>NC_134542.1:86549785-86869993 GCF_050624435.1 Tenrec ecaudatus | reverse complement strand
ATAACCCCCAGTCAGTTAATCGATAACCATCACTAGCTGGCCTTCAGTTGTACACGACTAACTGATCAAATCTGATTTAAGCTTGGCTCTCAAAGCCAAGCAGCTTTAACACTTGATTCCCTTCAAATCATCCTTTTCTTGCTGGGTCCTACTCTGGATTTTTGTCATGTGCTTTTCCCACTGGACGGTTTACAGACCTTATAGGAAACCTTATAGGGACATCTATTCTGCCATCCTAATAGCCTTCTGTGTTTCTACGGAGCCAACATTACAACTGTGTTAATACCAGGAGAACGCAGGAGCGTAGACATTTTGGGAAGGCAGGGAACCTTGCAGAAATACACAAACTACACGAATAGAACTGTCAGTAGCAGTGGTCATGATACCCAAAGGCATTATTTATAATAAAAAGTCATGTGAATGGAACTGCCTGGAGTTCTGCAACAAAGGGCCCACCAGACCGGAAAGAGAATCCCTCTGATGGTGCCTGGTCCTCAGCTCACTGCCACTAAATCGACGCCAAGTCACAGAGACCCTGTCACTTTCCAAGACTCTAACCTCCCACCCAACCCGCCCCTTTAAACCCTTTACAGGAATAGAAAGCTACAACTTTCTCCTGAGGAAGGGCTGATGGTTTCAAACTGCTGTCCTTGAGGTTAGCAGCCGATGGGTAACCACTGTACTCTGGTGCCTGTCCTACCCTATCTAATAACAAACCCTCTGAACTCATTATTGGATCTTTCATGCAAAGGACAGGCTTTTAATGAAACGAGGATTGACAAATTTGTGGAAAACTAGTACTGGTAAGGTAAATTAATTAGCCTATATTTTTTCATTTTAAAATATTTATTTGCTGATCATAAATAATTGAGAAAATATAGCTAAACAGAATGGAAGCAAAGAACGCATTAAAAAGTAAATAAAAAATCAGTAAATCAAGAGAAATTCAAGAGTAGACTACATCCATTAAAGAAAAGCAGAGGTGGCTGTGAGAAGCAAGAAAGACTATGAAAAGAAAAAGAACATGAGAAAAGTGATTTGACGGAGAGGACAGAAACCATTAGTGATCAGAGATACAGAGTTCCAGAAATTTTATTTTTTAAAAATATGGGAGAATGACAGAACAAATACTAAATGAAAAGGCAAATAAATTATAGAAAAACTTTTCTTTTACTGAAAACAACACACAGACCTTCAAGTGTGAAAGGAGTCCCACATAACCAAGCTTGTGCTGAAGAAACTGTTCCAAATATTAATGCAAATTAGTGAAAATTGTGAAATTCCAGGAGAATGAGCAAACAAAATCCTGAATGTTTCTCTGGGGAAGCAATAAGGGCATGAAGTCATAGGACCATGATTCTTATACTTTAACATATAGGACCTGCATGCAATTGGGGATAAGAACAGAAATTAAAAAAAGAGGGAAAAGGCTTCAAAGCTTTGAGTGAATATGTTTTTAAATTTTGAATTCTGGACCATAGTATTTAAAGGTAATGGTGCAATAGAAACTTTTGAAAACATGCTAATTCAGGGTTGGAAATAGTGATATTTAAAATTCTAGAGTTTAATAAAAGCATTTAAGTATATTGTGTTCATAAAACTGAAAGGATAATATAGTCAATTAAGTCATTCAAAAAATATTAATTGACTACCTATTTCTTCCCAGGCACTTTGTTTAGACATAGGTTACCATAGGGAGATGTGGTCCTACCTGCAAGGAGCTTAAGGTCCTTTTCAGCAAAGAACGATCTGATATGGGAAGCTCAGGGTACCATGGGAGCACACAGGGACGGTACTTGATGCAGACTTTGTGAAGGATGAGAAGAGGAACTCCTTGCTCAGAGAAATTATGGCTAAGATGAGCTTAGAAAATATGTCCTGTGGAAGATCTAAGTATGCGCAGTGTGAAGATGGGGTGACCTGAGAACTGATGAAGCTTTTGAAGAAATGTGAGGGTGTTGGGTTGAATGCAATGTAATGTCCTTTTGGAGTCTAAAGTTCCATGGGATGGCAGCATGAGATGAAACTGGTGCATCAGGCAGGCCTGACTCATGCCAGTCCCTCCAACTGATGGGCCAACAAAAGTTATCAACAATAACTCACTATTTTAAGTTAAAAAAAAGGGATGATATATCTGGTGATTAGAAAAATGACTCAAATTCTGCCTAAAATTAGTGGAAATACATCCATTTACACATAGCTTGCCTTGGCGGTGCAGTTGGGTAAGTGCTGTACTGGTACCCACTATGTTGGTGCTTCAAGCAACCAGCTGCCACTGGGAGAGAGATGAGACTATGTGCTTACATCCAGATCCACAGCCCCAGAGTCCCATAGAGTCACTACAAGTTGGAATTACTCAATGGCAGTGAATTGTTGCATAAAGTATTTGCTAAGTGTAGCTTAGATTTTGTCATTTGTGGCTCAAATATCAACTCTGTAACTTACTACTTGTGAAATGTGATGAATATTGCTTAATTGTTTTGAGGCTTAGCTATGATAATGATTTCTTTTGTAAGAATTCATTCCACCCTAGCCCCAAGGAGTTGGACATTAACTGAGGTAGTTAGTTTATTGTGCCAACCTTGCCGATAAACACATGTGGGGTTAATTGAAGGGCAGACGGAGGAATAAATGGCTCCATGAGCCTGGCCTTTCTAGTTCTTGTGTCTCTTGCTTTCTGATGGTCGGACCAGGGTGCTGCTGCCTTAGCCAGTTCCCTGCTTCAGCTGGCAAGGCTCACTTCCTGGAAGACATCCCTGAGGAGAAGCTACATGGACCTACCCCGATGCAGCCCTGGGTTCTGGAGCAGCCATGTGGAGACCCCTGCCAGCACTGAGATGTTTACACATTCACTGACTCAGCTTTCCCCATGATGGCATCTGTTTTGTGAGATGGAGAAGGACTTTGTGGATTGGTGTCAGACATGGGTTAATTTTGGACTTTTGGACTTGGGCAGCACTAGGTTGGGATGTTTTCTTGATGTGCATTTAACTTTTATATAAAACGCTCCTATACATGAGTTTTTGTGGATTTGTTTCTCTAATGTACCCAGACTAACACAAAATGTCCAACCCTTCTAAGATGCTATTCAGCTCTATACCTCTCCCCACCTCAGCCTCCTCTCCTGAGTATATTCCCTCACATCCCTGGATCCTGAGACCAGCTACAATACCCTACAGAAACTCAGGAAATTTGGGAGACTGTATCAAGTGGTTGTGGGTGTTATTCATTCCAAAATTTGAAGGTCACAGAGACGTGAACCAAAGGCAGAAGGCAAAAATATCCCAAAGCAGGTCTTGATTCTACCAATGTTCTATCAGGAAACAGAGGTCTGGTTTTCTAGGTGAGGTTATGTGTGCTAATATTTATGTCCCCAAAATAGGGTTTCTTGTCACACCTTTACCAAGGTACCATCTAACATACCCCAAAGAAACAAAGGGTGTGTGGCTTGGTTCATACCCTCTACTAAAGTGGGATTTTAAAGATTCCCTAAAGGAGGAAAATGGTGTGACCTGGTTCACACTCTCTATAAAGGTCAGGTCTCAATCTCACTCTACTCCATGAGCAGAGTAGAGATTGCCCTTCAAAATGGGCCCATAGTCACAGGTGTGTAAAGCCAAGAACCCAAATACATCATCTAAGAACCAGGGCCATATTTGTTGAGCATATGCTACTAGTTTCTGTCCTGTAAAAATAAAAACACTAGCATCTTCCCATCAGGGCTTTTGGGAGTGCAGTGTTATAAATAAGAATTTAAGAATCGTCTGGCAAGATGGAGACAGAGTAACACATACCAGAGGGACTGCAGAATTCAGCCCAGTAGAGTTGCTTAGAGGGAAATTCAACACTGCTGGAATGCAGGAGGAGCATCATAAAGATAAGTAGGCACAGACCCACAGGGTTTTGTGGGGCTGGAGGCTTTTGGCTTACCTCAGTGGAGGCCGGCAGGGGCTTGATCTTGGCCACGCCACTGTCTCTGCCAAAGCTGGGACCATTTGGAGCCTGTAGGGTGGCTTGGTCTCAACACAGCCACGGTTTGCCACCACCCGCCTCAGGACAGGAACTGGACCCTTGCAGCTCCTCTCTGTGCCCCCCTCGGTCTTGGAGGGCTGCACAGGGGCCTTTTCTCATCAAAGCCGCAGCTTGCTGCTGCCGCCTTAGAGCAGGAACTAAACCCTTGCAGCTCCACTGGCAGGGATCTGGACTCAGCTACATTGTTACTTTGTTTCCATCTCTTCATTATATCTTTGCCCCCCTCCCCACCCTCCTGACTCCCACAGGATCCACAGGCTTGCTTTTTAACTTTTTTTCCTCCTCTTTTTCTCTCTCTGGGTCTCTCACTCTCTACTGCTAACCTCATGACCACTCTTCTTAGCCTAGGCATTTACACCTGCGCCACACCCAACTAGATGAGCTCCACCCTGTGTAGCTAGCCTGAGTTTGGAGAATGCCCTGCTGACCTCCACCAGGGGATACTCTGCTCAACTTCTTACTGGGGAAATCCTGCCTGTGTGCCTGGGAGCATAAGGTAGCTTGGCCAACACTTCTCAACATTCCAAGCTGCTGCAGGAACCTCTGCCCAACCTCCGGTACACCAAATCAGGAAACCCTTCTGGGTCACTTCCTTGAGAGGGAAGCCACAGGAGGATAAAGTGGTAGGTTAATACAACTGTGAAATAAGCTATAGGCAGTTCGAAGAAGTACTCCTACAAGTTTCCCAGAGAGAGCCAGTGCTCTTCGACTCCCTAGAAAATGGCACCTGGCTCCTCTAAAACAACGCAATGCAAACGGCCATCAGCCCAAACGACATCAACGAAAAACAGGAGAAACAAAAGGCAATGGCATAAGATGTCCAGAACATAAAGACATGCATAGAAGAAGCAGACATTGAGCTGCCACAGAAAGAAATTTTCCGAATGCTACTTGGAGTCATAGAGGATATGATGGAAACAATACAGAAAAAGGATGAAATGATAGAAGAGGTAAAAGCCATAAACCAAAGGGAATTACAGGAGCTTAGGGAGGAGATAACAAAAACCAGTAGCATACTCACAGAACTCGAGAATTGATCGACTGGAGGAATCAGAGAACTGCATCAGTGACTTGGAGTACAGCCAAGCCAACTTTAACAAACGTGAACAAAAAGCTAATAAGATCATCAGAGAATCAGATGCTATGAAGCAGAACAACATTAGAATTATTGACTTACCTGAGGAAGACACAACAAAGAAGTCATCTGCAATAATAGTGAGAGAATTCTCGGAGGAAAGCTTCCCCAGTTTAATGAAGAGAACCAGGCAAACATTCAGGAGGCTGAAGGAACACCAGATAAACTAGATCCCAAGAAGAAGTCACCAAGCACATAATAGTTAAATTATCCAACTTTGAGGAAAAGGAGAAACATGAGAACAGCTAGGGTAAAACAAGCAATCACATATAAAGGTTCCCAAATAAGAATATGTTCAGACCTGTCAGCAGAAACTATGAAGAGGAGAGAGTGGAGTAACATATTCAAAAACATGAAGGAAAACAATGCAAACCCAAGAAAACTCTACCCAGCCAAATTATCAATCAAGATAAATGGAGAAGGAAGACGCCTCCCAGAAAAGCAAAAACTCAAAGAATACATTAGAAGAAACCCAGTCCTACAAAAGATCCTTACTGACCCAGTATGGGCAGAAGAACAACACTCACCAAACATAAATAAGAGACCACCACATAGAACAACCTCACCCAGAGGGCAAAAAAAGAGAAGACAGACCTCAAGATATCATTGACTTAAGGATGGAAAGACTTCAAAGTCTTTAAAAAAAAAGGCAAAAGAGGCACAGGGAAAAAAGCTACGGTAAACAAACATTCCTGGGGTGAGGACCAGGTAAAATGGTAGGGACCAGACCAAATACAGGGATACATATGGTAGACAACTAAAAAGGAGGTGGGGAAAGGAAAAAAAAATAAAATAAAAGGGTAGCGGGGGCACAGGGCACTAACTCACCCAAGGGGAGGGTAATGTTTGTGTCTCCACAGGGAAAGAGGGACCAGACTTCAACCCGGTGCTCCAAGATATGAATGCAACAAGCCAGCGTGGAGTAGGGAGCCAGTGGAGAGGTCTGGGGAGCCGGCCCCAACACCAAGTACTAAGTGGACACCTGCCCCTCCCCTCAGAATAATTTATTTCAAAGGGCAGCACTGAATCTACAGCTCTGGAAGAGGGACATATCTGATCTGAGCACATGGGAGCAGATGAAGGGGGAGGAAGAGAGAGTGGAGCACATCATGGCCCACCAGGCCATGAGGATGATGTTACCAATTAGAGCAGCCAGTCGACAGAGAGAACTATATGGCCGGCCCCACTATGAGACATGATGCCCCTCACTGACCCATAGCCCTACAGGGGACAACACTGGAGACACAGTGTGGGAAATGAACCTGGTCGGATCCCACCACACTGAGACAAAACATTGAGGGGGTGCAACAGAACAGCAGGGGAATGGAGCAGTGAGGAGCCCAGGGAATGCTGAAAGTGGATTTTGGGGCCAGGGCGTGGTGCCCCAACACACTGGACTGAAAAACACTTCTAAAGCCCAACAGACAATCCTTGATTTAGCTACAAGCTTTTCTTTCTTGTGTTGTTTTGTTTTTTGTCATTGGTTTGTTGTTGTTTTGTTGTATATTGCTGCTCGGTTGTGCTCTGTCTTGTTTTTGTGCATGTCCACGGGGGTGTCTAAATAAGAGGTTGGATGAACAATTGGAGTAGAAAGCAACAGGATCGATAGTTCTGTGGGGACATGGGAGAGGGAGATGTGGGGGGAAAGGTAGTGGTGTTCATAAACCCAGGGACAAGGGAACAACAAGTGATCCAAATCGGTGGTGAGGAGGGTGTGGGAGGCTTGGTTAGGCATGATCAAGGGTAATGTAACTAGGAGGAATCACTGAAACCCTGGTGGGGACTGAGCATGATAATGGGACAAGAGGGAAGTCAAAGACAATAGAGGACAGGGCTGGAAGGTAAAGGGCATTTATAGAGGTCTAGATAATGACATGACCATATGCAAATATATTTATACATGATGATGGAGAAATAGATCTATGTGCATATATTTATAGGTTTAGTATTAAGGAAACAGAAGGACAATGAGGCTCCACTCAAGTACTCCCTCAATGCAAGAATATTTTCTTCTATTAAATTGGCATTCTATGATGCTCACCTTCCCAACACAACTGCTGAAGACAAAGAGGGTGAACAACCAAATGTGGTGAAGAAAGCTGATGGTGCCCAGCTATCAAAAGATATAGTGTCTGGGGTCTTAAAGACTTGAAGGTAAATAGGCGGCCATGTGATTCAGAAGCAACAAAGTCCACGTGGAAGAAGTACACCAGCCTGGGTGACCATGAGGTGCTGAAGGGATCAGTTATCAAAGAGCAAAAAAATCATATCACTGTGTGCTCACCTCCCTGATATGACCACTGAAGACAAAAGGGTGCATAAACAAATGTGAAGAAAGGTGATGGTGCCCGGCTATAAAAAGTATAGCGTCTGGGGTCCTAAAGGCTTGAAGGTAAACAATCTGCCATGTGGCTCAGAAGCAACAAAGCCCTCATGGAAGAAGACACCAGCCTATGTGATCACAAGTTGTCAAAGGGATCAGGTATCAGGCATCATCAGAACAAAAAAATCTTACCATAGTGAATGAGTGGGGGAGTGTGGAATGGAGACTCAAAACCATTTGTAGGCCACTGGACATCCCCTTACAGAAGGGTCTTGTGGAAGAGAAAAGCCAGTCAGAGTGTGATATAGCAAAGATGAAAAATACAACTTTCCTCTAGTTCCTAAATATTCCCCCCACCCCACCCCCACCCCCACTGTCATGATCCAAATCCCACCTTGCAAGTCTGACTAGACCAGAAGTTGTGCACTGGTACAGATGGGAACTGGAAACACAGGGAATCCAGGGCAGATGACCCTCACAGGACCAGTGGTTTGAGTGGCGATAGATACTGCGAGGGTAGAGGGTGAGTGGGTTGGAAAGGGGTAACCGATTTCAAGGATCTACCTGTGACCTCCTCCCTGAGGAATACACAACAGAAAAGCGGGTGAAGGGAGACGTGGGACAGAGCAAAATATGACAAAATAATAATTTATAAATTATCAAGGGTTCACGAGGGGCGAGTCGGAAGGGAGGGGAAAAATGAGGACCTGATGCCAGGAGCTTGGGTGGAGAGCAAATGTTTTGAGAATGATGAGGGCAACGAATGTACAAATGTCCTTTACACAATTGATGTATGTATGGATTGTGATAGGAGTTATGTGAACACTTAATAAAATGATTTTTTAAAAAGAATTTAAAATGGAAGTATTAAGCACAGTGCTGATGGTTTATGGACTCTTTTTGTTGTGAGTAACAGAAGCCTATCTCAGACTAGATGAATTCAAGGGCAGGGATTTGTTATAAGTCCATTGGTGAGTCATCCAAAACCAAGAGTGAGAATGAAGTGTGGCCTGGGGAATAACGAGCCAGACACTTAAAAACTGAAGATTGTTCATCTCTCAACTGCATTGTCTTTTCTCTGACTCCCTAAGGGCTATGTTTATCTGCTCTCTGTTCCTTCTGTGGGTTCTAAAAGAGGTTTGGCATTTCTTCTGTTCAAGGTAATAGTCAAAATGAGTTGTAATTTCTCAATTTCATTTCCATAAAGGATTTTAAAGGGCTATAAAGGATTCTGCAATCCTCATCTGAGTTCTAGTGTTATTTCCATTCCCAATTACTTGTAATAGTGGGTGGGACCGTGTTCTAATGCAGAAGTAGGTTTATTTTTCAAAAGAGGAGCCAAGGGCAGACCATGTGCAGCGCTGCAGCACAAATCTATCGGCCTACCACACTACTTAGGATAATTCAAGAAGGATCCTGCCAACACTGATTCATTACAGCCATGTGGGCAAGTTTAGGGGAACTGTGAGAATCATGCACAAACATGGGTATGTCCAATATTAGAAGGGATGAGAAGAAGCTCGCCAGAACCCAGAAGGAAGCACTCAGGTTTCCTTATGAGAAGAAATGAACTTCTTTTTGGAAATGCAGCCAAGCCGAGAGCTAGAGAAATATGTATCTTACCCCATACTCGCTCTCCCCTACCCTGTGTGAGCTCTTGGCCCAAATCATCTAGAAGTGTACGGGCACAGGGGTGTGATATAGTCCAGACTGGTCAGCCTCTTGGGGAAAAATGCCAAATGAAGGTGGATCTGGAGAGAATCAAAGAGGAGACTTCTGGTTTAAGAGGTTTGTTAACCAGACACAGTAATTACCTGATTTTTCAAAAATGTATGAAATATCTGCATATATAAAATGTGTGCATTATATTTTGTTTCATTGTTCTTAGCTGAATTTATTGATATCTTTTGTTATGTTTGTCTCCTGAATATCTTATTTGACCATTGCCTAATTTCTTCCATTGATTTCTAGATATTAGTTGCATTTTTTAAAGATAAGAGTTGTAATTTTCAATTACATAACAGCTATGGTTGTCCTTGATAAGTCCTTTAAAAGCATAATATCCTTTTTCAGATTCCTAGTGTTCAAAATATCAATGGATAGGCCTTAATTGGAAGAATCAGCAAGCAAGAGTAATCTTAAAAGACAGGTGCATTAAGAGAAATGTTCATAGGAAAAGGTCATTTTCTGAGCAATTCGAAGGTACATTAGCTAAAAACAACTTGTACATATGATAAGAGTTCAGTATTTTACTTAGTTTCAATGGAGACTCCTTTTTATAATTCTAATCTCTCATAATTTAGCATCTAAATATAGCCTAAAGTTGATTCAGATGGTTCTAAAAATATACCACAATCTAGATTGTATATTTGGGATAAATCTATACATTCTGTCACCATATTAAAAATAAATAAGTCATGACAAAACATGAGAGTAAATAGCTAAAGAATGTTCAAGTGATTTCTCCTCTTTTACTAAACTCTAGGAGAAATTTAAAACAGACTTTTTATTTTAAAAGTATACAGTGTGTGTTTTAATTAGAGTGGACTTGAGTTTAGAATACCAAGGTAGTAGGTTTTTTCTTTTTAAAGTAATAGATCTCTAAAGCTTCCACGAAACAGAAAGCTGACATCATGACAAGAATCACCAAATGAAACACATGCACATATTAAATCAAAAAGAAAAATTTTGGTCCTAGGACTTGATGTGTATAGAAATGAATGGAATTATAAACAAACCTAAACTGGAATGAGACTTTCAGATCATGAAGCAAGCAACTCAAATTTAACATTTAATCCATTCACTAGTTTTTGTAGCTTAAAAAATCCTTTATCCCTTATCTCATTCCACCACAATCCAGGGGATCCTTCTTAATTCTGAAAATACTCCCACCTTCAGGAATAAAAGAAGGTATGAATCTGTGCTGATTGGGGTTATCAAAAGATGATGGCCTGGTATTTTTCTCAAACCAACTGCTTATGTTTGCAAATTAAGAAATATTTTTGAAATATTTTAGGTCAGCCAAGGATTAGAACTATGGTAAGGAAAAGGAAGTTTTGTTCCTTAGAAATAAGGAGCGAGTTTTAAGAACATACCAAGAAAACCCCCAAACCCTCTGCCATTGATTCTGAGTCATAGCCGCTGTTCCTAGCGCTGCTGAAGCTATGAGACATTATGGGAGCAGACAGGCTCATCTTTCTCCCTCTCCAAAGCTGATGGGTTTGAACTAGCAACTTGGGGGTTGGCAACCCAACATAGCACCATCAGGACAGCCTTTTAAAGATATAGGCATTACCATTGCACTCTGGTCCCATGTAGTACAGACTAGGAAGCACTGACATAGCATTATTTATATCTTTGTTTCACAAAGCATTGATCTGACCATTCTATTACACAAGCTACTTTTTTAAAGATTTAACTCCAGACGGCAATAGAAAAATGTACATATATACATACATACATACATACATACATACATACATACATACATACATACATATAATCTCCCAGGTGTGACAAAGATCAAAAATACAGTTGCTCATCCAATGTTGGGCGTGTAGCTCCCTCATGTAAGGAACTCCAATGACCAGAATCCCAATACTCAGTTTATGTGGAAGACTGGCTAGCTAACACTCCTAATAAGGGTCCATCCAAGCCTACAACATAACCAACAAAAGCAATGAGCTGATGCATTTCATGCAGACAAATTGCTCGAATTTCAGGTAATACAATTGAATGAAAATTGACCTTAGTTCTGGTTCTATTTGGATAAAACTTTCTCATCTCATGATTCCCCAAACCGATGTGTTAAACCTATTTGTTTCCATCAAGGTCAATTTTAAAATTGGGTGTTGTTGTTAGGTGTCGTCTACCCAGTTCCGACCCATAGTGACTCGATGCATAACAGAACAAAACACTGCCTGGTCCTGTGCCATCCTCACAATTGTTCCTATACTTGAGCCCAAAGTTGTAGCCACTGTATCAATCTATCTCCTTGAGGATCTTTCTCTTCTTCACCGCCCCTCTACTTTACCAAACATGATGTCCTTCTTCAGGACATCTTGCCTCTCCTGACAACATGCCCAAATATGTAAGACTAAGTCCCACCACCCTGGCCTCTAAGGATCATGCTGGCCATACTGCTTCCAACACAGATCAGTCCATCCTTTGGGCAGTCCATGGTCCTTTCAGCAGTTTCTGTCACCACCACGATTCAAATCTTCTTCAACTCTTCTGTGGTCTTTCTTCTCCAATGTCCAACTTTCACACGCATCTGAAGAAATTGGAAATACCCGGGTCAGGCACACCTTAGTCCTCAAAGTAACATCTTTGTGCAGTAGATTTACCCAATGCAATGCATCCTGTGACCTTTTTGCTGTTGCTTCCATGAGCATTGATGGTGCATCCAAAGAAGACAAAATCATTGGCAAGTTCAAGGTTTGCTCCATTTGTCCCGATGAGATCTAGTGGTCCAATTGTGAGGATTTGGGTCTTCTTTACATTGAGTTGTAATCCATACTGAAGGCTTCAATCCTTGATCTTCAGCAAGTGCTTCAAATTCTCCTCACTTTCAGCAAGCAAGGTTCTATCCTCTGCATATCGCCTGTTGTTAATAAGCCTTTCTCTAATCCTGATACCAAATTCTTCTTCGTGTAATCTAGTTTCTCTGATGACTTGCTCAGCGACAGATTGAATAGCATGGTGAGAGGACACAACCCTGACACACACCCTTCGTGATGTGAAGCCATGCAGTATTATCTTGTTCTGTTTGTGCAACTGCTTCTTGATCCATGTACATATTCCACATGAGCACATGAAGTGCTCTGGAATTCCCATTCTTCTCAAGGTTCTGCAGTTTGCTATGGTACACACAGTCGGATGCCTTTGCGTCATCAATAAAACACAAGTGAACATCTTTCTAGTATTCTCTGATTTCAGTCAAGACTTATCTGAAATTCGCACTGATGTCCCTAATGGATACATGGTCAATTTTGCTATATAAATAAAATATGATGCATTCATAAAAGGCAAACTATAGATTTTCAGATTTTTAAAATATGCATTAAAATAAGAAAATGCTCACAGTATGATATAAAAGAGAAAAACAATAAGCAAAGTAATATGTAAAGTATGATTCTCTTTAAGACATATATTTTAATTTATTCCTAACAAATACAAAATACAAAAATAATAACTGTTTACATGGTGAGAACAGGGAGGTGTTATTTTTTCATGTCTTTTCTAAATTATTGTTTATTTCACAATGAACAGAAATTATTTTTATTATCTGTAAAGACAGATTTAAACATGGCTTTGAAAAAATGGAAAAGAAAAAGTTCTACTGGAGCAGCAGACAAAACCCATTTTTGAATGTTTAATCATTCTAGGTAATTGTTTAAAGAATATTTGCTATAAATATACCAGCATGCCACAAATTCCACTGGAATTAAGCCTGTGTTATAATAAGTATTTGAATGTTGCTTATAAGTAAAGACAGTGGCACAAAAGCCATGAGTGATTCATAGCTAATTTCTTATTAAGCACTCCAAAACTACTACTGCGTTAAGAGCAAGAGGCTGTACCTGAGAGATCCTTGAAACAAGCCAATAACCACTTCTGTTTTATCAGAGTAGCTCATGTCTGGTTGTCTGTTCCACACAGGCTGGAATAGATCCAACCTAATAATAGTAATAAAAAATAAGTATTGAGAAAAATAATTTAATTATCACTTGTTGGCTTCTTCCATTTAAATTCCACCAGTTTTTCTGCCAAGGACACAAAAGGATTTTTTTTCCATTAAAGCTTGCAAAGAATTTCTTAAACATTTTCCTAATTACCACTTGATTTTGTTTATGGTGTGCTTTAAAATAACAATGTTTATTTTAAACATCCATATTCTTTGACCCTTTTCTTTGTCATTTCTACTGGTTTTATTACTTTACTGAACAAATATTTATCAAGCACAAAAATTTCCACGGAGGATAAATTTTTTAGTCTGTACTATATCTGCAAAACCTCAGACATAGGAACAAAACCTAAAAATATCCAGAATAAACATTCATTTACCTAAAACAGAAAAACAAAAACAGAAGATTCTTTGGTATCTGTGATATATGTAGATAATGCAGTATTACCTTAAAAAATTATGAAGGAAAGATACAGATTTGTTTTTGCCCCAAGTATCTTTGGGGTATAGGTAAAACAAAGACTAACTTTAAAAAAATTCAGACAATCAAGTGTTAATTAATCTGAAAAATATCTGGAAGATTTATTTTAGAAAGAAAGGTAAACTAAAGTTTACAATTAAAGTTACAAAATAAAATGTATATGAATTGTCAAATGGAAAATCAATTTGCTCTATAAACTTTCACTAACAATAAAAAGTAAAATAATAATAATAAACTAAATTAAGCAAAGAATGAGTGCTTGTGAATATAAGTGAGCAAAGAGATTCGAAGTTATAAAATATAAAGGATTATTGATTATTTAATTTCAGAGTATTATTTCCTACTATTGGGGAGTATAAAACCAAGGGGAAATAAACTAACATGTCAGAAGATGATTATATTTATGTTTACAAGCCCTTTTTATTGTTGAGGAGAATAGAAATACTTAATAATTTTAGATTAAGTCACATGCATACTAAAAATGTAAGAGTATCCACTGAAAAAGGATCCCTGGTGGTATATTGGATCACATGTCGGACGGCTAATTATAGGGTCAACAATTTGAAATCATGGGAGAAAAAATGAGAATCTCTGCCTCTCTAAAAAGTTACACCTTCAGAAATCCACAGAGGTAGTTCTACTCTGTCTGCTAGGGCCTTATGAGTTGGAATCAACTCAATGGCAGTGAGTTGTAGCCTTTAAAAGAATAGAACCAAATCAGAGGACTTCCATAATTAGTAGCAGTAGCTGTTAAGTTTATTTTCATGTACAGTGACCTGACCCAGCATATGGAAGGCAGAACCGCTCCATAGGGCTTCAAAAGCTGTTAACTCTTAGAAGCAACTTACAAGGCATTTATTCCAAGGTGCTTCTGGCATGGGTTTGAACTGCTAATCTTTTGGTCAGTAGCCTAGCAACTAGCTGTATGTGCCACTTGGAGACTCCATTCAAATTAAAAGAGAAAACTAAATAATAAAAAAAACTTAGTTCAATATCAGGAAAACATTACAAATAAAAATATGCTCTGGATCTTCAGAGACTGGTACCTCTTAATCCTCTCTTTTAGAATACTCAACCTTGGAAGTGAGCTGCTCCGGCCTACACTGTTGTTATAATGGCCAGACTATGTTGAGAGACTCTAGAGAATGAGGCAACATATGGAAAGAGTTTGGGGTGTCGGGTGGGAGGGTGGGGACGAGTTACATTGAAAATAGATCCTTCCAAATTTCCCACGTGCTGTTCTTCTTGAAGGTTGAATTCACGAAAGCATGAGCAAAAATGAGATGCTCCGTTGCAGGCACTGATAAATAACTAGAGCAGAATTTGATGCTTGGAAGCAGGATATTGTCATAATGAAATTGTAGAATAGGTGGAATTGACTTTGGGATAAAATAACAAGTGGTAACTAATAGGGTTTAGAGGAGATTATTTTGGGGAAATGGAAGGAACTGTGTTAGTCCAGGTAGACTAGAGGAACAAATTCATAGACACTCAAATGTTTATATGAAAGAGATTTATATACAAGAACAATTTAATATTGAGAAAACATCCCAGCCTAGTCCAGGTCAAGTCCATAAATCAGATATTAGCTCATATGTCTGATACTGATGTATAAATTCCTCTTCAGACTCACACAATGCATGCAATGACACCAAGGGCAGGAAGATCACAGTCCAGTGGGTGGGAAGTCTTCTAGATCCAGTGGCGGGTCTCTACATGGCTTCTCTGGTTCCAGAGGTCTTGCTCCCTCAACCTCTCTCCATTTTTCTTTTCCACAGGGATGTTTTGCAGGGAGTGAGCTAAGAGAGAGAGAGAGGAGAGAGAGAGAGAGAGAGAGAGAGAGAGAGAGAGAGAGAGAGAGAGAGAGAGAGAGAGAGAGAGAGAGAGAGAGTGAGAGAGAGAGACTCCTGCCTCCAAGGAGGAAAACAGGAGTTCCCAGAATTCTCAAGAGGAGGCCAGGTTCACACAAAGGCCTCCTTGGCTATGATCTGACTGACAGAATAAAGTCCATCCCTTCACTCTTAATCCTCAAATTGACACCAGATTATTCAACTACCACAGTGTCTGACATGATGGCTTGAAAGACAGTGGAGGCATTGTCAATGGAAGTTATATAAAAAGCATGCCCTACTATGTCATAATGGAAAATTAGAAACACTGTAAGCTGAAGTGATGTGGAAAGTAAAAATCACACTTAGGGGATTAGTAACTTTGGCTAAGGAGGTTTCTAGGAAGAAAATAAACAGCTAGTTTCTTTATTCTTTATTTAAGGACTAGATAGAGAGAAATGAGATTAAAACGGAACTATAGAGTTTCCCAACAGAGTTTAGAACTATGAAGAACCCTGGAATTGCTGAATTTAAAATAAAACTGATTTTCATCTCTAGCCCCTTCAGATGGCACAAGACCCTCAAAGTAAGAAATGGTTTCAAGGAAAATATTAATTTAGAGCATGACCAGTGTAGCATGGCCTCCGGATAAAGAGCTCAAGGGGGTAAAATTCTCAAACACTTTTAAGGGACTATGTTGTAGGACTTCTAAGAATTTCCAATAGGTTTCTTCTGTTCCGGTGCCAGAAAAGCTGGCCTTGACCAGTCTTGAATGTGTGTTAGAGATCTTTTCAACTGGTCAAACCAGCCTCCGGGAAGACTAAAGGCCTTGTCTCTTGATGCTCTAACTCCTAGCTCACTGCACATTTGAGGAGGTTTTTGGTTGTGGCTTTTGTTTAATGAAATATAATTTGATTCCAGGAAATTTGAAAATTTTCAAAAACAAGTTTATCAATTTGAACTAAGACAAATGAAAAGAGGCAGTTGGAAACAGCCTAAGAAAACTAGCTCACTGCACACATGCATAGTTTATTTCTCCTGGCAAGACCGATGACTCAGAGGCCCGTGCTTTCACAGAGGAACTGGCAACATGCACACAGCTGGGTTTTGGGATTATTGGGGAGCAGTGACTGCCATGTGCTATTTTCCTTGTGGAGAGTCTATTTTCCAGCTCATGGAACAACAGTGGAGACACACACAGCGGGGATGGATATAAAAGAAACATTTGTGTAGCGTGAGCAAAGTCGATCTTAAAATTATACATATTTTACAACTCCATTTATTTAGTCTTGTTTAAATTAAAAAGTGATAGAGATGGACAGTGGATATGTAGTTACTAGAGATTAGGGAAAGGGAGAGAAGGAAATGTGTGTGACCTCTAAATCAGAATCAAGATAAACCTTTGTAGTGGAAACATTCTGTATCTTAATATGGTTGGCAGCTGAATGCTGAACCACTGGGTTACCAGGGTTTCTTAACAAGATCATATCTAATATAATTTAAGTAAATGTGGTGAAGAAATCTGATGGTACCAGCTATCAAAAGATAGCATCTGGGGTCTTGAAGACTTGAAGGTAAACAAGTGGCCATCTAGCTCAAAAGCAACAAAGCCTACATGGAAGAAGCACACCAGTCTGTGTGAACATGAGGTGTCGAAGGGATCAGGTTTCAGGCATCAAAGAACAAAAATATCATATCATTGTAAATGAGGGGGAGTGCAGACTGGAGACCCAAAGCCCATCTGAGGGTAACTGGACATCCCCTTACAGAAGGGTCACAGGGAGGAGATGAGCCAGTTAGGGTGCAATGTAGCAATGATGAAACACACAACTTTCCTCTAGTTCTTAAATGTTTCCTCCCCCCACTATCATAATCCCAATTCTACCTTACAAATCTGGCTAGACCAGAAGATGTACATTGGTTCAGATAGCAACTGGAAACACAGGGAATCCAGAACAGATGATCCCTTCAGGAGCAGTGGTGAGAGTGGAAATACCGGAAGGATGGAGGAAAGGTGGGGTGGAAAGGGGGAACTGATTGTAAGGATCTACATATAACCTCCTCCTGGAGGGACAAACAGGGAAGTGGTTGAAGGGAGACATCGGACAGTGTAAGATATGACAAAGTAATAATTGATAAATTATCAAGGGTTCATGAGGGAGGGGGGAGCAGCGAGGGAGGGGGGAAATGAGGAGCTGATACCAAGGGCTTAAGTAGAAAGCAAATGTTTTGAGAATGATGATGGCAACAAATGTACAAATGTGCTCTACATACAATGGATGGATGTACGGATTGTGATGAGTTGTATGAGCCCCCAATAAAATGATTTAAGAAGAAATAAATTTCACAACTGATATGCAGAATTAAAAAACAGTTAGTCATTAAAATTTCACCTAAACAAATCAGGATGCATCCTGATAAAATATTAAGTCAAGAACATGACTTTTATAAATGCCCTATATTCAAACATTGGACTGTTAACCACACGGTTGGAGATTCAAGACCATCAGCTGCTCCTTAAGAGAAAGATGAGGCCATCTACTAATGAATTATGAAAAGAACGCAAAGTAGGCTTGCGGGAAGGCTTACTAACCTTCCATATGCAGATGATACCCTCCCTTGTTGAAAGTGAGGAGGACACGAAGCACTTGCTGATGAAGGTCACGGATTGCAGCCTTCAGTATGGATTACGACTCAATGTATAGAAAACCACAATCCTCACAACTGGACCAATAGGTCACATGATGAAAAATGGAGTAAAGCTTGAAATTGTCAAGGATTTTGTTTTCCTTGGATCCATAATCAATGCTCACGGAAGCAGCAGACAAGAGACCAAAAGATGGGGTGCATTGGGTAAGTCTATAGCACAAGGATGTTCCTTTGAGGGTTAAGATGTGTCTGACCCTGGTATTGCCAGTTGCGTCATATATATGTGAAAATTGGACATTTAATATAAAAGACCAAAAAAGAATCAATGCATTTTAATTGTGGGACTGATGAAGAATATTGTACCATGGACTGCTAACAGGATAAACCTGTCTGTCTTGGAAGATGTATGGTCAGAATGCATCTTAGAGGCAAGGGTGCCTATAAAACAGACTTTACCTTACATATTTTGGACATGTTGTCAGAAGAGACCAGTCCCTAGGGAAGGACAACATGCTTGGTGAAGGAGAGGGGCAGTGAAAAGGAGGAAGGCCACCAAGGAGATGGACAGACCACATGTGTGCAACAATGGGCTTCCACATGGGGATTCTTGCAAGGATGGCACAAGACTGGGCAATGTATTACTCTGCTGGGCATGTGGTCATTCATTATGGGTCCGAGCCAAATCAATGGCACACAACCACAACAACAAAAACAACAACACACAACAGTATCTGCTCCCATAAAGATGTACAGCCTTGAAAACCCTGTTGAGGGTGACTGTGAAGTGGAATACACTCAATGGCAGTGGGCGTTGGTCTTCGACTTTCTACTGACGTTGTTATATGCCCTCCAGTTGATTCTTCCTACTAGCAAACTAATATGACAAAGTAAAATAGCTCCATGGAGTTTCCAAATTTTTTTTATGGGAGCAGAGAGCTAGGTCTTTGCCTGCAGAGCTGCTGCCGAGTGTCAACATCCAACCTTTCAATTCATAGACAAGCATTTAACTACTGCACTCCCAGGACTTCTGGAATCCTACGTAAATAATTAAAATATGCACAATAAGTAAACCTATAAGAATTACAAAAAATAACTGTTATCATTTGTGGATATTACAATTATACATATGCATATCCAAGAAAAGCTACAGAGAATAATCAGCATATTAAAAAAATCAGACATTTATGCATACAAAGAGCAACAATGCAAAGACTTGATTTCATGCATATGAGTACACTCGTTCTTCCTCAGGTTAGCCTGTACTCTAGAAGTGTTTCAAGCAAGTTAAAAATCATTTTTATGATTATGATAAGCTGATGTATTAGAATATGCAGTGCATGAAGCAATTGTACTCTGCACGCATGGTGTCACCCTGAGTCAAAATTGACTCAATGGCAAACTAATGAGAGAATGACAGATGTTTACAAACAAAAATCTAATATAGATTTATTTTATGAGGTATCAAATATTGTGAAGCAATAGTAAATAAGACAATTTAAACTGAAAATGTGATAGTCAACTAGTTGAAGCCATACATACCAGAGTCTTTAAAGCATGCCCACAGTGGCACACAGAGTCTTTCATGCATGCCCACAGTGGCATACAGAGTCTGTCATGCATGCCCACAGTGGCATACAGAGTCTGTCATGCATGCCCACAGTGGCATACAGAGTCTGTCATGCATGCCCACGGTGGCATACAGAGTCTGTCATGCATGCCCACAGTGGCACACAGAGTCTGTCATGCATGCCCACAGTGGCATACAGAGTCTGTCATACATGCCCACAGTGGCATACAGAGTCTGTAATGCATGCCCACAGTGGCATACAGAGTCTTTCATGCATGCCCACAGTGGCATACAGAGTCTGTAATGCATGCCCACAGTGGCATACAGAGTGTCATGCATGCCCACAGTGGCAAACAGAGTCTTTAATGCATGCCCA
This sequence comes from Tenrec ecaudatus, assembly GCF_050624435.1. Taxonomy (NCBI): domain Eukaryota; kingdom Metazoa; phylum Chordata; class Mammalia; order Afrosoricida; family Tenrecidae; genus Tenrec; species Tenrec ecaudatus. The sequence continues at coordinate 86,849,915 of NC_134542.1, read as the reverse complement.
CAGTGGCATACAGAGTCTGTAATGCATGCCCACAGTGGCAAACAGAGTCTTTAATGCATGCCCACAGTGGCATACAGAGTCTGTAATGCATGCCCACAGTGGCATACAGAGTCTGTCATGCATGCCCACAGTGGCACACAGAGTCTGTCATGCATGCCCACAGTGGCATACAGAGTCTTTCATGCATGTCCACAGTGGCATACAGAGTCTTTCATGCATGCCCACAGTGGCATGTTTTTGTGAATCAATGAACATTTGATACTCTACTCAGGAGTTGATTTGGAAGTAACTGTAGTCTGTATGAACACAAACTTTTATCTAAGTTACAAATTTGAATAGAAAAGCACAATTAAAAGACTTCTAGGGAGAATGTATATATTTAATATCCATATATATTATTATTTGGCATAACTTTATTTCTAAAACAAGGAACCTTTAAAAAGGTGACAAGCCCTGACCATGAAAAGGCTGCTTACAATTCATAAACGCAAAACCTCACTGCTACCCAGTGCTACGGAGTCAGCTGTGAGTCACGGTGTCGCCGCGTGCCGCAGAGAGCAGCACTCACTTGACCCATGGTCCTCACAATCTTTGCTCTGTGTCAGCGTATGGTTGCAGTCCTTGATTCAAATGACTTCCCCGAGGAGCTTCCTCTTTTCTTTTCTTTTTCTTGCTGATCTTTAATATACCAAGCACTCTGTCCTTCTCCCAGGCTAGGCCATGCCCCCCTGACGACCATTCCAAACTATCTGAGACTGTCTCACCATCCTTGCTTCTACATTCACATCAATGTAATTCTAAGCCAGATTTTGTTTGTTATTCTGGCTGTGCCTGGTCTATCCCATATTCCTTACCAACATCCTATTTCAAAAGCATCACTTCTTCTTGGATCTTCCTCATTCACTGTCCAGCTCTCATATGCATCTGGGGAAACCGATGATACCATTCCTTGCTTAGGAACATCTTCCCCTTCAAAATGATGTCTCATCTTTTCCACACAGTAAAGAAATCTTTTGTAGCTGATTCGCCAATCACACATATAACTTGATATCTTGACTGCTGTTTCCATGGGCTTTGATTGTAGATCCAAGTGACATGAAGTCCTTGACAACTTCAATCTTATCTCCATTCATCAAGATTTTGCTTATTGCTCCAGCAAATGATACCACGTAGCATGATTTTCTACAAAAAATTACATATTATAAATGGTTACATGCACATGTAATAAATGTATACAAGAATATAAGTAAAAGAAAATACAAACAGGGTTTTTCCAATATATTATAATTAAAATTTTTTATCAAGAATACATGAAGACTGTGACTGCTTAATAATTCAGATTTCAGGGGATTACTGAGAATGACATGGTAATCAAATCTGGTTCTAGGTAGGTGTGGAAAATGCATTTGTCCTGTTGGCCATTGATAAACTGTTTTCAGGAAGGAAATACGGTGGACTGGATGCTGATAAATGTTTACATATTTGTATATGACATATTGTGTTCCATTCACTGTCCTGCCACTCCACAGCAGAAACATATGAATGCACATTGAAAGGTATTGCTACTCAGGTTCCAGTTCATGCGTGCATGGATCTATCCCAAACGTAATGCTTTCAAAGGCGCCACTGATCAGTGAGTGCTTGCACACAAACTCTCTCAGTATTGTTTGTCTTATTCTCCTTATGGTGCATTCAAATAGAGGTCCTTTCAGAAAAGTGGCTTCTGAGGGGATCTGCGAGGCCAGTTAAATTCAAGGTATAGAGATCAGCTGGTGTGTTAGTCTGGGTAAACTAGAGAAACAAAATTCATAAACGCTCATATTTTATAAAAGAGAGTTTTATATAAAGGGTAATTGTACATTTAGTATCCCAACTCAGTCCAGTCCAAGCCCATAAACCTGACATTAGCCCATATGTCTGATACCAATCTACAAAGTCCTCCTCATACGCACAAAACACACACAATGATGCCAAGAGCAGGAAGAAAGCTGAATCAGTGAGCGTGTAAGTATCTCAGCCCTAGCAGAGGTCTCCACACGGCTGCTCCAGCACCCAGGGCTGCATCAGCGTAGGTCCATGTGGCTTCTCCTCATGGATGTCTCACAGGAAGTAGGCCTTGCCTGCTGAGGCAAAGAACTAGCCAAGGCAACCACAGACTGGTCAGATCATCAGAGAGCCAAAGACAAAAAAGGTGAGGCTCGCCAAGCCATGCATCGCTCCACCTTTCCATTAAGCTGCCCTTCAATTAATCCCACGTGTGTTCATCAGCCAGGTTAGCACAATAAACCTTAACTATCACAGCTAGTTAGGTAGGTTGATTGTTTATTTGGATTTCAAAATATAACCTAGATAGATGTTCTTGTAGGACACAGGATGGTCACAGGGATTTACTATGAAGAAGTTTTAAGAAATTTGAAAACAGCATTCGTGAAAAAAGGCCAGGATATTTGCTCCCAGGAATTTTTTTGTCCATTGTGACAAGGCATTTTCTCAGAGAAACAAGGGCTGTCCTGTGGGATTATCCTTGGGAAACCTTGCCCATCTGCCCTACAGCCCTGATATCCTGAGATGAACAGTTCACATTCCCTTTTGTTTCCAACAGTCAAAGACCATTTAGAAGGGAGATTATTTGAGTTCCCCAAGAAAGCCAAAACTGCGATTTTGACTTGGTGTAAATTGAAGCCTGCAGAATTCTTTGGGGGAAAAGTTAGAGAGATAGAAACATGGCTTTCAGAAGTTTATAAAACTAGATTGAGGCTATGTCAAGGAAGCAAAGCTTCACAGTTTGATATATTTGTTTAATAAAGGTTTCTCTGATTTGGAGAAATACTGCTTGACTTATCCATGTATAACTGAAACCACATATTAAAACTATGTGAAAATAATACAGAAGGTATGTGGTAATTGCCATTTGTGGTATTTAAGATTTCACCTCAACTTGATTGGGCTAGGTAGGATTCTTAGTGGTATAGCAATTAAGACCTGGTAATCACCCATGGTGTGAGGTAACACAATGTAATCAAGCCCATACTGGAAACTCCTATGAGCACCCGCATCAGTTATGAGAATATTAAGGAGCAATATTACACCCTGCCTCATGTCACAGCCCTGACATAATCAGTGGAAAGCAAGGTTCCTCAGAAGGCGGGGCCCTCTTCCAACTAAGTGGACGCTGAGCAAACACTCCATTGCTTTATTCTGTCTGGATACTGCATCTGGCTCATTCTTCAACCTCCAGTTTTTGGATTTGAGCCAGCAGGTTACTGTGTAGCCTGCCAGTCCTGGGAGGAGTCAGCAACCTGCCAACCTTGCACTAATTGGCCTCTGCAGCCAGAAAGCTGCTGTCTTACCTGCCGATCCTGGGATAAAGAGCCCCTGTCGCTACAAGGGTCATGAGAAGCCGCCAGCCTATGATGCAATGCTGGGACATGGAATTTGCCTGCCCCTGCTACAAATCTGTGGGTCATTTCTGTGAAATAATACACACACTATAAACAATATATATACATATAAATAATATGTGTACATATATGTGTATATGTTGTTATTGATGTTGTTAGGTGCTGTCAAGCCAGTTCTGGCTCACAGCAACCTTAAGTACAACAGAATAAAACACCACCAGGTCCTGCATGGTGCCTTCCAATTGTTCATGTTTGAGCCCATTGTTGCAAACACTGTGCCCATTCATCCTGAAAAGCTCCTCCCCTTTTTATTTTTTGCTGCCCTTCTGCTTTACCAAGCGTGGTGTCTTTTTCCAGGGGCAAGTCTCTCAAGACAACATGTCCAAAGACCACGAGACAAAGCCTCACCTCCTTGTTGCTCAGGAGCCTTCTGGTTGTACTCCTCCAAGCCAGCATTGTTTGTTCTTTTGGCAGTCCATGGCAGTTCAATATGCTTTGCCAGCACCATAATCCAAATACATCGTTTCTTCTTTGATCTTCCTTATTCAATGTCCAACTTTCATATGCATATGAGGCAATTGAAAATAGCATGGCTTGAGTCAGGCATATTTTAGTTCTCAAAATAACATCCTTGCTTTTCAACATTTTTTTTTAACAATTTATTGGGGCTGATACAATTCTTTTCACAGTTCATACATATATATACATCAATTGTATAAAGCACATCTGTACAGTCTTTGCCCTAATCATTTTAGCTTTTCAACATTTTAAAGAGGTCTTGTGCTGTGGATTTATCCAGTGCATGTGTTGTTTGATTTCTTGACTGCTGCTTCCTTGATCATAGATTGTGGATCTAAGAAAGATGAAATCCTAGATAACTTCTGTTTGTTTTCTCCATTTATCATTTTACCGATTAGTCCCATTGTTAGGATATTTGTTTTCTTTAAATTAACTTGTAATACATACTGAAATACATATATGTATATATAAATATTTTATATATTTAGATGTAAATATAAATTATATATATTTCACTGGTTTTGTTTCCCCGGAGAATCCAGCATAAGATACCATTTATATGTAAATTTTTGATAGTGTAACACATGTACAATTCAAAATAGCTATACTTTACAAAAAAAGCAGATAGTGTCCTAAGCCTTAGTATAAAAAATTATAATTATCTAAAATGTTACAAAGACATGATGAGCAATAATAATCAATAATTCTAATACTACATTTCATTTGAATTTAGTAATATGAGATTGACTTATTCCTCTGCTGAGTTAGTCCCCTTTATTATCTCATATTCTTCAGCAACAATTATTTCAGTCAGCTATGATATTACAGAAAAACAACAGAATATCTTTTAGTTCATTTTAATGCTATAATTTCCTTGGAATTCACCAATTTTGTTGAGTAAATCATATAAGGTCTAATTCTAAATGGGTGGAATTTATGATTTAATATTAATAAAATGAGGATATATGTGAATATTGTCTTACAATATTCTATTACAATCTCTATTACAATGGAAAGCTCTATAAACACAGCCTCCCCATATTAGTTTCATCTAGCCTATCTCTCCTGCCATAGTCAGCCACAGAGTTTGAATGTTTTAGATCATTGATTTTAAATGGCTGTTTTCTCAATTGTTATAACTTGTGTCTTAAAAATGCATAAAGCTAAAATATTTCAAGGAAAAGACCCAAAAATGCAGGATTTCAATAGAACTAAGTCTTGACTTCCATCCACATGCTGTATGTTTATTTTCCTGGCAGTGGTTATCAGTTCTCATATGGTCACAGAGGTGGCTTACATGTTGCTATGATGTTGGAATGAATCTATGCCATTTGTATTTCAAAGAACAGTGATGCCAGCCATGGTGGACAAATTTCAGTGGAGCTTCTGGACTAAGACATATTTACAGATAACTTAGCCAATGGTTCCCAACAAAATACTGTCTGACTTTCTTTCTCTCTGAGGAGACCTGGTGCCATAATGGTTAGGAGTTGGGTTGCTAACACAAGGTCAGCAGTTCGAAATCTCTAGCCACTCTGCAGGAGAAAGATGGGGCTTTCTACTCCCATAAAGAGTTATAATCTCAGAAATCCATTAGGGACTGTCCTACATTGTTGCTCTCAGTTGGAAGTGACCCAGTGGCAGGAAGTTTGAAGTTTTGGTTTTCTTCTCGAGATAAGTCATCAGGAGGAATCGATTTCTAAAAGAGGACATAATATTTGGATAAGTATAAGGGCAGCGAGCAAAAGAGAAACCTAAGTGAAATGTATGGCACAGTATCTGAAACGATTGACTCAAATATACTAACAATCATGAGGATGTTGGCGGACCAGGCATCATTTCTGTATGCCATACACAGGGCACCATGATTTAGAGTTAATTACATGAAAGCTGTGTTTGTCTTTCAATATTTACTATGAAATAGATTCATATATATGTACATGTATATATATTGATGACTTGATGTGGGGTTCTTCACTAGACGTTCTGCTTGTTCTGGAATTTTTGTTGTTAGTGTAAGGTGCTATTGAGTCAATTCTGACTCATAGTGATGCTATGTACAATAGAATTAAGCATTGTCTGGTCCTGCACCCATCCTCACAATTGTTGCTATGTCTGACCCCATTGTTGAAGCCCCTGTATCAATCTATCTCATTGAGGGTCTTAGTTTTTGTCATTGCCCCTTCACTTTTCCAAGCATGATGTCCTTGTCGCTCATGATAACATGTTCAAACTCGAGACAAACTTTACCCATTCTCACATCTAAGGAGCATTCTGACTGTACTTCTTCCAAGACAAATTTTCTTGTTTCTTCTGGTAGTCCATGGTACTTTCAATATTCTTTACTAATGCCATAATTCAAATGCATTAAATCTTCTGCCATCTTCTTTATTCATTGTTCAACTTTAACATTCATATAAGGCAATTGAAAATACCATGGTTTCAGTAGGGAGCATCATATTCCTCAAGGTAACATCCTTACTCTACAATACTTGAAAGAGGTCTTGTCCAGCAGATTTACCCAATTCAATGCTTTTTTAAAATCATTATTTATTGGCTACTGCTTCCATGAGCAGCAATTGTGGATCCAAGCAAGATGGAATTCTTGACAACGTCAATCATTTCTCCATTTATCATGATGATACCTATTGGTCCAACAGTGAAGGTTTTTGTCTTCTTTACATTGAGTTGTAATCCATACTGAATCCTTCATCAGCAAGTACTTCAAGTTCTCCTCCCTTTCAGTGAAAAAGGTTGTGTCATATGCATATCACAGGTTGTTAATAATTCCTCCTCTGATGTTGTATTCTTCTGCACATAGTCCAGCTTCTTAAATTATTTGCTCAATCTGCACACTGAATAACTGTGGTGAAAGGATACAGCCCTTTCCTGATTCTAAACATACAGAATTCCTGGTTTTGTTGCAATGACTGCCTTTTTTAAATGCATAGATTCTGCATGAGCATAATGAAGTATTCCGAAATGCCCATAATTCTTAATGCTATCTATAGTTTGTTATGGCCCACAAAGTTGAATACTTTTACATTCTCAATAAAATACAACTGAGGCAATTAGTTTATTGTGCCAAACTGGCCGATAATACATGTGGGGTTAATTGAAGGGCAGAGGGATAAATGGCTCAGTGAGCCTCGCCTTTCTACTTCTCGGCTATCTTGCTTTCTGATGGACAGACCAGGGTGCAGCTGCCTTGGCCAGTTCCCTGCTTTAACTGGAAAAGCTCACTTCCTGAAAGACATCCCTGAGGAGAAGCCCCATGGACCTACCCTGATGCAGCCGGGGTGCTGAAGCAGCCGTGTGGAGACCCCTGCCAGCACTGAGATGCTTACACATTCACTGACTCGGCTTTCCTCCTGCATTCGGCACCATTGCATCTGTTTTGTGATATGGAGGAGGACTTTGTGGATTGGTGTTGGACATGTGGGTTCATGTTGGACTTGTGGGCTTGAGCAGCACTGGGTTGGGATGTTTTCTTGATGCGCACTTATCTTTATATAAAACTCTCTCTTATACATGAGTTTCTGTGGATTCATTCCTCGAAAGTACCCAGACTAACACATTATGGTACTTTGGGAGTGGGGAACTGGAGAAACAAATCTTAAGATGAAGAGTAGATGTTTGTTTGACCTCTCCCTCATGGTAATTTTTCTTCTTTGTCTAGCCAGAGGTCAGATAAAGCCACATTTTACTCGGTTGTTTTCTGGGGAAAATATGGAAAGTGGAAAAGTATGTAAACCCACTTGCTTTCAGACATTAAAATTTGATCTTTAGATGGGTTTAGGCCATGCCTGCAAAGAAAGCCTTGAACATACATGACCCACCCAGTGCTTTGGAGTACTCGGGAACCAGTATAATTTGCCAAAAGCTGGAAAAAATCTGGAACCATGAAGAGAATTCCTCTCTGGGACTGAATGTTAAAGGGAGCCTGTGAGCAGACTGAAATGCTTGCGAGGTGACCACCTGGAACTACTTGTTGAGTGGAAGTGGGAGAAATGCAGTAATAAAGAGACGGGTTGAGTTTGACCACTGACACCTGTGGACTGGATTACAGGAAAAAGAGATGAGAGCGGGTTGACTGGTCTAAGGTTCATGACCTGGCACGAGGGGGCTAGGCTTGTTGCGTATTGGTAAGAGCCCATGGTCTAAAGGCAAAGCAACCAGTGGGCTCCCTGTGGAGGCTGAGTAAGGCAGCCCATGTTGACTTGATCAGAATCTGACCAGCTGGAGATTTTTGAGCCTGTGAACTGGTGCATATTGTTACTAACTTTATGGATAGCCTGTCCAGATTAGACTTTGCTTATGGATGCAGACTTCACAAGGTTCCAACGGGAATGAAGACTCTTCATGTTGAAAAATATGATTGTCTTCTCAGAGAACTGGGTTGATGTAAGTGGGCAGTACATAAATTGGATATTCAAAATTGGGGGAATAAAGGCATGAAGTGGTTTCATAGGTGGGGTAACATATTCACAGGATTACAGGACTAAGGTGTGGGTGTTACTTAATTTCAATCATGAAGCTAAAGAATTATGTACAGGTGACAGGTTGGCAAGGGGTGGTTTGTGACAGTTTACTGTGCAAATCTGACCGATAAATACATATGGGGTTAATTGAAGGGTGGAGGTATAAATGGCTCAGTGAGCCTCACCTTTCTATTTCTTGGGTCTCTTGCTTTCTGATGGACAGACCAGGGTGGAGATGCCTTAGCCAGTTCCCTGCTGCACTTGGCAAAGCTTACTTTCTGCAAGACATCCCTGAGGAGAAGTCACATGAACCTATCCTAATGCAGCCCTGGGTGCTGGAACAACCGTGTGGAGACGTCTGCCAGCACTGAGATGTTTACACATTCACTGACTCGGATTTCCTCCTGCAGTCAGCATCATTACATCTGTTTTGTGAGATGGAGGAAGACTTTGTGGATTGGTGTTGGACATATGGGTTAATGGATTAATGTTGGACTTGTGGGCTTGGCCAGCACTGGGGTGGGATGTTTTCTTGATGTGCACTTACCCTTTATGTAAAACTCTCTCTTATACATGAGTTTCTGTGGATTGTTTCTCTAAAGTACCCAGACTAACACAACAAATAAACACCTTTCTGGTATTATCTGCTTTCAATCAAGATTCATCTGGTGTCAGCAATGAAATTCCTCATTCGCATCCTTTTCTTCATTGACTTGAATTTCTGGCAGTTCCCTGTTGATACACTGCAGTAACTGATGTTGGATTATCTTCTGTAAAATCTTGCTTGCATTGGATATTCATGATATTGCTTGATAATTTCCAAACTTTTTAGTCATACTTCTTTTGGACAGACACCAATAAAGTTCTCTTCAGAAAGGTCGGTCAGGTAACTAGCTTTGAAGTTTCTTGGCATAGACTAATGAGTATTTTCAGTGCTTCCTCAGCTTTTGAAACATTTCAACAGCATTCTGTCAATTTATAGAGCTTTAGATGTAAGAAATACAAATGCTGCAAACTAAGCTAATATTATAAGTTCTATTTCTCCTACACACCTTAAAAACAACTATTAGCCAAAGAAACTCAAGTACTAAGCATTTTATTTACATAATGCTTTAAAATTTTAAATGTATTACAATCTTTAAAGTTAGGTTTGTTACTGGAATACTCCCATTTATTCTGCATTTGGTATCCATGTTTGTTCCCGTATTAGATGTGTACCTGCCTTGTTGAGACATTTAAGCTGAAATAAATCTACCTCATTTTATGAGGTGAAATTAAATTTCACATGACCATGTATGGAGAGTTGGACTATTCGAGTTGTCATTATTTCTATTGTCAGAACTGATGAAAAAGTTTAAAATATAAAATCCACTAGTGTAAGGTATTTTTGTGTTTGAAGATATCAAACAACAGAAGAAGTCAGGAGAAATTCTGTTGGAAATTCATAATTCTTCATCAACCTTTCTTTTTTCCACAATAGCCAACCCTGCAAATGCTGTGCATGCGCATGTGATTTTAATTTAGCCCAACTAGCAAATCGGAAGATATCTCAAGCAAGCATGGTTGTTGTCATGGCCCACAAGTCAATTTTAGATTGATTTTTTAAATTACTTTTTCAGAACACCAGAAGAATTATAGAATAAATGCCCTCAAGTCTTTAAAGATTTTCCCAACAGAATTAGATTTCTTTCACATTTCTTCTGGTGCTCTAGGAAAGTAAATAACTTTACTTATATCTGTCTAGAACCAATCTGATGACACACAACAACACTGATTGCCTGAGCTCTTTTAAGGTTTGCCGCTGGAGATATGTGAATGTTCCATAGAAGTGCCCAATACCACGTCTTCGATTGGGTTCTATAGAGAAGCAAAACCAGTGAAGTGTATGACATCTCAACTCAAAAGCTAAACTTACCACCATTAAGTAGACTCAGAGCAGTCCCAGGTAGCATTCCTTTCTAGGAGCAGCCAGCCTCATCACTGTCCCACGGAGTATCTGGGCCACTGCTGACTTGGTGGCTAGCAGCTCAACACTTACCCCATGGCACAATCAGGGGTTAGCTATATATCATCTGTCTATCTATTCATCCATCTGTCCATCCATCTGCTGATCTATCTATCTACCATCTATCTATCTATCTTGTCTATCATCTATCTATCTATCTATCTATCTATCTATCTTGTCTATCTAGTCTATCATCTATCTATCTACCTATCTATCTATCTAATCTAGATATCTATCCCAAACAGCTGTAGATGTTGGAAAGTCCCAAATCCAAGAGTTAAACTTCAAGTTAGAGGCTTTTCTTGAGTTATGTGGATACAGAGGCTGATGAGCCCCAAACTGACGCATCAGTTCCAGGCTGCTGATTCAAGTTCTTAGAAGTGCACACCAGTGGATGCTGAATGTGGTACAAAATCGAGAGAGAAGAGACCTCTCTGGAACATCCATGTTTACGGGATACCGGTCCAAACCCTAAGGAAACTTCTTTCACAGGTTGTTTACTTATACCGGATCACAAAATGGGGAATAATTACATAATAATTTGCCATACCAGGGAGAAACATGGCTTCATCAAGTGAACACTTAACCTTAACCATCACAACCCATTTGATTAATTATAGTGGAAAAGGAGCCCTGCGGCACAATGGCTAAGTGATCAGTTGCTATATTGAATTACAACATTATTAGTTACAATATTATTAATAACTCAGAAGAGCCTTTTAAAATTTTTCTCCTTCTCCTTTAATTACTACCTTATTCTCAAAAAGTTATTGCAATGTCATTTCACAAATACTAATTACCACAACACTGTAGTTAAGACAGTAGAAAATTTGACCCAAACCCAACATCTGCAAAAACAGAGGTAGTGGTGCAAACAACTGATTGGTCACTGGTAGGCAAAAGCACATGATTCCGAGTGTCACTGTAATTGAGTAATAATGACACATCTGAATGGGAAGCATGAGAAGGTTCAGAGAATGAAGAAGCATAGAGCGTGAGTTTTGTAATACATGCACTCTAGGCTCTAACAAAGGTATTGTAGCTACCTGCAGGAATATTTTAACATGAAGAATACATTTCTGCTGAAACACTGCACACAGATGTTATCAATCATTATTTTATTTTGCGCCCCCACCCCCAGGACATTGTCACACAGTGTGATCTTCAACCCTTGCAACTTTGTAGAGTTGCCACTGAAATTCCGATGGTTCTCTTTGCCTCGTCAGCATTCCCTGTTCCCTAAAAAGTTCTTATCATGACCTAAAATATTATGTACTTATTTATTGTTTCTCTTAGTTATAAAATTATTTTAGAACAGCAGGTATTTTTGCTGCCTTGTTACTGCAAAACCCTTAGCCCCTAGCACAATGTCTAATACTATCTGAGAAATAATTGTTGAATGGATGAACTAGAAGAAGATACTTTTTCTTCTTTTCTATTTTTGTTTTTATTTTTTCTTTCTAATTAAAGAAAAACTTGGAATTATCAAAAATGAGGTGTGCGCTCAATAGAATCAAGGATGATCAAAGAGATTCCTCTTTAAAAGAGGCCCCAGCTGAGACCAGCTGAAAACTACATGTGCAGTGGATATATCTCTAAGTGTTCTAGAGAAACTGTCTGCTAAAAACTCCCACCATGGAGGGAAAAATGGATTAAAAAAGGCTAATAATCATAAAAAATGTGTAGAAAACTGGTAGAGTCTACCCTAACCCCAACTATGTCCCCTCACCCTCCAAATAATGCACTTCAGAGGACAGTACTGAAGCTACAGCCTGGGCAGAGAGGCCCATCTGATTAGAGCACATGGGAGAAATGAAGAGGGGTGGGGAGTGAGGGGAAGACATCCTGGTCCACCAATCCCCAAGGACCATATTCCTGCTCAGAGCAGACAATGCATAGAGAGGACCATAGGGCTGGACCCACCACAAGACATGGTGCCCCTGTCCCTCACAGGATCATAGCGCTATGGGGGGCAACATTGGAGACACAGTGTGGGAATTGTGCCTGATCTCACCCCATCACACCGGGGCGAAACACTAAGGGCATCCAACAGAGCAGCAATGGGAGCAAAGCAATGAAATCCCTGGAGAATATAAAAAATAGACTTTGGGGACAGAGTGTAGCACTCCATCAGACTCGGATAGAAAACACTCCTAAAGGTAAAAAAATAAACAGACCTGGAAATATTTATAGGTTTTCCTTTTTAGTCATTGGCTTTCTTTCTGTTGTTATTTTGTTTATGGTTTTCTTAATTGTTGGTTTTGTTTTTCTTTGTTGTTTTGTTTGACTTTGCTGGGGTTTTGCACTTATTAATGTCTCTGCATGTCTATCAAGATAAGATAGGTGGGATAAACAATTCAGAAACCAAAACAATGGGACCGATGGTTCCAGGGAGACACTGAACAAGGGGAGATGAGAGAAAGGAAGGGGGGTTTGTCAACCAACCCAGGGACAAGGGAAAAACAAGTGAACTAAAATCAAATGCAGAGAAGGGTGTAGGATACCTAGTGGAGCATAATCAAGGGCAATGTAACAGCAAGGAATTACTAAACCCGAATGAAGGCTAGACGTGACAGTGAGACAAGAGGAAAGTAAAAGGAAATATAGGAAAGAACTAGGAGGCAAAGGACATTTATAGAGGTCTAAATACAGGCATGTGCATATGTAAATATATTTATATATCATGATAGAGAAACAGATCTCTGTACTTATAGCTATATGTTAAGCATTAAGGTAGCAGATGGACATTGGGTCTCAGCTCAAGTACTCTCTCAACACAAAAACACTTTGTTCTAATAATCTGGCATTCAGTGATGCTCCCCTTCCCAACATGATCGCTGAAGACAACATGAAGACAAATGCATAAGCAAATGTGGTGAAGAAAGCTGACGGTGCCCGGCTACCAAAAGGCATAGCATCTGGGATCTTAAAGGCTTGAAGACATACAAGCAGCCATCTAGCTCAGAAGCAACAAAGCCCACATGGAAGAAGCATACCAGCCTGTATGATCAGGTGTCAATGGGATCAGGTATCAGGCTTCAAAGACCCAGAACAAAACCATACCAATGTGAAGAGGTAAGGGGGCGTGGAGTGGAGACCCAAAGTCCATCTGTAAACAACTGGAAATCCCCTTACAGAAGGGTCACAAGGGAGGGCCGAGCCAGTCAGGGTGCAGTGTAGCACCAATAAAGCATACAACTTTGCTCCCATTCTTTAATGCCTCTTCCCCGCCTCCTCTCACCAACCACCCCCCACCCATGATCATGACCTCAATTCTACCTTACAAATTAGGCCAGATCAGAACATGTACACTGCTACAGATAAAAGTTCACAATCCAGGGAATCCAGGTCAGATAAACTCCACAGGACCAACAATGAGCATAGAGCTACCAGGAGGATAAGGGGAAGGTTGGGGGAGAAAGGGGGAACCGATCACAAGGATCGACATATAACCCCCTCCCAGGGGGACGGACAACAGAAAGTGGGTGAAGGGTGACAGAGAACTATGTAAGATATGAACATAATAATATATAATTTATCAAGGGTTCATGAAGGAGAGAGGGAGGGGGGAAATGAGGAGCTAGTATCAAGAGCTCAAATAGAAAGAAAATGCTTTGAAAAGGATGAGGGTAACATGTACAAATGTGCTTTATACAATTGATGTATATATGGATTGTGAAAAGAGTTGTATGAGTCCCTAATAAAATGTTTTTTTAAAGGAAAATGATGATGGCAACATATGCACAAATGTATTTGACACAATGGATGAATGTATGGATTGTGATAAGAGATATAAGAGCTTCCGATAAAATTATTTAATAGTAATTTAAAAAGCTGGCAGAGCCCAGGTGAGGTTTTTCCAGTATGTCCCAGAAACAAATGAACTTGGTAGCCTGAAAAGCAATGAAAATTAGATTCTGGTGAGTTTCAGTGGCTCTAGGGAAGTGGAAAATTATATTTTGAAAAGGGGAGAACAAATTTGATGAAGTAGGGGAGGAGATAAATGGGGTTTGTGGCATGACTCAGCTGTTGTTATTAATTGCCAGTGAGTCAGCTTTGGCTAATGGATACCCTATGTACACAAACCAGAACTGCTCCTTAGGGTTTGCAAAGCTGTGACCTTTCTGAAGCAGAGCCCCTTTACTTTCAAGAAACCTCTGGCTGTGTTAGAACTGTCAACCTTTTAGTTAGTGGTGAATACTTAACCCCTAACACCAATGTGCACCTCATTTACTCCAAGAGACCATTGCCTGGATTTTAAAAAAGCAATACAAACACATCTACAGTGACTAAGTCTATTCCGATTCAGCGATGCAGTATGATTTCACACTCAAATATTTTGTCCTACTTTTAAGGTTAACTGCAAGTTACAAGCATTCTTTAACATTCTAGACATCCCTTCAATACTCTACAAAGGATGTTCACATGTATAATCTCATTTAATCAATAAAATAATGATGTTACCAAATTAAAATGGAAACCATTAAGCACCACCTAGAGTCTCCTCATTCATTAATTTTAAAAAGCAAAAGAGAAAGTTGCTTTCCATATTGCAACAGTTTAATTCTGAAAAGAGTTCAAATTGTTCTCTAGGAGTATGTGTGTGAGTGAGTGAGTGAGTGTAAACCTATCAAAACACCAAAAATAAAAGCAAACTCACTGCCAGTGAGCAAATTTGGACTCATGACTACGCTACAGCTCAGGATAGAGCTGCTTCTGTGGATTCCTGAAGCTGTAACTCATCCTGGGAGTAGAAAGCCCCATCTTTCCCCAGTATCAACGTCCAAGCAATCAAAACATTTGTTGGCATGATGTGCATTTTAGGGAGTCAGAATGTTTCTATTGTCATATGTTGTTAATTCTAGAAAAAGCAAGGACGTTCCACGGACTGCTACAGTCTTGCCTTCCTGGAATGATCTTTCTTCGGATTTACGATAATCCCTTACAAACCTGACAGTTTCCCAGGTGGAGTTTGTTTTTCCTGTTTTAAAGAAAATTATACTTCATTTTATGGAAGTCCTCACCCCCCCCCCATATTTTGCAGTTAATTCAATAACAGCAGCAGAAAAGATGAGTATATCAAAAAAGTGTTGAATATGTTAAAAGGTAACTTTTTAAAAACCACAGGTGAATTTTATCTTAGCTTAGTAGGAAATAATCATCTCAGCAAAGCTGTTGTACAATCTCAACTGCCTTACAAAGCAAGCAGCAGCATTAGTTAAAACCCCAGAGCAAAATTAATATCAGACTTCAAATATAAAAGTAAAAATAGAACCAATTTTCTTTGTTTGCCTGCTCCTAATGCTTATACAAAGAAAATGGGAAAGTTTTATACCTTCTTTGTCATAGAACAACTTCATTTTATGTGCTACATAGTTTTCTTTGAAGTTCCCCCAATCTTTTAGTCTTTAGAATATTACTTAAATGCATTTTTAAAATTTATATAATTTTATTGGGGGTTCTTACATCTCTTATCACAATCCATAAATATATCCATTGTGTCAAGCACATTTGTACATATGTTGCCATCATCATTTTCAAAACATTTTCTTTCTACTTAAGCACTTCGTATCAGCTCATTTCCACCCCTCCCTTTCCCTCCCTCCTCATGAACCCTTGATAATTAATTTAAAACATTTTTCATGTCTTACACTGACTGCTATCTCCCTTCACCCACTTTGCTGTTGTCCATTCCCCTGGGAAGGTGTTATATGTAGATCATTGTGATTGGTTCTCCCTCCCCCCACCTCCCCCTTACCCTCCTGGTGTTGCTCCTCTCATTATTTGTCCTGAGGGGTTTATCTGTCCTGGATTCCCTGTGTTTGGAGCTCTTATCTGTATCCCTGTACATGCTCTGGTCACGCCGGATTTATAAGATAGAATTGGGGTTATGATGTTGGGGGGCAGGAGCGAGGAAAGTCGTGTGTTTCATTGGTGCTATACTGCACCCTGACTGTCTCGTCTCTTCCTTGTGACCCTTCTGTAAGGGGAGGTCCAATTGCCTACAGATAGGCTTTGGGTCTCCACTACATCTTTTCCCTCATTCACATCAATATTTTTTTGTTCTAGGTCTTTGAATCCTGATACCTGATCCCATTGACACCTCCTGACCACACAAGCTGGTATGATTCTTCCCTGTGGTCTTTGTTGCTTCTCAGCTATAGCTGTTGTTTATATGTAAGCTTTTAAGACCCCAGAGGCTATATCTTTTGGTAGCCGGCACCATCAGCTTTCTTCGCCACATTTGCCAATGTACCCATTTTTGTGGGGAAGGTGAGCATCACAGAATACTGCATTATTAGAACTAAATGTTCTTGCTTTGAGGGAGTACTTGAGTAGAGGCCCAGTGTCCATCTGATACCTTAATACTTAACATATAGATACATGTACATAGATCTATTTTACTATCATTATATATAAATATATTTGCATATGTACATACCTTTATTTAGACCTCTGTAAATGTCCCTTGTCTCCTACTTCTTTCTTCTATTTCCTTTTACTTTCTTCTTGTCCCACTATCATGTTCAGCCTTCATTCGGGTTTCAGTAATTCCCCTCAGCTACATTGCCCTTGATTAAGCCCCACCAGGCATTTTCTCCACATTGTTGCTAAAATAATGACATCTTCCTTTATTTAAAAAAATACTTTTACCTTTTTCATCCAAATGCTTTGTTATATGCAATGAAGTAAAATTACTTAGTATGTAAATATATATAGCTTTTTAATTCAATCTTTGCAATTAAAATGTAGAGGACTCTAACTCCAGGATTAGTCATTTTTGCCATTCTGCTGGGTATAGAGTGAGCCATTCAGAGGGAGGAGAGAATCCCACTATCATCAATAAAAGCCCGTGAGCTGAGTGCATGTAAGATCTTTATGTGAAATTTTCACACCAATGGCAGTATGTTTTTCTGAGAATGGATGGTATCCTTAATGTTCTCTGATCCCAACTTGTGACCTGACTTCCCTAATATAGTCCCATACTCATAAAGATTATCAATGCATTTGGGGTGGCCATTACAAGGGATTATAGAATCCAGCAGAGAAGTAGCCTGCCAAGGGAGGGTCGATTGGTGTGAGAATGGAACGAAGAAGTGTTAGAAGGGTAAAGCAGTTTCTGCTTCTTGGGCTCATCCTTGGACCATTGAAATCTCCTTCCCCCAAGAGTCAGGCCTGCCCCACCCCCATATTATTTCCTCAGCATGTATTACCTCATTTTGTCACCAAGATGATCTAGTTTGGTCCGAAATATGTGGCCTAGGTTTCTAATATGAAAAAGCAAAAGTATCAGTATTGCTTTTAAAGTTATTACAACAGGTGTAAATTGCATCCTCACCAATAGAGTAAGTTACTAGTCAATGTAAGAATGCTCCATTGACTAGACATTTGAGAAAAATTGCTGAATGTACATTTATACCGCACATAGAAATCACTGGGGTTGTGTGAATCATTAGATTTTCCCACTGTGAGCTACTGTGCATCAACTATGAGTTTAGGGATTGAATATAGGTATAGTTCATGACTGATTGAAATTGCAATTGTACAAGGAGATAAAGAAGATAGCAGGGGTCCTGCTTTTTAGTTCTTATGTTTCACCCCATCAAAAAAGACAACGCATATGCAAGCCACCTCCTTTCTCTTTCAGGGTTTCTGGTTTCTTGCTTTGTGCTTTACACTAGAGTGCTACCAAGCAGACAATTAACATGAAATGAGTTTTCTCCAGTCTTATACTACTTCCCAAACCATTAGTAAGATTTGATTTTTTAGTTCTTTCTAAAGAGGGGGAGGGTCACCATTTCTTTTAAATATCTAAAATATTCCACATTAAATGCCTAAGAAAAACTAACCAGTTACATGCATAACACCATTGGTTTTCTCAACTATTGAAGACACTTTGATTTACAGCCAGGAGACAATCACATTATATTGAACGACACTTTCATACTTCATTTATTTTCGCCTCCAGCAGTGCAGCTGAGATAGCTGCTAAGGCGCTTGAAAGATATGCAAAAACATTCTAAACCTCCAGGAACTCTCAGGCTTGAAACCACTTTTCTTCTGGTATAACATCTTTTGAATAATTAATTCCATCTTTTGTTTCTTTTTTTAGTCTTCTGGTTTGGGAAGTATTAAGGAAACTGGAGATGGAAGGATAATATGACAGAGGAATTTATGTGTAATTTTTCAGTTTCCATAAAACCCAAACCCTGCTTTTGAAGTGGTTAGAGTGGATCCTTGGGGTATGGCAGGGGAGGCTGGATGTTGGGGCGAGGGAACGGGAGTGCTAATAACAGTGAGTACCAGAATGAAGAACTATTCTTAAATTGATTGTGGTGATGATTATACAACTCTTTTTAATATGATTGAACTATAGTGCCAGGGGAGAAAGCCCCTAACAACTCATCACAGGTCCGGTAAGCAAAATTGTACAGTGAGAATAAGTAAAGATTATAGTAAAGTCATAGAAAATAAGGAGAGATAGAAGAGGGATTGACCGGAAGGGTAGAGAGAGTGTGGGGTGTCAAGGGGGAATGGATTGCAGGGATCTACATATAACCTCCTCCCTGGGGGACGGACAACAGAAAAGTGGGTGAAGGGAGAATCAGCCGATGTAAGATATGGCAAAATAATAATTTATAAATTATCAAGGGTTCATGAGGGAAAGGGGAATGGGGAGGGGGGGAAATGAGGAGCTGATGCCAGGGGCTTAAGTGGAGAACAAATGTTTTGAGAATGAGGGCAACGAATGTACAAATGTGCTTTACACAATTGATGTATGTATGGATTGTAATAAGAGTTGTATGAGCCCCCAATAAAATGATTTAAAAAAAAAGAAAAGAGATTGAAATAATGGAGGAGTCAGACACATTTCATAGTAGCATGCTCACCTCAGCCCCGCTTGGTGGTCCACGTGGAGAAAGCCCGGGAGATGTTTATTGCTAACCAAGGCTTATATCTCTTTAAGAGGCGTGATTAAAGGTAACCACACACGTCACAGAAAGGGTGCTGTACAATAGGCAATACAAGCAATAGGAGGGCGATATACAATAGGCGGAAGCGTGACAGGAAGGGGATGAGCTAGGGTTGTGTATGCAGTAGGAAGGGGAGGGACTAAGGGTATACATGTGACAAGAAGGGCCGAGCCAAGATTCATGATGGCAGTATAACCTTGGTCAGCCTTGAGTGGGCTTGACCTCCCTGGGCTTTCCTTCAGGAAAACAATTTACTACTATCCTTATCAGAAGGGTGTGGGCCCTACTTATTGTGGGATAAACAGTGGTGTCTGCTTGCTCTGGGTGGCTGCTGACCCTTAGTCCTTAGGAACTCTGACCTACTTCTGTTGAACGTCAAGTGTATTATCATTCACCATGAGTAGCAAGCAGCTAAGTTAGGGATATATTTAGGGGAGACAAGTTGGGAGAAATCTTTCTGTTTCACACACTATTGAATTCTATAATTTGTGAATTATATGACGTTTATCTGTTTTTAAAAAATACACTGTGTGTCTTTGAAATGTGTAGCAGTCCTATCCAAGAACCTGAGGGCAGCTTCCCAAAGACCAAGTGAATAGTAACTGCAGGGCTTCCAGGACTCAAAGGTTCTACGTGTGTGTGTGTGTGTGTGTGTGTGTGTGTGTGTGTGTGTGTGTAAAGAAATTTATGAGTAATGGTCCTACGCTGCACCAAATGGTTTGGCATGGATTTGTTTTGTTCGAAGAAGGGGTTTAATTAACATTCGAGCTGAACAAATTAATCTGGTCCTGAGTGAGGACCTGAAAATTGATTAAACTGAGCACCGATTCAGAAAGTATTTGGCCAGGAAATAAATCCATTTCTTCAAGCTCAATGACCCTTCAAGTTGATAGCTGGTTCAGATTAATATACATGTAGGCTTCACATTTCAAGCATTGCTTGCCAGCAGCATTTCTTGCCCCCTAGTCCTGCCTGCTCTCCACTAGATCTAGCCATCGCTTCTTCTCCGGACCAGTATTTCACACACAGACCCGCTGAACTCTTTTCTGCTCTCCCTTTGCTGGGGGAGACTCTGCATTCATTTCAACATTTCATTTCAGTTGTTTCTTCAAGGTGACATTGTAACATGTTACAAATTAAAGACATGGTATCAATGGTCTTACGTTTGTTGTTTACAACAATCAAATGATGTATTGATCAGGTGGTTTCATAAAATCCTATTCCGTTTGATGAGCTTCTGTTTTCTACAATCTTTTTTGTCTTTCTTTCTTTTCGGAGACTAAACATACATAAAACAAACACCACACACGTACACACCAAGCACAAGAGAATCTCTTACAATAGCGAGTAATGTAATCCCACAGCGCAAAGATCTGTCTAAGAGAGTATCAAAATCATGAGGGAATTTCTTGTTGTTGTTGGAAAATGAGAGACTGTTCTAAAGAGGAAGAGAATGACACACACCAAAAACTCACAAATACTTTTCCAAGAGGCTTTGAGGCACGGTTCTATTATTCTGCTTTCATTGTAGAGATCGTAAAATATGACCTGCCTCTAGGACATGGTCCCCACAGTTTACATGATGGCAATGGGGTGATTTGGGTGTTTGTTTCCCCTTGATTTAATGTCAAGTATAATTTAATTATAATTATATGCAATACCTTTAATCACTTAATCTCTGGACCAAATTGGTTTTCACAACTCTTCTTATAGCTTGGTGTTCTTATTTCTGTAGAATTATACATACTTTCTTGTCTTTTACTACTGTATGAATTTTCATTTTAAGTAAATAATCACTATTCCATATACTTTATATATAAAAATTTCAGATTTCCATACTAAATTTATTTTTATTACACAGTAAAATATACTTGCTACAAAAGAAGTGAGAAAGTACCTAATGAACCATAGCAATGTGTAGTAAAGTGTAATTTTTCCTTAATTTTAAAATTAAAAAATAAAACAACCTTCTGTGTGCTTTAACAGCTTCTTGTCTCTGAGAAAGAAGAGTTTTGATATAGCTAAACCAAAAGAACATTTGTAAAAGAAGAAATTAAGGCCTGATCAGATGTTGATAGTCTTTATTTAAACATTTTAAATTTTCCTCTGAATCAATGAAGGCTAACCTGCTCCCACCACCACCCCTACCCCCCCTCTGCAGAACAACGTTCCTTGTCCTATCTCCAGCACTTTGTGTTAGTGGTACAAATGGTATGCACATTTGGGTTATTGTAAAGGATTAGTATGCCGACTAGTTATCTAATCTGAGAGCTAGTATTGCTGTCTTATTGTTTGGGATTCTATCTCCGACTCTTCATGCTAGTCCACGATCCTTTTGGAGTCTTGTTTTTTCCCAAACTTTCTCCTTTGAAACCCCATTCACAGTGTGACGCTCTGGCCTGCTGTTCTGTTGTTATGCTGTTGCTGAGTCAGTCCTGGGCATGGTGACCTCACAGAGAAGAGACCAGAGCATTGTATGATTCTGTTGATGGTTGTTGGCATGTCTCAGTTTGTTGTTCCGCTGCTGTACCAGCCCACCTCGCTGAGGGTGTCCTTCGTGTCTGCTGACCCTCTGCTTACCAAACATTATGTCCTTTTGTAGGGAACGACTTTTCCTGATCACATGTCTGCTAGAAGCAAGCTGAGATTTCAGCATCCTTACTTCTAAGGTGGCTTTTCTTGGACTGATTTACTCTTTTTACTGCAGCACCAGATAGTCAACTCTTTTTCACCAATCCCACAGTTTAAGCCCATCTATTCATTTCATTTTTATTAATTGATCAAACTAGCTGATGTATTTCATCAATTTCTCCTTTCACCATTTCTTCTAGCTTTCACATGCAAATCTTCCATCTCCTATCAATTGGCTTAGAATACGTGGTACTCTAGAAACATGGTAGCAGTACTAAAAAAATCAATGACCACTGATGCTGTTCCTTTTCAGTAAAGGGTGGCACTATGCATATAAAATGGAAGCCACAAATTAGGTGAAATTCTTGGCAACTAACTCCCTCTCCATTACTCCATGTCTGCCAAGCATCCCGTTCAAAACCGAAGACATAAATTTCTCTCTGAATGATCTACAAAAGTTGTCTATTTCTTGCTCTCTCGACTACATCACTCTGTGGATGTGGTGGGTAGGTGCCCTTGGGTTGGTTCCCACAGAATGAAACACCACCCCATCCTGTGTCTCCCTCACAGCTGTAAGGTTTGAGCTCCTCTTACAGCCACTCCGTCAGTCCATCTCATTGAGGGGTTCCCCCTTTTTTTAACTGCACTTCAACCTTACCAAGCATGATGCCCTTTCTAAGACTGGTCACCACTGTGCTAGCTAAAACGCCAGCTCTCACAGGACTTACCAAAGTAGGCTCCTAATTTTTATTTCAGCTACTGTAGAGCAGTGGTTCTCAACCTTCCTAATGCCGTGACCCTTTCAGACAGTCCCTCATGTGCTGAGCCCCAACCATAAAATTATTTTCGTTGCTACTTCATAACTCTCATTTTGCTACTATTATGAATCAGGCGACCCCCGTGAAAGGGTCATTCGACCCCCAAAGGGGTTGGGACGCGCAGGCTGAGAAGAGTTGCTGTAGAGTGTGCCTCAGCATGGCTCTCAGGACAACACCCTGTGTCAGAGTAGAAGTGCGTTTTCTAGCATGTTCAATGCCGATTTTTCAGTAGTAGATCCTCAGACCCACTGAGACACCTGGCAACATTTTTGTTTCTATCTATCTATCTATCTATCTATCTATCTATCTATCTATCTATCTATCATCTATTTATCATGACTAATGGAGATTTGATTACTATGTGTCTGTAAATTCCATGGAAGTCTCAGATTCTCAGATTATGTTCAGCACAAAATACGACAGATAGTATAGACTGAATAAAAATTATTTAACAAAGTTATACTTGGATCTATCCATTCTTATTTTGAGTATGTTGGCTGCAGAAAGCATTACCTCAAAGATTTGAATATTATATTTAGTTTTTAGAATACACGATTAGAAAGCATATCTATTTTACTGTCCATTCATGGTATAACTAGTGTGGTGCAGTGAATAATCTAATGTGGCTCTGCTGACTACAGTTTCTGAAATATCCGCTAAACAACTGGGTAAAACTCACTGCCATTGAATCAATTTCAACTAACAGAGTTCATATGGCACAGAGTGGAATTGCCTCAGTGGATTTCTAAAACAGTACATCTTTACAGGAGTAGAGAGCCTCGTTTTTCTTCCTTGGAGAAGCTGCTGTATTCAAACGACTGATTTTGATGTGAACAGCCCAACATATAAGCTCACTACTCTATCAGGGTTCCCAAATTCAACGAATGAGTGATAGGATATGACTATACAAATATGAGATTCGTGGGGTCCACCGAATGCATTAGATCACTTAAAATAATGCAAATAAGAGGGGCAACATCCTTTGGGGGAATTTCACCAGGCAAATAAAGAATATGGAACTCTACAAGTAGGATGGTGGTGAATAATGTGGGGCTGGGTCAGTTTTCTCATCCCGTAGACTTCAAATGAACCACCCTTGAGGTGGAGTGAGTCAGAATATACTTGGTGGCAGTGAGTTCGGTTTGGATTTGGCTATAAAAAGATCCAAGAGTAGTACACATGCTTTGTACCTGAAATCTTTGTGCCGAACCTCCTTGATCCAGAAGACAGAGACCCCTGTCACTGAAGACAGGGGGAAATTGGGAGAAGCAGTAAAAAAGCAGTAGCAGAGAAGCCATGGCTGTAGAGGCAGAAGAACCAGGAGATTGTCATGAGGACTGACTGGGGACAGGGGAGGGCTTCTGGCCCATACAGTGAGAAAGCTTCGTGCCTTTGTGCCAAAGTTTACTGACAGAGTCAGGGACCACTGTGCACTCAGTGGCAGAGTTAAAGAGTTTTATAGCACTTGCCTGTGCAGGGAAACATAGCTATATCAGGCTAGCTGTTAAAAAAAAAAAAAAAAAAGGCCAAGGGTCCCGGAAGCTGAGAGGAAGCACCAAAGAAAGACATACCCTAAGACATGACTGGAAATAGGCTTTCCTGGTCAAAGAACTATATCATGGTGTTCCTTATCCTGATTTGCAGTCTGTTCCTTCCCCCCATAAACTTAATACTTAAGAGTATTGACTCCCTTGTGATCATTGTAAGAAATTATCAAACCCAATAGAGAAGTAGGGAGAGTTGAGGGAAGGGGTGGTCAGAATTGCTGAAACACTTGCAGGCCAGAGAGCATATCCTACCTCTGCCATTTTGGAATTGCCATGGGCTGATGACCTTGATTCTCCTGTTCCCCATGGAGTCAGAAGAGGACAGATGTCACCACCGGGGCATTGTTCAACCACGGTTTTGAAATTACTGTGAGGGAAACGAAATATGTTAGAAAGTGAAGAGATAAGAATTTTAAAAATTGTTTTGCACCTTATTTCTTTATATAGTTTTTGCATTTTTGTCACAACTCTACAGGTGGGTGAAAACATAGCAAAATTAAGTAACATTGTTTGATGTTAAATCATTGAAATTGGCAAAACATGGATTTGAACCTTTTTAATAACAAAAATACTATCATCTCTAACATAGCTTGCTATTTAAAATCTGTATTTACATGGCTTAATTTGTAATTTGAAAATTTTATGTCTGGCCCATTTCTTAATAAACATGATAACATTTTGTCCCTTTAAACTTTTGAGAGCAAAGGATTGTGGACTTGGTGCTAAGAGTCAGGCAGGTAGAGACTTTAGAGGGAGGCAGACATGAATCGTGTTCAGCACAGCCACGGCATTTGAACAGGTAAGATAAAGTCGTTAAAATTCAATGCAACCTCTTTCGACTGATTTAGGTCTATAAGCTATCTTGAAAGGTTGGTGTAGCTCTTTTGTGTTACAGGTAAGAGAAGTGAGACATCATAAAATCAAGCAACATTGTCGGAGGTTAAGCAGCTTGAAATTGGCAAAGCAGGGATTTTTAACCAAGGGCAGTCTGACTACAAAGACAGCGCTTTTAACTATCATCTAAATGTTGCCCATTTTGAGGTGTCCATAAGATAAACAAACAACAGACATTCAAATCACTGCCGTCAAGTCCACGTGGATGCACAGCTACCCTGTCAGACAGGTGGACATGCTGCTGTGAATGCCCCGATCTGTAACTCTTTACAAGAGTGCAAAGCCCCATCTTTCTCCATTGCCTCAGCTGGTGGTTTTGAACTGCTGCCTTTGCAGTTAGCAACCCGACTGGTCATCACCATACCACCAGGCCTCCAGTAATGTAAACAATAACTCACAGTGCCAGGCAAATATTCAGGGGAATAAATTGATTTTTGACTATCTTTCTGTGTTAGTCTGGGTAAACTAGAGAAAGAAATCCACAGAAATTCACATATATATATATATATACATACATACATATATATGAGAGTTTTAGATATAGTGTAACTAACTGTATATTCAGAAAGCATCCCAACCCCATCCAGTCCAAGCCCATATGTCCGACTTAGCCCATATGTCTGACACCGACTTACAAAGTCCTCCTCAAACTCATAAAACACACAATGATGCCGAATGCAGGAGGATCACAGGCCAGTGGGTGGAAAGTCTTTGAATCCAGTGGCAGTGTAAGCATCTCCGCCCTGGCAGGGTTCTCCACGCAGCTTCTCCAGCACCCAGGGCAGCATCAGGGGAAGTCCATGTGGCTTCTCAGAGATGTCTCGCAGGAAGTGAGCCTTGCCACCTGAGGCAGCTGCACACTGCTCCAACCATCAGAGAACAAGGGACCAGAGAACCAGAAGGGCGAGGCTCGCCAAGCCATTTATCTCTCCACCCTTCAATTAATCCCACATGGGTTTAACAGCCAGATTGGCACAATAAGCCTTAACTATCTCACTTTCCCATATGTAAACTATTGTTACCTTGCCTGACTCTCCAAAATTCAGATGTTCTTAATAATAATATATAGACAAAACTAAGCTTTTTATTTCAAACATTTCTCAGAATGAGATTGCCTGTAGCTGTGTTATTCAGACAGTTTGTTAGACCAAGGCAGGCAAAGGGAGTAGTGGTGACCACAGGAGTCGTAGACAAAGGTGATAAGGAGAATTATTTCCCCACATACCTCTCCAGCACAAAGGAAGTGAAGGGCAGGTGAGGCATTTCCTGATCAACAGGGGAGAGGGAGAGAGTGAAAAGGCTAGGTGGAGAAAGGATGTTCACACTAACCCTACAGTGACTACATAGACCTTTGGGTTTGGGGTCTGAAGACAACTGCACTGCTTGAAGTCTGGGGTGCACATATACCTGAAAAGAGGAGGTGCACTACAGAGTCCAGTCAATAGCGGAAGACCTGCCAGAAAACCAGCCAACTATGGAGGTTCACGATTAGTCGGGAAAAAAAGTTTGGCTGTATCAGACAAGCGAAGGGTCCTGGTGGAGCAGGGGTGTCCTGCAAGGTCAGCAGTTTGAAACCCCCAACAGTTCCTTAGGAGAACAAGGAGGCTTTCTACTCCTGCACAGAGCCGACATGGGTAGTTCTGCCAGGCACTATAGTCTATAGGGTCACTGTGAGTCAGAATTAAGCTGTTTCTCTGGCTCTGGATTGAATTCCCCTCGCTTGAAATCTTCCTTGCGTGTGGGACAAGAAACGAGGAGTGGAGGGGCTTGGAATCTTGAGCCGCCCTCTGGTGACAACGCTTTGGCCAAAGGCTAGTAGTAGGTCATAGAACTAACGTAGTGGGTTGTGACCAGCATATTTGTGATGGAATAGAATAGATTAGAAATAAATAGAAACCTCCCACAGTTTATTAAGCAAAGTGCTGGCAGATATTATTCTGTGAGATTTATTGCCTGCTATAAATTTGTGCATGTATTATGCATTCAGATGCTGACTGCTATGTAAAATGTATTATTTACTCTGAGAGGATGGAAAGCCACTGCTGTGTAAAGCATCTTGGCATCTGATTAAATGCTATTATTTTGCTCTCTAGATTTGGTTCAAGTTTAGCAGGCCAGTCTCGCTAATCAAATTGTAAGCTTGCATAAGGGACAACATGGCCTTCTTCTGTTTGTTTCCTCTCGCACCTAACATGACACTTGGCAGAGAAAAGGTTTCCCATGAATAATTGCGAGTTCCGCGGAGGAAGCGAGGGGAACACCGGGACGCTGGGAGCAGCTGGCCTGTGTGGTAGCTGAGCTCTCACAGCCCTGCCTTCCCAAACAGCCAGTGGCTCCTAGACGAGGCTGAACAGATACCAAACATGATCAATGGTGTCAGATAGTAGTAGTGATTATTTTAAAATATCTTACTCCCCACCCCTTGAAGTTGTAGATGGTCGGAAGGTAAAAAAACACACTACAAAGAAAAATAGAAAGAAAAAAAGTCCAAAATCTGAAGATGACTATTAATATTTGTTGCATGTACAGCCTTCCTTTGAAAGCCTGTTGCATTTTCCTTTTTCATGACCATTGTAGTCATACTGTGTACATGTCCTTCACCACATGAGTCTCTCTGCAAACAAAGTTTTCATTCATTGTCTAATAGCTGTTATTGTGCTCTACCAAGGCTTATTTCACTGTTCCCATAACTGTCAAAAAGAGTTCTTGTCTCATTTCTAATATCATACATACTGACTTAATGACAGCTTTGAGGTTTTTAATTTCCTTGGTTTCTCAGAAATGAAATCAAGAGATAAGAACATATGAATTTTTGAAAGTTTTTGATACGTGTTTTCAGGTTAGCGGGTCACTACTGTGCTGTAGGGAATCCTACTGAAAAGGCCTCAGGATACCTTTCATGAGGACAGATTGTTGATGATTTTGATTGCCATGTGCATTTCTTTCTTTGTTACCTGAGATAGTGTCTGTTGAGTTTAACCTAGACGTGTCTTGACTGACCTACACAGCTTCTCTGTAGATTTGCAAAGTCAGCAAAAGTAACTGGAAATGAAGTTTCCACATTCATGTTAGGATTTCCCAGATTTAAAGAACATGTTGGAATAAAGTAATTATTCTTTGCACAAGAAATGATGGGATACTTTCCTTAATTTTTAGTCCTATACAAGTGATGAATACCTCCCCCCTCAAAAAAAACCAGAATTATTTTTCAAAGCTATGTATTGATTTTTTTTTTTTTACAAAACAACCTTATCACCTTCAAAGTACTCTGCATTATACTTAATACCTTTATCAAATCTGTGCAATTCCATTCTTGGAAACATTTTTCAAGTTCATCTGTTTGGATGGCTGACAGCACCTCCCCCTCTTTTTTCCTTCAACTCCTCTTCATCATTAAATCACTGTCCTTTCATGTCCCTCTTCATTCGCAGGAACAAAAAAAAGTCACACAGAGTGAGATCAGGTGAGCAGCTGCATGGGACAAGAGAGGTACGCTGTTTTTTGACACAAACTGGTGCATTGAGATGGCTGCATGAGCAGGTGCATTGTTGTGGTGGCAAAAAAAAGTCCCCCATCTGCCTCGAACCAGGCTTTTTTGTTGCACATGGTTATGCTATCTTTTCCTAACCTCTAAATAGAAAGCTTGATCTACAGTCTGATCTGGTGGAACAAACTCCGCATGCACTATGAGTCCACATTTTCATCAGTTTGGAAAGTTGACAGGATGTCCAAAGACAGGTTTGTCATCAATCAACAATTTACCTTTTTTGAAATGAGAAAACACTTGAGTTTTTACCACAGTGCTGTCCTTGTAAGCTATGTTCAACATCACAACAGTTTCTGCTGCGTTTTTCCTGAGCAAGAAACAAAATTTCAAAGCTGCAAATTGGTAATCACAAAAAACGAGGTTGAGCAAAACTACATTCAGGAAAAAAAATTCACTGTGACTAGAGAGAAGCTTCCCAGGTGATGTCACTGGGTGCACTAACTCAGTGAGTTTCTTGGTGCTCACCCAGCAGGAAAAATGAGTACTAAGAAACCAGTACCCATTTGGGATATATATATGTATATGTATATATATATAATATGCTCTACTATAAGCTGACTCAAATATCAGCCAAAGCACCTAATTTTACCACAAAAACTGCATTAAAAATGTGCTGAAAAACTCAGCTTATACTTGAGTATATATAGGGTGTGTGTGTGTGTGTGTGTGTATTTATAGTGCCAGCCACTTTATGAGTGGGAATGTTAAGGGATTACTGGAGTTTGAAGCCCATCTATTTTTATGTATTTCATTGGTTTTGGTTTATTAGAATGAAAATTCACTTTAACTGGTAGTTTATTTTTTTAACATGAGGCAGGCAACTATTTACTGTCTAGAAATAACATTTCTATCATACCCAGTAATGATAAATTTTCAGGTTTGGCAGGGGATGAGATTTTCTTGGGTGATGATTACCCATTTCCTGGAGCCAACCCATTCATCATAACTGTCAAATCTGTCAACATATATTACTCTACCATTATAATAATTAGGAAACATTTATTTCACCCATTTTTTTGTTTTTTAAATTGTTTTATTAGGGGCTCATACAGCTCTTATCACAATGCAAACATACATCAATTGTGTAAAGCACATTTGTACATTCATTGCCTTCGTCATTCTCAAAACATTTGCTCTCTACCTAAACCCATGGCATCAGCTCCTCATTTTTCCCCCTCCCTCCCTCCTCCACCCTCCCTCATAAACCCTTGATAATTTATAAATTATCATTTTGTCGTCTCCCTTCACCCACTTTTCTGTTGTCCATCCCTCAGGTAGGAGGTCACATGTAGATCCTTGTAATCAGTTCCTCCTTTCCAACCCACCCTTCCTTCACTTTCCCGGTATCGCCACTCACACCCTGATCCCCTGTGTTTCCAGTTTCTCTCTGTACCAGTGTACATCCTCGGGTCTAGTCAGATTTTTATGGTAGAATTGGGATCATGATAGTGGGGAAGGAGGAAGCATTTAGGAACTAGAGGAAAGATGCATGTTTCATAGTTGCTACATCACACCCTGACTGGCTTGTCTCCTCTGGGAGACCCTTCTGTAAGAGTATGTCCATTGGCCTACAAATGGGCTTTGGGTCTCCATTCTGCACTCCTCCCACCCCTCATTCACTAAGATAACATATTTTATTCTGATGATGCCTGATACCTGATCCCTTCAACACCTCTTGATCCCACAGGCTGGTGCTTCTTCCATGTGGGCTTTGTTGCTTCTGAGCTAGATGGCTGCTTGTTTACCTTCAAGCCTTTAGGACCCCAGACACTATCTCTTTTTATAACTGGGCACCATCAGCTTTCTTCACCACATTTGCTTATTCACCCACTTTGTCTTCAGCTATCATATCATGGAGGTGAGCATACAATGATACGATTTTTTGTTCTTTGATGCCTGATAACGGATCCCTTCAGCAACTCATGATCACACAGGCTGGTGTGCTTCTTCCATGTGGGCTTTGTTGATTCAGAGCTAGATGGCCACTTGTTTACCTTCAAGTCTTTAAGACCCCCAGATGCTATATCTTTTGATAGCCGGGCAACATCAGCTTTCTTCACCACATTTGTTTATTTACCTGCTTTGTCTTCAGTGGTGTGTAGGGAAGGTGAGCATCATAGAATGTCAATTTAATAGAAGAAAGTATTCTTGCCTTGAGGGTGTACTTGAGTGTGAGTGGAGGCCCAATGTCCTTCTGCTACCTTAATACTAAACCTATAAATATATGACATAGACCTATTTCTCCATTTTCATATCTAAATATATTTGCATATATACTTTCCTTTATTTAGACATCTATAAATGCCCTTTGACTCCTAGCTCTTTCCTCTATTTCTTTTGACTTTCCTGTTGTCCCACTATCATGCTCAGTCTTCAGTAATTCCTTGTGGTTACATTACCCTTGATCACGCCCTACCAGGCCTCCTACCCCCTCCTCACCACCGATTTGGCTCACTTGTTTTTCCCTCTACCTGGGTTTGTTATCACCACTACCTTTCCCACCACCTCCCCTTCTCTGATGTCCCCCAGGAACTGTCGGTCCCATTGTTTTCTCCTCCAGATTGTTCATGCAGCCTATCTTATTTAGAGAGACCTGCAGAGATAATAACATGCACAAAAATAAGACAGAGAAAAACCAAGCAACAATATACAACAAAACATCAACAACAACACACCAAGGACAAACAAAACAAAACAGAACAAGAAATAAAAGCTTGTTGGCCAACTGTTTGTTGGCCTTTAGGAGTGTTTTCCAGTCCAGTCTGTTGGGACACCATGTCCTGGCCCCAAAGTCCACCTTCAGCATTCCCTGGGGACCTCGTCACTGCATTCCCTTGCTATTCTATTGCACCCCCTTAGTGTTTTGCCTCGGTGTGGCGGGATCCGATGAAGCACAATTCCCACACTGTGTCTCCCGTGTTGTCCCCTGTCCTACGGGTTAGTGAGGGATGTCATGTCTCATGGAGGGGCCGGCCATGTGGTCCTCTCTGTGGACTGGCTGCTCTAATTGGGAATATCATCCCCAAGGCCTAGTGGGCCAGGATGTGCTTCACTCTCCCATTCTCCCCCTTCATCTGCTCCCTGGTGCTCTGATCAGATATATCCCTCTCCCAGAGTTTCAGATTCAATGCCGTCTTTTGAAATAAATTCTTCTGGGGGGAGGGGTCGGTGTCCACATAGTTGTTGGTATTGGGGCTGGCCCCTCGGACCTCTCCACTGGTTCCCTACTCCATGACAGCATGTTGCATGCACCTCTTGGAGCACTGGGTTGAAGTCTGGTCCCACTCAGTTCCACTATTTTAATTTCTGTTTTTTCCAGGTTCCATTAAATATCAGATTAAAGGGGGGAGGAAGCACTAGAACTGATCATGATTGCACAACTCGTTTTAAAGGCGTTTTACCATTATATGATATGGAAATTATATGCCAATAACACTGATGAAAAATCCGAGTAAATAATCCTGAAAAGGATTGTGCAGCACAGTGCCTGTGGGTCCATCTCATCAACACCATAACTCTGGTTCCCTTTGGAAAGTCCCTCATTCTGACCTCTCAGCTCTGAACAAGGCATTCCTGCCATGTTTCTGGCTTCAACCAGGTGGATAACACAACTTCCCATTTTCTTCAGATTGTACAGGATGAATGACTTCCCACTATTACTGATCTCTGGTTGCCTCACTTTTGTTTCTCCATCGTTGTATCATCTTTCTCTTTGAAAGATCGATGGTAACGCCAGCATTCTCTATTAGCATTAGATTGCTACGGGCACGTTTTACTTGACAAGGCTTTGTTTCTAGGATTGCAATGAGACTTTTAGGTAATAATTATTTCCGGTAACAATTGTAGGGGCAAGCCTGCAATCTACCTGTACAAGCTAGGAGTGGGAGAACTTCTCATTTGCTACTGAATTTTCTTCTCGTTTTCTGCTTCTCATTTTCTCTCTCTACACCTGCCAGTTAAATACTTCTTCTAGCGTGTTATACATTGCTGCATTCGCTTTTGATGTGAGTTTCGCTTCTTTGTCTTTTTCATTCTCTTTCTTATGCAAAGACATTATTTGTTATAAATATCTGTCAGTTTTGAATAAAGAAATCAAAGCAAATTTATCCATGAGACGATGTACTACTAAAAACAAAGAGGAATCCTGAGTTCAGACACTGATTTGTCATTGGGATTATGTCTCTATGATTTCTGATGATCCTTTAGCTGGTGTTTGGAGATTTGTCTTTTTTTATGATACACACTTTAAATTATGCCCCTCAAATTGATTGCAGATATCTTTAATATTCTGATTAAAGCACATCAATTCAGTCTTCAAAAGCATTTTCTAATGGGGCCAAACTGACCACGTAATGACACACTTAACAGGCCACTAAAATCTCTTCAATAATAGTAGTCAGTCACATTGCCTGGGAGATAGACTTCCACTGGCAACTTGATCCAGTATGTTCTTATTTTGATATATTTCTCTCAAAATCTTTTCTCTCGGGTATTTTAAATAACATATTTCAAGAGATGGTCATAATGGGAAAATATCACAAGGTTCTAATTAAGACCCACTCAGTGTCTCACAGATGCTTTAAAGATGTTGATCATAGATTTAAGCAAAATGCGTTCCACATATAATTCATCATCATATTCTGTATTTATAAAATATGCCCAGATGACATGATATTTTTCTTGGTTCTCAATTGCTGTGTGTTTTCAGCCTCATTTAACTCAAAAATAGACTTAAAGGAAATATAATTTAATATGTTAATATTCAAATGGAAATTCTAAAAAGTATTATCATTGACTGCCATTGAGTTGGGCTGTGACTCATGACAATCTTAGGCTGCTGAGGTCCTGCTCTGCCGAGGTCCTACAGAGTAACTCTCTGCGACTGATAGGGTTTTTCTTGGTTAATTTTTAGAAATAGATCACCAGACCTTTCCTCTTAGTCTATCTTAATGTGGAAGTTCTATTATAATGCCCTGTGGTGGAGTGAAATTCTCTGTAAGTCTCTTTAAGTCCCAACAAAGGATGGGTACATAGGTAAATGAGGTGTGTGTGAGAGACACTAATAGAGGGAATTGACCAAATTTTTCTTGCTACTCTCTCTGCTTAAAAAGGATGAGCCATCTTTGAAGTGGGAGTAGAAAAGTGAGGCATCTCAAGGACTTTGGAAGAGCACATGCAAGACATGTGTGAAATGGAAGAGGTCACTGGGACCTGATGCATCTGAAACGTGGGCATGGGGACCCAGAGGAGCAGTACCAAGACTATGGGGTCCTTTATTATCTGGCCCAAGACTATGGAACTGTAGGACAGAGCCACAGGCAGGCTGACTTCCTGGTCTATGGGGGCAAAGTCCAAGGACTGCTCGTCTGAGGACTGGAGAGAGGCTTGGCTGCTGGTTGATTAGACCAATGACTAGATGCACCCATTTGCTGATCCTGACTTGTGGTAACCTGCTGACTTCCCTAGTAAGCCGCCTTAATTGTGAGTGTAGTCTGTGAGTTTTGTGTGGTCTTGCCATGAATTATTGAACCCAGCATCGATGTCGAGTAGTGTGGGAGGAATGGTTGGTGTCAGAATAGGTAAAGAAAGATAAACTGTGTAGGCTTGTCTGAACCCTGCCCCGTGGTAATAGGAAGGCCTGAGGAGGGCAGACATGTCCACGTCCATTACTATTCACCTCACACCCCTCTGACAGGAACATGCTGGCTGCTCATGAGATTAATTGCCCAGAAACAAGCCTTGTCTACTTCATGGAAAAAAAACATTCTACCATTCAACCACACACACCCTCCTTGCAGTTTAGAATCTCAGCAAATATACTTTGACTGAAATGTGGTCCTATTGTCACATATTCTAGTACTCTATTCTCCTTCCATACTTTCATGTAAGCATATAGGATTAGTTTGGCCCCTAATGCTGAAATTAGAAGGAGCTTGACCTCAGGAACTTCTTTCAATCCATATGTGACTCCACATACAGTCACAAAGACCAACTCAGGCGAATGTTAACCAAGAATTTATAAATATCAGAACCCTTTCAATCTCAAATTTGAGGAAACCAAAAATAAAATCTGTTGTCATAAGCTGATCCCGACTCATAGCGTCCCTGCAGGACTGAGAAGAACTTCACCACAGGGTTTTCAAGGCTGTAATCTGTATGAAAACAGACTGCCTTGTCTTTCTCTAGCAGAGCAGATGGTGGGTACCCACTGCCAAAATCCTGGCTATCATCTGAGCTGTGCCACCAGTGATCGTTTGAATTTGGGAAGAGGGTACCAGATCACAAGTGTCTTTGTCACCATTGTTATCAAGTAATACTTACCGCATGCTCAGCAGTTCAAAACCACCAACAGCTCTTCAGAAGAAAGACTTGGCATTCTACTCCCGTAAACAGTTAAGTCTTGCACACCCACAGGGCATCACTAGGAGCCAGCATTGACTCCTTGGCAGAGAGAACATTCTCCTCCAAGTGTACGATGCATGGATGGTAACTAGTTAAATTCTTTTCTGCCTCTGTCCCTTTATAGTAAGAGAAATCTTCCAAATGTTGTGCAGTAGAGAGCAAAATACAGTTTCAGAGAATGTGTTCCGACGTGCTCCATCAGACTCGGCATTTTTTAATAATTCAAGTGTACTGTATGGTTTTGTTCTGAACTGAAACTGGAGTTGGAAGCAAATTTCATTTTCTACACTGTAATTTGCTGTTCAAGACATGAGGAAGAATGCCCCAGGCAGTGTTTTACAATGAGTGCAGCTTCCCCTTCTTGGAAATTAGAGTTTTAGCCCCAGGTAGCTCGGGAGGTATTGACTCAGGTGACTTATTCTTGATTTTCAGGCCTATGAAGGCAACAACTGGAAAGGGGATTCCTAGGATCCAACGGAGGATGCCTTTGACTCAGGAATGTGTGGGCATAAATTCTAGCTTCCTGTCTAAACAAAACTGTTGGTCCTCCTTCAGAGATGACAGAATCAATCAGAGTTGGAAAGCACCTGAGGGGCAACTTCTTTAAAAAGTTAGCCTCTCTTTTACAACTTCTTATACGTACAGATGCTCATCCGTCTCTGACTGACATCTTTTCAGTAGTATCTTTAAACTTGGGGCTTGCTCTTTCAGGTCTTGATGGTCTCTTTCCTTGATTAGAAAACATTTTTTTCTAAAGAATAAAACATGTACTCTTAAGAATAGTTTTACTTTCCTAAAATTGATATGTTGTGTTTTTTTAACCAAGTCTCAATGTGCACAGTTAACATGCAACTCTTCCAGAATTTGTACACTGAAAACATGAGCACTAAAGGAACTAGATTTAGATGTACCAAATAAAGTGGATGATTCTTATCTAGCAGCAAATCATTTCCATGTAGAAATAATTGTCTTCTAACTTGTATGAATTGGCATCTGAATTTAATAGAAGTGTATTTTTAACTTCAATTTCCTTTCTTGCTCATCCCGAATCTTACCTGATGTGTCTCACAGGCCGGGATTCTCCTCTCTAAGCCTGTCCCTTTTCAGTCTGTTGCAGAGCTAACTTGGCAGCCAAGACAGTTCTTGAATTTCCAGCAATCTAGCTAATTACTTACTGGAAAGCTCCACTTGGGTGTTCCATGGACAACTGAAACGCAACATGGGAAAAAGTGAACTCATCTTCTTCCCTGTAAAACCATTTTCAACTGGTTTTCTTCATTTCAGTGAATGCCATCCCACATTACCCACTTTCCCAGGAAAGACGTATGAGAATTGCCTCCGCGGTTCTCAACCTGTGGGTCGCGACCCCCTTGGGAGCCGAATGACCCTTTCACAGGGGTCGCCTGACTCACAACAGTAGCAAAGTTACAGTGATGAAGTAGCAGCAAAAATGATTTTATGGTCGAGGAGTCACCACAACATGAGGAACTGTAGGAAAGGGTCGTGGCATTAGGAAGGGGGAGAACCACTGCTAGACAGTCTTATTCCTCCATGTATTCAATTTCCTATAGCTTCTACTTCTTCATCTCAGTTGATGTTCACTTAGTTCAGTTCTCCATTACATCTCGGGTGAAAAGTAGGTCAAAAGGGGTGAAAACAGAAACTAAGTACAAGGGGGCTTCAAAAGTCCTTAAAGGTTTGAAGATAGACAAGCGGCCATCTAGCTCAGAAGCAACAAAGCCAACATGGAAGAAGCACACCAGCCTGTATGATCATAAGGTGTCTATGGGATCAGGTATCAGACATCTAAGACCCAGAATAAAACCATATCCAAAGTGAATGAGGGAGGGGCATGGAGTGGAGACCAAATGCCCCAATGCCAATTGTAGACAATTGTAGACAATTGAACATCCCTTCACAGAGGGGTCACAGAAAAGAGATGAGCCAGTTAGGGTGTAGCATAGCACTGATGAAACACACAACTTCCCTCTAACTCTTTGGTGCTTCCTTTCCCCCACTATTATGACCTCAATTCTACCTTACAAGTCAGATTAGACCAGAACATGCATACTGCTACAGATAAGAGCCCACACACAGGGAATCCAGGATAGAGAAAGCCCTCAGGGCCAACAAGGAGAGTAGAGATACCAGGAGATATTAGGTGGGGAGATAAAGAGGGAATTGATCACAAGGATCAATCTAGAGCCCCCCTCTGAGGGAGACGAATAAAGGAAAAGTGGGTGAGGGGCGATGGAGGACAATGTAAGATATGGAAAAAATAAAACATAACTTATCAAGGATTTCTGAGAGAGAGGGGAGGGAGCTTGATATCAGGGGCTCAAGTTGGAAGAGAATGCTTTGAAAATGATGATGGCCGCATGTGTGCAAATGTACTTGACATCTTGGAGGAATGCATGGATTGTGATAAGAGATGTGAGAGCCCCACTAAAAATATTTATGAAAAAAAGTTCTAGGGGAAAAAGGAGTTAAAAGATAATGGATTTTTTTTTTGTTTTGCCTATGGATTTTTGGAAGACCCCTCACCAAAATAAATGCTTTAAAAAGATAGGCACAGCATGTGTATATACATTGTGAAATTATTTATAATGTGTATCAATAAGGAAATGATTACATAAATCATGCAATTCTAGCATTCCATACAAAGGAATACTGTGCCATGTGCCATGATTAAAATATTAAGACATGTATATATTTACATGTGATGTTCTGTAAAAAGAGATGCAATATGACTATATTTGTTATTAAAAAGTTAATCCATATTTACCAACCTAATTTATTATTTATTTATTTATTAATCATTTTATTGGGGCTCATACAACTCTTATCACAATCCATTACATACATCAGTTGTGTAAAGCACACTTATACATTTGTTGCCTTCGTCATTCTCAAAATTCACTTGGGTTCCTGGAATCAGCTTCTCATTTTCCTTTTTCCATCCCCTTCCCTGCCCGCTCCCCCCTCCCTCATGAACCCTTAATAATTTATAAAGTAATATTTTACCTTATCTTACACTTCCCGGCGTCTCCCTTCACCTACTTTTCTGTTGCCCATCCCCCGGAGAGGTGGCTATATGTAGATCCTTGTGATTGGTTCCCCCTTTCTACACTCCCTTCCCTCCCGGTATCACCACTCTCACTTCTGGTTCTGAGGGGTTCATCTGTCCTAGATCCCCTGTGTTTCCAATTCCCATCTGTACCGCTGTGCATCCTCTGGTCTAACCAGCTTTGCAAGGTAGAATTGGGATCATGATAGTGGGGGAGAGGAAGCGTTTAAGAACTAGAGGAAGGTTGTGAGTTTCATTATTGCTACACTAAACTCTGAGTGACTCATTTCCTCCCCACTACCCCTCTGCAAGGGATGTCCAGTTGTCTGCAGATGGGCATCGGGTCCCCATCACGTGCTCCCCTCATTCACGATGATATGATTCCTCCCCCCCCCTTTGGTGCTTGAAACCTGGTCCCCTCGGTCCTTCATGATCACACATGTTGGTGTGCTGCTTCCATGTGTGCTTTGTTGTTTCTGAGCCAGATGGCCGTTTGTTTGTCTTCAAGCCTTCAAGACCCCAGACGCTGTATCTTTTGATAGCCAGGCACCATCAGCTTTCTTCACCACGTTTGCTTATGCATATGTCTGTCTTCAGCAATCATGTCGGGAAGGTGAGTATCATAAAATGACCGTTTAGCTGAGCAAGGTGCTCTTGTATTAAGGGAATGCGCTCGAGGAGGCCCAATGTCTACCTGCTACCCTACTACTAAACTTATAAGTATATGCTCATAGGTCTACCACCCCCGCCAGTCATAAATATGTTTACATATGTCCATGTCTGTATTTAGGCTTCTCTGTCTGTCCTTTGTCTCCTCCTTTCCTCTATTTCCTTATGCTTTCTTCCTGTCCCAGTACATTGTTCAGCCTTCATTCTGGTTTCAGTAATTCCTCTCAGTTACCTTGCCCTTGGTCACTCCCTGCCAGTTCTCTCATCCCCTCCCTGCCACTGGTTTTGAACCACTCATTGTTCCCTTGTCCCTGGGTTGGCCAACACCTCCTCCCTTCTCCTACCTCCCATGCTCCCAGGGATCCGGGATGGTTGGTGCCCTTACTTTCTTCTCACATAGTTTGTCCAGCCGATCTTATCTAGGTGGACCTGCAGATATAGTAATATGTGCATAGAATTGGGGATGGCTTTGACAGCACCAAAGTGGCACATAAGGACATGGTGATGACGGCAGCAACACCAACAAGCTAACAAGCCACTGACATAAAAAATTTAAAAGAAGAAAAAAATTTAAAAGAAGAGAAAAAAACAAACAAAAAGACGGGGAAAAACTGTTAATAGTTCAAGGTCTCTTTGCTGACCTTTAGGAGTGTTTTACGGAGGAGTCTGATGGGGTGCCACGTCCTGCCCCCAGAATCTATCCTTCATACTCTCTCAGGACCTCCTTGTTCTGCTTCCCCCACCGCTCTATTGCACGCCCCCAGTGTTTTGTCTCAGTGTGGTGGGGTCAGCTCAGTCACACATCCCACAGTGTCTCCGATACTGTCCCATATAGGCCCATGGGTCAGTGCAGGGTGTTGCATCTCGCTGTGGGGCCGGCTATATGGTCCTCTGTGTACAGGTAGCTGAGCCGGGCTATCACCCTCTGAGCTTGGTGGGCCCAGGTGTGCTCCGTTCCATTCTTACTCCTTCCTTTGCTTCAGCTTCCTCCTGGGTGTGGTATGGTAGGTCAGTTCCTTTTCCACACCAGATGGTCTATTTTCATTTTCTGTGGTATTCCCTTGGGGTTGGGATAATTCTGGTTAGGGCCAGCCTATGATCCAGTCTCTTTTTGGATTCTTCCTTGCATTTTCCTCCTGGTTTGGCGTGTCATGGTGGGTTCCGTATGCATGTTCCAGTTCTGTGGGGACACAACCAATACTCTCCCCCTGGGTGGGTTAGTGTCCTGTTCCCCCGTGCCATCAACTCAGTTTCTCCCCACCATGCTTCTCCCTACACCTGCCCTACTTCTGCTTCTTTATGTTGGACTCTCATGTACCTTCCTAGGTGTGGCTTGACCTCCTTCCAACTATGCTTCCACCTGTTTATTGCAAGATATATGCTTATTCTTCTATTCCTGGCATGCTGATTGTACTTACCTCAGGGGACTCATGTTATACCTGTCCTTTTGAGGTTGGCTTACCTCGCTTAACATGATTCCTTCCAGCTCTTCCCACGAAATGACGCGTTTCATGTGACCATCCATGTTTTCCAGTGCTGCATAGCACTCCATTGTGTGAATGTGTCACAGTTTATTAATCCACTCATCCATCGATGGAAACTTAGGCTGTTTCCAAGTCATTGCAATTGTGAGTTGTGCCACAATACACATTGGAGCGCAGATGACTGGTCGTGTTTTATTTGCTGCTTCCACCGGGTATATGCCCAGTAGAGGGATGACTGGGTCA
The DNA here is from genome assembly GCF_050624435.1 of Tenrec ecaudatus. Lineage (NCBI taxonomy): Eukaryota > Metazoa > Chordata > Mammalia > Afrosoricida > Tenrecidae > Tenrec > Tenrec ecaudatus. The sequence continues at coordinate 86,809,232 of NC_134542.1, read as the reverse complement.
TAAGGTAGATCAATTTCCATTTTCTTTAAGTAACTCCAGATTGCTTTCCACAGTGGCTGTACAAATCTACAGGACGACCAGTAGTGGAGGACGGTTCCTACTTCACCACAGCCCCTCCAATACTTGTTGCTCTCTGATTTACTGATCTGGGCTAGCCTCAGGGGTGTTAGGTGGTATCTCATGGTTGTTTTGATTTGCATTTCTCTTATGCCTCATGACCTGGAACACTTTCTCATATGCTTATTGGCCATATGGGTCTCCTCACTAGTGAAAGTTCTTTTCAGTTCTTTTGCCCACTTCTTTAGGGGGTTAACTGTTTTCCTCATTTTGCAGGTCATGATGATGTTGTAGATTTTAGTAATGAGCCCTTTGTCCGATGTATCATTACTAAAAATCCTCTCACAGTCTGTGGTTGTCTTGTCACCCTCTTGGTGAAGCCTTTTGAGGTACACAGGTTCTTTATTCTTATTAAATCCCATTTGTAGATTTCCAGTACACTTGTGTGTGTACCCTTCCCTATTGCAGTGAGCCTATGAATTCCCTAGACCAGTGCTCTGAGGTTAGTCCCAATTCCCTCCTTGATGGGCCTCATGGGTTGGGGTTGAACTTCTATGTCTGTGATCCACCTTGAGTATATCCTTGTGCATGGGCTGAGGTAGATGTTTTGTTTCATCTTTCTACATGTGGATATTCATTGTTTCCAGCACCACTTGTTAAAAAATGGCATCCTGCTTCTCACTTGATGGTTTTGGGACCCTTGTGGAAGATTACTTGTCTATATGCTGATGGTTTTATTCTCTGGCTTTCTATTCTTTTCCACTGGTCTGAGTGTCTCTCGTTGTGCCAGTACTATGCTGTTTTGACCACTGTAGCTGTGTAACAGGCATTAAAATCAGGTAAGGCAAGCCTCCAACTGTGTCCTTCTTCTTGAGGAGTTCTCTGCTAATTCTGGGTTTCTTCCCTCTCCATATGAAATTGGTGGTCAGTTTTTCCAATTCATTGAAGAAGATTGATGGTATTTGAATTGGTATAGCATTGAACTTGTACAGTGCTTTAGGTAGGTTGTCACCTTTACTGTGTTTAGCCTTCCAATCCACAAGCAGGAGATGTTCTTCCATTTGTGGAGGTCGCTTTTGGTTTCTTGTAGTAGGGGCTTATAGTTTTCCTTGTATAGGTCTTTAGTATTTTTTTGTTAAATATATTCTTAGGTTTTTCAGTTTGCTCTTAACTACTGTTAAAGGTACTTCCTTCTTAATCCCCTCTTCCATGGTCCTGTCCGATGTGTATAGAAAACCTACCAACTTCTGTTTATTGATCTTGTATCCTGCCACTCTTCCATATTCCGCTATCGCTTTGAGTACTCCAGCTGTGGAGCTTTTGGGGTCTTCAATGTACAGGATCATGTCGTCTGCAAATAGCAATAGTTTCACCTCCTCCTCTCCCATTTGGATCCATTTGATGTCCTTTTTCTGTCTTATGTTGTCAACCAGAACCTCCAAAACGATATTGAATAGAAGTGGGGACAGGGGGCATCCTTGTCTTGTATCCTTTTTCAGTGGGATTGCTTTTGTCTTTCTCCATTGACTATGATGTTGGCCTTTGGCCTTTCATAGATAGCTTGCATCAACTTGAGGAACTTACCTTCCAATCCTATCTTCATGAGTTTCTTGATTAGGAATGGGTGCTGGGTGTTGTCAAATGCTTTTTCTGCATCTATAGATATTATCATATGGTTTTTAGTGTTTTTCTTCTCAATGTGGTGTATAATATTGATGGATTTTCAGATGTTAACCATCCACGCATCCCTGGGATGAATCCTACTTGGTCGTGGTGGATGATATTTTTTATATACTTTTGTATTCTATTGGCCAATATTTTGTTAAGGATATTTGCATCTATGTTCATTAGAGATATTGTTCTGTAATTCTCTATACCTGTGGGAGCTTTTCCCTGTTTGGGTATCAAAGTAATGCTGGCTTCGTAAAATGAGTTTAGGAGTTTGCCATCATCTTCTATGTTATGGAATACTTTGTGGAGAATCGGTGTAAACTCTTCCCTGAATGTTTCGTAGAATTCTGCCGTGAAGTCATCTGGTCCTGGGGCCTTTTGTGTTGGTAGGTTCTTGATGACTCTCTCTATTTCTTCTTTTGCTATGGGTTTTTGGGGTTCTTGATCACAGTATGAGATAATCTAGGGAGTGACTGTTTTTCCAAATATTTTTCTATGTCTTTCATGTTTCTGAATTCATTAGAATACAGACCTTCACAGTACTTTGTGATTACCCCTTTAATCTCATTGGGGTCTGTTGTTATTGCCCCTGTTTCATCCCTCATCCTGGCTATTAATGTTTGTACCTTTCTATCCTTGGTAAGCTTTGCCAGAGGCCTGTGAATTTAGTTAATTCTTTTGTATGGCCTGCTTTTAGCTGCATTTATCTTTTGCATTGTTCTCTTGTCTTCCCACTGGTTTAACTCTTCCCTGATTTTTATTATTTCTTTTCTATTGCTATTGGAGGGGTTCTGCTGACTCTGTTCTAGTTGTTGGAGGTTTTGTGTTAACGTATCTGTCATACACCTCTCTTCTTTTTTCATATATGCATTTAATGATATCAAGCTACTCTGATAACTTCCTTCTCAGTATCCCATAAATTTTGATACATTGTATTCTCATTAGTTTCTAAACACTTCCTAGTATCGTTTCTAATCTGGACCTGTACCCATTCATGTTGCAGGAGATCATTGTTCATCCTCCAATTGGTTGCGCTTACTTTTCTGGACATCTTCGTATCATTCGCCAGCTTTATGGCATGGTGATCTGAGAAAAATGTCTGGATAATATCTATGTGTTTGAATTTACTCAGGGAGGACTTGTGTGCCAGCATGTGGTCTATTCTTGAAAAATATCCATGTGGATTTGAGAAGAATGTGAAATCCTTTGCATTTGAATGGCAAGCTCTATAAATGTCTATCAGGCCCTGTTGCCTAATTACATTGCTTAGCTCTATGGCCTCTTTGCTGAGCTTCTTTCCCAATGATCTGCCTTTCTCTGATAGTGGAGTGTTTAAGTCAGGTTCCCAGCTGGGAGATGAGTGGGAGCTTAGCTGACGGGGGTTGGCAGCCAGGCAAGCGGGATGCCAGTGGAGAGATCCCAGGCAGCAAAGGGGGTGGATGGTCTCCCCTGGGTGTCGCCCAGGCAGCCCCCAGTAGATTTCAGGTCAGTTACCCAGGCTTTGGGTGAATGGAGGGAGAGACATGGGCCCAAGGGCAGATTGCTGCCACGTGAGGAGAGGGGAACAGCGGGAAAGGGAAGCTTCTCTCCTAATGGGGTCCCACGAATGGGCAGCTTCTGTAGGGGGTCCTGCCACCTCTGTGTGTGTCTAGGCAGAGCAGGCAAATGACTCTGGGTGTGGGGTCCTGCTCTGGGGATGGAGTGGGCCTATAGCTAGTTGTGGCTGCAGTGGCGGCAGCCTACTGACCCAAGATGTCCCACAAATCAGGTCCTGGATCACTGAGGCCCCGGCTCAGGAAATATTCGTGGGGGTGGGGTGGGGTGCTGTCCCAGGGGATATTTCATTTACCAGACTCCTACCACTCAGTTACCTGGACACCAAACCCACTTTGTTCTAAAGAGCTCTCGGAGTATGCGGGTCTTCGGGTCCACCATATTCCAAGAAGTCCTAGTGTTTTAAAAGAATATAACCCATCTGGGGAAATTTTACTGTTTCTTTTCTTTAGTTCACGTGATGCTTAATTTTTTCCTCAATTATAGGCCTTACTTCTTCGGGAAATAATTTGTTCTCATTCAATGAAGTTTTTGAATTGTGATCATATAAGGCTTAATAATGTTTCCAATCTTAGGATCATAATAATAGTAATATTTGAAATGGATTAATAAGATATGAGGGTGTCAATTGCATCAGAGCTCTATCCCATTCTCTTCACTCTTTTAAAGCAAATCCTATAAAAACTTTTATAGAACCTAGATTTAAGCCATTCTATACAGAATATAACCGGCAACATGAGTTGGAACTGCTGAAGTTGAAGGCACTGACAGTAGATGTCTCTGGGCTTTGACAATCCCTGGTTAAGGGAAATCTCAGAGAGTGATTACTCAGACTTTCAAAGAATAGCTGAGTTCTTTAAAATATCCTTTGTGCATATCGAACATTCAGAATACTTGAGCTCCGGTGGTGTATTGGTTATTCATTGGGTGGTGGTCCTCAAGGTTGGCAGTTCAAAACTACCAGCAAACAGCTCTGAGGGAGAAATTGGGCTTGCTACTCCTGTAAGCATTTACAGTGTTGGAAACCCACTGGAGGTCAGCATTACTCAATGGCAGGAAGTTTGAGTCAAAGCCAAAAAGGCTGTCTGTTAAATTTGTGTACTACTCTGTAGACTTGGTATAGGGAGACTTTAACCTATTGGTGGGAAAAGACTATCATCTTTTCACTCAACTTTTCCATGAAATCTTGAAGCTTTGCATATTATGATTTCCAATCTTTGTGGCAAGTTTTTAATTAAGTACTGTTCCAATTCCTATTTGCCAGATGATGACCTAAAGTTGAGAGAGGTTAGGTTATTTGGCCGAGGTCAAAAGATTTGTGTCAGGCTTTGAATCCAGGCCCTTAGGCTCTAGAGTCTGGACTCTGGGTTTGTTTTTCTTCAATCGCCCAGTATTAATAAAAGAAACATGTGTGTGAGGTCAGGGTCCAAGCAGACCATATATTTTTAAAGAAACCAAACGCATTGTTGTCCAGTCAGTGTCGACTCATAGAGACCCTATAGGGAAGAGCAACATTTCCCATGTAGGTTCCTGAGATTGTAACTTTTTACGAGAGTGGCAAGCCTCCTCTTTCCCTTTCAGAGTGACTATTGGTTTTGAACTGCTGGCCTTTTGTTTAGCAGCCCAACACATAAGCCACAGGGTTCTGGGCAGATCATATAGATGAACAGAAAAAGGTATGTGTCAAATAAGAGCTGGTAAGCACTGTGGGAAGGGGAGAACAGAGCAGCCAGGTGTTGGAAGATCTCTCTTTTTTCAAGAGAGGACAGAATCTTATATGGTCATCATGAAGTCTGTATGTGCCGATCTGCTTGTGGTCAGTGATTCTCTGGTACCCACAAAACAGCCAGAGTCCACAAATTTTCATATCTCTTGAGATTCCTATATTTGAAAGGGGCTTCAAAAAATTCTTGGAAAGATAGAATTGAAATATAATGGAATATTTCTATGAACCATTTGGGTCCCTTCAATATGAAGAGACAAGCACTCACATTTTGTATGGCGAGGCTTTGGACAAGTTTCATAAAGTGGCTCCACAGTGTTTTTAAAGCTCCAGTTTCAAAATGTGTAAGTTACTGGAGCACTTGCTGGGAACACACTTGCTTGGATTCAAACTTACTATTAGAAATGTTTGACTGAAAGCAAATCGTCTTATCTCCATTTGCTTTCCCCAGAGATATGAAACAGAAACTGAAGTGAACTGCCTAGATGGTTGCCCCTCAGATTAAAAATTGGTCCTTGCTCCTCTCCTCAGTCTTAAAAATAAAAAGTTACTAAGACCCTAGTATTTAACTAGACGTTTCACCCACATTATCCCCTTTAACCTTGCAAGAACTTCATGCAGGGATATCCTTTCACACTTTTAAAATGAGAAAATAGAGACACAGAGTGGTAATTAGGTACTTAAAAGGTCACAAAGCAAGAGGAAGCACTGGGATTCCAACCTAATTGTGTGTGATTTTAAACACCACGGCCTGGATTTCAATCACCCTTTTATATGGCTGCTTCTAACCCATTTAATTTTGGGTTTTATTGCACTACTTACTCTCCATTAGGAATTTTCAGCTGCTGTCAAGTTGGTACTATTGCAATTATTTGCATGTACATTCCACTCAATAACTCTTCTCATGTCCAGGACAAACCTCATCTTTTCCCATGATCCATACACTATCCGGTTGATGAGACCAGGAGTCTGTACTCATTCTTTGACATATCCATCTCTTTCCCTGACCCATATCCAATCTATCATAAAACCCTCTTGATTTTTATCTCCTAAATATTGTTTAACTATTAATATTTTCCCCTTCTAATGGCAACACAAAACAACTATCCATTGATACATTCACACCTGCAGCATTTCCCTCCCCCCACTCTGCGTGGTTTCTCTCTCTCAAATTCACTGCCTTTGAGTCATTTCTGGCTCATAGCAACCCTATGTTACAGAACTGCTCCTGTAGGGCTCTGAGAATGTCACTCTACATGAGAGGAGAAAGCCTTGTCTTTCCCTAAAGGTGCAGCTGGTCATTTTGAACTGTTGATGCTGTGGTTAGCAATCCAATGTTGGTGAGGTCCCCCCGCCCCGTACAATGGGACCATGGCTCCTCTTAATTTCCCTTATACCCTCTTCACAGCAGGAAAGTCACAGAGACAGCTCTGATCAGGTGTGTCTTTCTGTAATGCAGTGCTTCTCGACCTTCCTAATGCCACGGCCATTTCCTACAGTTCCTCACGTTGGGGAAACCACAAAATTATTTTTGTTGCTACTTCATAACTGTCATTTTGCTACTGTTATGTATCATCATGTAAATATCTAATAGGCAGGATGTATTTTCATTGTTATAAATGGAATATAATTAAAGCATAGTGATTAATCACAAAGCATAGTGATTAATCACAAAAACAATGTCATTATATATTGTGAACTATTTATTTCTAATGGCAAATCAATGAAATTTTGTCTTGAAGAATGGTGTAGCATGGGTAACAGTCTTCATGCCGGGTACTCATCTGTGGGCATATCTGCATGTGGGTCGACCTGCCTGGCGATGGGTAGAGGTGTCTCGGTTCCTAAGACTATCAGAAATATGTGTTTTCCTATCATCTTAGGTGGTCCCTGTGAAAGGGTCATTCAATCCCCAAAGGGGTCATGCCTCGCACGTTGAGAACCGCTGCTGTAATGCAAATATTGTGCTGTTGTACACAGGGTCACGATGAGTTGGAACTGACTCAACAGCACCTAACGGCAGCAACATTCAGGATACAGCATTCACCTCTTAGGTATTGCAAGTCAACCACTCTCACTTCACATCCAATGTCACTGGTGGGTTCCTATTACGTGAGAGACAAATCAGAATCTTTGAGTTGACCTAAATGACCCCACCTCAACTGCCTCTAGTGCTTTTCACTGCTGTTCACATTGTAGGACTCCTTTCTATTTTGAGTCCAGCTTCAAGGAGCAGTAGAGTGAGCCTTGCTCCCACTGCTATGGATACGTGCCCACATAGTTCCTTCTGTCAGAAAACCCCCTCCCACTGTTCTTTTTGTGAACTAACTTTAATAACTGTGGCTTGGAAAACTTTTCATGATATGAATAAGCAAATTTACATTCTCTATTAATGGTATAGATTGAATTATCCAATCGGTATGCTGAGCAAATCATCAGAGAGGCTGGATTATATGAAGGACAGCGCTGCATCAGCTTTTGAGGAAGGCTTCTTAATAACCTGCCATATTCAGGTGACACAACCTTGCTTCCTGAGTGTGAGCAGGACTGGAAGCACTTGCTGATGAGGATCAAGTGTTCAAGCCTCCAATAAGGATTCCTACTCACTGTAAAGAAAGGCAAAATCCATCAGAAAGATTAGAGAAAAGCTTAAAGTTGTCAAAGATTTCATCTAGCTTGAATCCACAATCATGCTCATGGAAGCAACAGTCAAGGGATCAAAAGACAGATTGCATTAGGTAGATGTGTTCCACAAGACTGCTTTAAAGTGCTGGAAAGCCAGAAGGCTACTGTCTCGTATGCATGTGGAAGTTGGGCATTAAATAAGGAAGGCTGAAGAAGAGTTGATGTATTTGAATTAAGGTGCCAGAAAACAATATGGAAAGTTCACTGGACCGCCAAAAGAACAACCACCACAACAAAAATCTATCTTGGAAAAAGTACAGCCGGAATGCTCCTGAGAGCCACGGTGAGACTTCAGACATGTTCTCAGGAGAGAGCAGTCCCTGGAGAAGGACGTCATTCTTGGTAAAGTGGAGGGCAGCAAAAAGAGGAGTCCTTCAATGAGATAGATTGACAGCGTAGTTGCAACCATGGGCTCAAACATAAGAACAGTTGTGAGGATGGCGCAGGACCGGACAGTGTGCTGTGCTGTTGTACACAGGGTCACGATGAGTTGGAACCGACTCAACAGCACCTAACGACAGCAACATTCAGGATACAGCATTCACCTCTTAGGTATTGCACTTGATTTTACATGATGTAAAAGGCTTGGGTGATTAAAGGCTCTTATATGTTGGAATCAACTTGTTGGCAGCCATTAGTGATACAATCTTTTGCTACACTCTACGCTTTATTTTATGGGACAAATTTTGTACACTATTTCATCACCAACATGTATCTAAATTTTGAGGAAAGGGTAAATGTTTGTTGAATTAAATGACAGAATGAAGGTCTTTTGATAATGCAATTCCCTTTTGAAAATCCAAAATATTCTTTCTTTCATACACAGACTATTTTTAAAGATGCATGAAATTTTATCCAATTATCCCAGTGGGCAATATATTTCTTCTTTAAATTTTGCACATATTATGAATTCTGTATTATCAGCCATTGGTTTTTTTTTCCTATCCTAGAATGTATGTCTCTTAAAACCAAGGGTCATATTTCTTCTGATTCACCTACTTCACTATCCCCCCACCCACATTATACAGCTTGTGCCAAAAATAGAATACTGCTAGTTTTGATATGGTGTTAAATAAATACTAACTGATGTGAAGCTTCAGAAAACTAATTATGAAATTCATGGCGAGTGTGTGAGAGAAGCAAGTTGGACTGATTAATATCACAATATCACTCTCTCGTTGCAAATTTATGAGGATTTACTTTGGAAGCTTTAAAAATAGCATGATAAAACATGAAGATGTATTGAAAGACAAAGTTGAAAAAGATATTTCAGACAAATGCCAACAAACAAATTAAGCTTCAAAATATGGTAGTTGTACAGAATGAAAATTATGCCTATTAGTCAAATAAAAAAGCATTATTTACAATGATTAACAAAAATATATCAAGTCCTCCTTGCAGCTAGGAAGCCATATCTACTGAATAATAGAGTCAACATAAATATAGCCATAACTGTCAGAATTACAAAGGAGCCCTGGTGGTGCAATGGGCCAAGCATCAGACTGCAATCCTGAAGGTTGGTGGCTTGAACCCTCCTGCCACATCATGGGAGGAAGTTGAGGTAGTCTGCTTTTAGAAAGATGTATTGCTTTGAAAACCTTGTGGGGTTTTTGTGACGCTATAAGCCAGCCATACTGTGTCTGCACAAAAGGTCTCCATTACTTCTTTAACCGTGGGCTTGCGTGTTAGTCTGGGCACATTAGGGAAACAAATCTACAGAAACTCATATATGTGAGAGAGTTTTATATAAAGGGTAAGTGAATATTAAGAAAGCATCTCAACCCAGTGTTGCCCAAGCCCATAGGTCCAACATTAGCCCATATGTCTGACACCAATCTACAAAGTCCTCCTCAGTCTCAGAAAACACAAACAATGATGCCGACTGCAGGAGGAAAGCCAAATCAGTGAATGTGTTAGCATCTCAGCACTGGCAAGGGTCTCCACATGGCTGCTCCAGCACCCAGGGCTGCATCAGGGCAGGTCCATGTGGCTTCTCACAGGAATGTCTCACTGGAAGTGAGCCTTGCAATCTTAAGCAAGGAACTGGTTAAGGCACCAGCACCCTGGTATGACCATCAGAAAGCAAGAGACCTGAGAACTAGAAAGGTGAGGCTCACCAAGCCATTTATCTCTGCCCTTCAATTAACCACACAAATGTTTATCAGTCAGGTTGACACAATAAACTCTATCTCAGTTTGGTTTGGACAGAAATCAAAAAGGAAATATAAGCAACAATTCTAGGAATCTTCAAGTTAAAGCATTTAGAAATTGTTCTGGAAACATATAGACACATAAGAACACATACATATACACATATGAACATGCCCAGAGCATTGGCTCCAATAGATAAAGGCCAGACATTTTTTTGCTAATGTCCTTATGACATTTGTAGCAGTTGTTCACATACTACCCAAACCAAACAAAACTCATTAGCACTGAGTCAATACCGACTCACAGTCACCCTACAGGACAGGGTAGAACTGCACCTGTGAGTTTCTGAGACTGTAACGGTTTAAGGAGTAGAATGCCCTGCTTCTACCTGGGAGCAGCTTGTGTTTGGAACTGTTGACTTTGACGTTAGCAGCCCAACATGTAACCACTACGTCATCAGAGCCTGACTAAATTGCTGAAACTGGTAATTATTCAAACTGCATTTTATTAAATCAATACAAAATAGCTAGATGGCCAAGCCAAACATTATCTGAGCTTTGAAAATATATAAATTAATTTCTCAGCGAATCTAATAAAATTAAATCACAAAACTGAATATTTGGAATATATAAAAAATATTTACTGGCTACAACAAAGCTACTACTTATAAGAAAATGTGTAGTATCAAATGAAGATTATTTCTTTTCAATTTCTTCACTATTTTTATTAGTTTTTATTTTTTATAAATCATTTTATTGAGGGTCTTACAGCTCTTATAACAATCCATACAGTGATTGTATCAAGCACATTTGTGCATATGTTGCTATCATCATTCTCAAAACATTTTTTTTCACTTGAGCCCCTGGTATCAAGTACTCTTTTTTTTCCTCTTCACGCCCCACACTTCCACTGGTGGGAAACCTCGATAAATTATAAATTATTATTATTTTCATTTGCTTACACAGTCCACTGTCTCCTTTCATGCACATTTTTGTTCTTCTGTCTGGGGGATGGGCAGTTATATGTCAATCATTGCAATCAGTTCCCCCTTTCTTCCTCTACTACCACACCTTCCCCCTACTCTCATGGTATTGCTACTCCCATCACTGTTCCTGAGGGGTTTATCTGTTCTGGATTCCGTTTGCTGAATGCTCTTACCTGTACCAGTGTATATGCTCAAGTCTAGCTGGATTTGTAAGGTAGAACTGAGGTCATGATAGTGGGGGATGATTGGAGGAGGTAAGCATTCAAGAACTACTAGAGGAATGTTGTGTGTTTAATCAGTGCTATACGGCACACTGGCTGACTCATCCCTTCCTTGTGACCCTTCTGTGAGGGGGTGGTCTACAGATGGGCTTTGGGCCTCTGCTCTGACCCACCTCGATCACATTAAATGATTGTTTTGAGTCTTCTGATGCCTGATACCTGATCCTGTCGACATCTTGTGATCACACAGATTGGTGTGCTTCTTCTATGTGGGCTTGTTACGTCCCTGCTAGATGGTGGCTTGTTTAATTTCAAGCCTTTAAGACCCCAGACACTATAACTTGTAATAGCCGGCACCATCAGCTTTCTTCACCGCATTTTGCTTATGCACCCTTTTTGTCTCCAGTGATCATGTCAGGAGGGAGAGCATCACAGAATGCCAGGTTATTAACAAAGTGTTCTTGTGATGAGGGAGAACTTGAATAGAGGTCCAATGTCCATCTGCTACCATAATATTTAGCATACAAATATATATACATAGACCTATATCCCTATCATTATATGTGAATATATATATATATACATGCCTACATTTATATATCTATAAATGTCTTTTGCCTCCTACTTCTTTCCTCTATTTCTTTTTACTTTCCTCCTCTCCCACTATCATGTTCGACCTCCATTCAGCTTTCAGCAATTCTTCTCTGCTACACTGCATTTGATCAAATACCACCAGGCATTCTACTCTTTCCTCACTATCGACTTTAGATCTCTTGTTTTTCCCTTGTCACTGGGTTTGTTGGCTACACCCTCCCTTTCCTCCCCCACCTCCTCTTCCATGTCTCCCTGAAACCATTGGTTCTATAGTTTTCTCCTCAGGATTGTAAACAATCCTGCCTATCTTATATAGATAGACATGGGAGGTTGGGGAGACCTATAAATAGTTCTAGGTCTGTCTGATGAACATTATGAATGTTTTCTGATTGGGTCTGATTAAGGGCCAACCCTAACCCCTGAGTCAGAAGTCTATTTTTGGATTCATCTAGAACTAAGTAAAAAAGCCATTTTAGAATATAAGATAGAACATCCTTAAATTTGGATTTATATTGCTATTTATTTTAGTTATAGTTTAAATAAATATTCATGTCAAAGTCTAATTTACATCTACTTTCTTTTAAAACCCATTACACTGTTTCACAAATCTGATGTGTTTCAAGTACTCCTTGTTAATGTTTAGTAATTATTTATAGCATTAAAAACATGTAGTATCATTTTATGCTTTTAAATTACCCAGATAGTGTGCAATCATTGCCTTCAACTCCTCATAACATAAAGATTCAGCTACTAACAAAAAGGTTAGAATTTAGAAACCCCCCCCCCAGAGATGTCTCAGAAGAAAGTTTTGACAATTTACTTTGGAAAATCAATCACTGAAAAATCCTACTGAGCACAGTTTTATTTAACACGTGGAGTCAACTCAATGGCCTTATGGAATATAATAGAATTCTATTTGCTCTTTTGATTCGCCATTTTATTTTCAGAAACAATCTGTACTGAAAATGCATATTGGTACTAGGTGCTATCTAATTGACGCTGACCCATGCCAACCGTAAACACAAGAGAACAAAGCAGTGCATGATCCTGTATCAACCTCACAATTGTTCTACTGTCTGAGCCCATGGTTGCAGCCATGATGTCAATCCACCTCCTTGAGGGCCTTCCACTCCCTTATTGCGCCTCTACTTATCAAACACGATATCCTTCTCCACAGACTGGCCTCTCCCGACACTGTGTACAAAGTATGTAAGACAAAGTCTTGCATATTGAAGTCATGGTTATCATTTTAACCACGTTGTAGTATTTCATTCAGTGTATTTAATCCAGCTCTCTAACAATGGACCTTCAATTGCTTGTAGTTGATTGGGATTACAGATAGTATGGAGAAGGTCATTATTGCACTATTTTCTTTTTCATTTCCCATACCTACAGGGTTGCTATGAGTTTGCATTGACCCAATGCAGTGGGTTTGGTCTGGGTTTTATCTAAATAAAATTTGAGAATAAATTGGACAGCACCTGTAGTTTTCCAACATTCCAGAAAAGTATAAATGACAATATAATTAATTGCTGCCTAACTATCAAGATAAAACTCAGCCATAAGTTTTGGGGCCAATTGCCCTGAAGATAGGAAACAAACAAGCAAATAGATGTGTGAGGGCAGAACTGTCTAATTTTGTCATCCAGACCAATTCCATGTTGTTGCTGTCATTCAGTACTATCCAGTAGCGTCTAAGCCTGTGCACAGTGAGATGAGGCGCTGTCCAGTCCTACGCCACCCTCACAATCATCTCAGTGTTAAGCCCACGCTACAGCCACTGGCTTCAACAGCTGATTCAGACATAGCAATGACTGTGCAGATGGTGCAGAATCAGGCAAATGCTTCATTCTGTTGTGCATATGGTCGCTATGAGTTAGAAATAACCCGATGGCACTGAACAACCACACGTTTGCATAACATTTAAATTTGACCTGTAAAAGAAAATAGAAAAAAAATCTATTTATTTATTTATCTGTTTATTCTCTTTTCCCAAGGCAATTGGCCCAATAACTTTATGGCTGAGTTTTATCTTGTTCTTTAGGAGCAATTAATTATATTGTCATTTATACTTTTCTGGAGCATTGGAAAACTATAGGTGCTAATTTTAACATAACTGAGAAATTTATTTGAAAAAGCACTACATAATTGCAGAGAATGGAAAATAGTACATTCTGGCTTTCCCTAACTCATATCAGTGTTAGTAAGTTGTTATAATAATTTAAGTAGCTTGACATTTTTCTTTCATAAACAAATCATTTTATTTGGAAGAACATATGCCAATATCATCTCCAATAAAAGATTAGAATAATACTATATTTGAAAAGCTCCTAGGACAACTTGGGAAAATAGGAATATATGAATTCACACTATGTCCAAAATAATTTTTCAAAGATGAAAGGTCTTTATTTTCAAACCAAATCTTGTGAAATAATCTTTAAATTGAAAATTTTAAAGTTTACTCAAAAAATACAATTGTTAAAAATTAATGAATTATACCTAATAGAAATTTAAAAATTATGAGACAAAATATTATAATTGATTTTTTTGGAAAATATATGCTCTCTTTATAAAAGATCACAATTTAATATAACTAACAGAGCTCTTATATATAAAATTTTAAAGTCAAACAAATATAATAAAGTAGGAAATTTGAGAAAATGTATAAAAGTGTTCAGAAAACAAACCCATAGTCTTATTAGAAATGAGTAATAAAATAATAATAAGCTAATACTCTTGACCAAAACATTGGCACATGTCCAAATATATATATGTATATATATCATAGTCATGATAGGTATGTAACTGGTAAGATGTTAAATGTGCATTCACTTCATCTCAGCTATTCATGTGTAGAGAACTATGTGACTGAAAAATATAGAAATGCTCAAGGGAATATATACAAATTTGTTCACAGTAGCATTGTTTAAATAGAAATAGAAAATTTTTATAATTCAAATAGTTAACGAATTTTATGTCCATATAATTCAACAAATAACTGTTGATTTGGGTTCTTCCTTCCAGAAATCTCCAGACTGACATCTGATTCATAGAATTGAAATTTCTTGCCCCTATAACTGTTTGAGTCATTTCCTTGATATAACCATATATATGTATAAAACCATATATATATAAATATAAAAGCTTTGCTGGTTTTTCTTCTGTAGATAATCAAATCTGAAATATAGCCTTTCTCTTTTTAATTCCTGCCCCACAAAAGAAGTGAAATAAGGGAGAACAGAAGTAATAAGTAGTCAATTCTTGAATTTCCAAAATCTATGGAAACAAATGAAAAGTATTGAGTAAGTGATGAATAGACTTGGAAGAGAACAGGGTGACATGGAAGGTGCCACACTGATTTCTTCCCACATGAAGAGATGGAGAGGAGAATTAGAGGGTGAGGAGGGAGACTTGTTTTTCAGAAGTGGGTACATAAGAAAGAGAGGGAATCGAGGCTAGGAAAATGACTGAGTGCCCACAGTGTTGAGTAGCTAAATGTAATGAAGACGTGGGCCTGCTTTCCAGGACAAAACCCTAGAGTAGAAGTGGCTATGCAGTACAGTGCATCTGATGGGGCCAGTCCGATTGAGTCAACTTCACAAATACAGCACTTTTAAGATAGTGTTAGAGCGGTAGAAGAATTCGGATTCTATCAAGGGAAAAGCACAGTAATTTTTCTCAGGCCAAGAATGGCATGAATTTAATATAAAAGGTCCACTGACCAGAAGTCCTGTAAGAATCCATGACCCAAATCTTATTAGACAAGAGAGAGCTAGGTAGATAACACAGTGGAAAGACAGTGATAAGATGCCATCACAATTCTTCGCAATGCCTTTTCACTTTGTAAGCTCTTTCTGAGGAAGGGCATGGATTGTGACTTGGGTAAAATATTTGATCCAATTGTATGAGAGTTCTTAATATAGGTTATTACAACATATGAAACTTAAATTTGTGCATAATAATGTTATTGAGTATAATTTGCACTTACCACCACTCAAATCTCCCTCCCTCCCTTCACTTTCTATAAATCCTAAATTCTCAAAATTTTACCCCTTGTGGGTTTTTAGTGGGCAGAGAAGCTCACTTTTTTCCTTTTAAACATCTATACTATGTTGAAATTTTTCAACAATGTGCACTTCTGTAATTAAAAGCCACAATGAAAATTATAATTAGTACTTTATCCTCATCTATACAAAATAGTAGCATAAAAGGATTCTCATATTACTCATCGAAGGTTTTGTGTGTTCAAAGTTAGCATGCCTTTTATTGTTTACTGACTGAAGTACCCATTCTTATTTTCACCCTTAAATTTTAAAATAATTTAACCAAATAAAATAGTTGAAGACTTTAAAAAATAATAATACAATATTGTGAAAAGCTCTTGATGGGCTTGTTTCCTGTCATGACAATGATTAGTTCTGCACAGAACTTTAAGCTCCTGGACTTAAGCCTTTCCGAATTCTCTTCTGAAGATATCAGGGCAGAATCGTGGGCAGTTGCAGTTCTCTTACAGATTGATACAGCATTGTGATGCTTACCGAACCATGTGGTCATTTGAGCCATCATGAAAATAAAGCTAAGCAATTGGTGTCAGGAACCAAGTCATATTCC
Source organism: Tenrec ecaudatus (assembly GCF_050624435.1). Taxonomy (NCBI): domain Eukaryota; kingdom Metazoa; phylum Chordata; class Mammalia; order Afrosoricida; family Tenrecidae; genus Tenrec; species Tenrec ecaudatus. The sequence goes on along the minus strand of NC_134542.1, from coordinate 86,792,980 downwards.
ACTCACCTTTCCAATTCCCTAGAATCAAAGGAAATGGAGTCCGAATTAGACTCTGTGAGCTATACTACTGAGCCTCCACTTCCAAAGTGATTTCGAATTGGTCATTTTCCAAAGAACTTGTCTTGCAATGAAAAAATGATGCTTGGCGTTGTCTATAAATGTGAAAGTCATAGAATATTCTCTTTGGTCCTGCCTCATAAGTAGGCTGAACCAGAATACTGTTGCCCAGAACAGCAATTTCTAACCGCTGCTATGTAAAAAGTGGTTGTAGCTTTTCGTTAGTTCCTGTAACGATTTTTCAGAAACTCTTATGATTTCCTCCCCTGTTTCACATGAGATGTAATGAAATATTTTTACATAAAAGATTATCTTCTTACTCTTAAATATTTTGAGGGAAGAAGCTTCCCTAAAAATAAAATTTACCTTCACCTAACCTTTTTTACTCTGAAGAACTTTGTCCATGTTACATCAACTCTTGATAAAAGCCAGGAAATGGGAAAGATGAGGAAGCAGAGAATTACAGAATGATAAATAGTTTTAACTGATGTTGCATTAAACTGCTGCAGTGCTATGCAAGTCTCACTCAGTAGAAAACAATATCTTGATATTTCAGTAATGTTTTTGAGAGATTTTCTTAGCTGACCCATCCCAATCCAAGTGTGTAGTAAAGGAGTTTCCATGTTCTGTGTTTCTCAAATTCAGTACCAGATCAACACCTTACATGTTCTTCTTTATGCTTATGGTGGAATATGTGGTCTCCCTATGAACATTTTGTTTGTAGCCCAGGATCTCTCTAGAAATTCAAATAGAGGAAGCAGTTAACTGAATAGATAACTGTAGCAGTCAACCCTAAACTTAGAGCCATATGGGAGTCAACATTGCAGTCCATAAATAAATAAGCAACCAGGCCAACCCCACTTATATCAAATCAATTCCAATTCACAGAGACCCTATACAGGGTTTCCAAGGCTGTAAATTTTTACAGTAGTGGATAGCCTCAATTTTCTCTCTCAGAGTGTCTGGCAGGTTTGAATCACTGACCTTACGATCAGCAATCCAATGCCACCATGGCCTCCAAAGTCCTCCAAATCCATTGTCTTGTGATTCATATCGATCAACATATATGTGTTAGGCTGGATTCTCTAGAGACACAAAAACAGTGAATATAGATAGTTTGTTGTAGAAAAGGGTAAGTCCAGTCTAGTTCAAGTCTGTGGGTCAGATGTTAAGCTAGAGCCATCTGCTGATTTGTGTTGCTCTTGTGATTAAAGAAGAATATCAGGAAGATCACAGTCTAGTGAAAGGTCAGGTTTATAGCTTCAGAGTAAAATGCTTCCACGTTTGGTAACTGAGATGGTTGTTTGGACTGCAGGCTACTGATGACTTCCCTGAAAGGCAGGCAAGATCACAGGCCATTGGCTCAAGTTCAAAGAACTTGAGGTCAACAAGTCAGATGCAGGATTCAGACCCAGAAAAAAAATGTCAAAGAATCTCTCCACATCACCAACCTATATCTCAAATAGGCTATTATACCTCAGATGGCTCTGACCGGCATAATCTCTTGCAATCCAACCGAATCTCCCCATGACTCTGGCTGATTATTGCAGAGTTGATTACATTATGGGCGAGCACATTACGGGAAAGGGATCAACTGTCAAATTGCAGGAAATCTTGGCCCAACCCAAGTGACACATAACCTACCACAGGGTCATAAATCGTGAAACTGGCTGAAAATCATGCTGGTCATGATTTCAATAGCAGATCATAGGAAAGGAGATGGAAGGAAAAATTAATGGCCAGATTTGGGAAGCTGGCTTGACTATGATTTTGGTTTTAGACAGGGAAGCTGCTAGTAATCCAAGTCCTTTAGTCCAGAATGATATGGTTAACTTTGGCTTGATTCTGGCTATCATAAATATCCACGATATCTAATGGTTGAGACACAGTAACAGAAGTTTCAACACACCTAATGTTCTGTTGTTGAGAAGATCTGTGGCGTTTACATTCTAGGTGGTCCTGTGATGTTTCAGGGTGCATGAGGATTAAGTTTCAGTTCCCTGAGAGAGCACAAGTGTCTTTGCAGGTCTCAGGTTCAGTCTTGTTCAGCAGTAGAAGCCAGGGCATCTGGAAGGGAGCCAACAATATAAACTAGACAAACAAATGAACTCCAGAGAACTTGGGATTATATGCACAAAGCATTGTCTGTTCATCAGCTGGAGCACACAAGAGGCTGTGATATCTATTAAATTCCACCGGAGCATCTCCTGGAAGTTACTGTCATACTCTCTCCTTCGGTTTAAATGGACTCAGATCCTCTCCAGAAGCTGGTCTTTAAGTCGAGGGCTTCCATCTTTAGACTCAAAGCTAAGTCAATCACAGCAAAAATTAATTCTCTTGGCCACATGTTTGAATCCTTCCAGGAACCCTGGGGATATAGGGCATGGATAACCCACTAGATTCCTTCTAAGAAGCATTTTTCTCTCTGATCCTACTTTAAGTCCGCACCATTGCTCTGTGTGTGTGTGTGTGTGTGTGTGTGTGTTTAAGTTTAAGTTTGAGGGTGATTTATTGTCATTTCAAAGCATATGCTACTTTGCGTTTTATAAATTGAAACTAGATGAGATGTACCCTTTGAAAGACATTCTTTGGGGTTACGTTTAATCAAACTCTAGCACTCACAATAAGAGTGCTGTTGGCAGAATTTCACAAGGAAGGACGCTCTGAGGACAGGACATACAATTATATTATATCTGAAAGCAAAAGTCATTACCATTAAGTTGATTCTGACTCATGGTGACCTTATCGGACAGAGAAGAAGTGTCCTGTGGGTTTCCAAGGTCAGAGATATTTATAGAAGCAGACAAGCACATCTTTCTCCTAAGGAGCCCTTGGGGGTTTCGAATGCCGACTTTTGGTTAGCAGCCAAGTACTGCATTCGGTGTTGTTGTAGTTGTTGCTTTTAGGTGCCATCGAGTTGGCTCCAACTCCTACTGACCCCTTTATTCTGCACAACAGAATAAAACACTGCACTATCCTGCATCATCCTCACAATCGTCCCTATGCTTGAGCCCATTGTGGCACTACGTTCATCCATCTCCTTGGGGGCCTTCCTGTAGTTTGCTGCCCCTCTACTTTACTAAGCATGAGGTCCTTCTCTGGGGATTGGTCTCTCCTAAAAACATGTCCAAATATGTAAGATGAAGTCTCGCCATCCCTACTCATAAGGAACATTATGACCATACTTTTCCCAAGACAGCGGAATTTATCCTTTTGGCAGTTCATGGTACTCTCAATAGCCTTCCTCAGCACCACAATTCAACCGCATTGCTTCTTCTTTGATCTTCCTTATTCAATGTCCAGCTTTCACATACATGCATAAGAAGCACTGAAAAATACCATGGTTTGGGTCAGTCACACCTTAGTTCTCAAAGCAACATCCTTGTTTTTAAGTCTTCTAAAGAGGTCTTGTGCAGCAGACTTAGGCAATGTAAGGTGTCTCTTGATCTCCTGCCTGCTGTTTCCATGAGCATTGATAGTGGATCCAAGCAAGACACAATCCCTGACAGTGTCACTCTTTTCTCCAGTTATCATGTTGTTAACTATCCAGTTGCGAGGCTGTGAGTCTCCTTTTCATTGAGTGGCAATCCATACTCAAGGCTACAGTCCTTGATCTACACCAGAAAGCACTTCATGTCTTCACTGTCAACAAGAAAGGTTGTGTCATCTCTATATCAAATGTTGTTAATAAGCCTTCCTCCAATCTCGGTGCCCCTTTGTCCTTCGTATAATCCAGCTTCTCTGATGATTTTCCTCACTTTGCAGATTGAATAAGCATGGTGAGAGGACACAACCATGATGCACACCGTTCCTGGTTTGAAGCATGCTGTCTTCCTTTGTTCCATTTGCACAATTGCTCTTGATCCATGGAGAGGTTCTTCATGAACACAGTTTAGTTCTGGAATTCTCATTCTTCTCAAGATTATCCATAGTTTGTTGCTATGGTCCACACAGTTGAATGCTTTTGCATAGTCAATAAAACTCAAGTAAACATCTTCCTGGCATCCTCTGCTTTCAGCCAAGATCCATCTGATACCAGCAATGATATCCATTGTTGTACCTCCTCTGAATCTACCCTGAATCTCGGGTAGCAGATTGCTACAACCATTATTTCATGACCTTCATTAAAATTTTACTTGCATGTGATGTCAATGATATTGTTCCTTAATTAGAGCATTCTCTTGGGTCAGCTTTCTTTGGAATGGATAAAAATATGAGACTCTTCCAGTCATTTGGTCAAGTGGCTGTCTTCCAAATTTCCTGGCATGGAGGTTTATTGAAACATTTCAATTGACATTTCATCAATTCCTGGAGCCTTGTTTTTCGGCTCATGATTTCAGTGCAGCTTGAAGTCCTTCCCTTATTATTAAGGATCCTAAAAAGTATAATATAGGAAGGGGTATTTAAACAAGATACCAAGATGACAACGTCTCTGACAGCCACTTTGAAGTCAAGGATCGTGGTGTCACAATGTTTTAAAATTCAGGACCAGGGGTGTGAGGGGCGAGGCTGGGAGAGTGGAGGGTGAATGGGTTGGAAAGAGGGAAATTGATTAAAAGGATCCACATGTGACTTCCTCCCTGGGAGATGGACGGCAGAGAAGGGGGGGGGGGGTGACTCCGGATAGGGAAAGATATGACAAAATAACAATCTGGATTATCAAGGGCTCATAAGGGAGGGGGGAGCGGGGAGGGAGGGGAAAAAAAGAGGACCTGATGCAGAGGGCTTAAGTGGAGAGCAAATGCTTTGAGAGTGATTAGGGCAAAGAATGTATGGATGTGCTTTATACAATTGATGTATGTATATGCATGGATTGTGATAAGAGTTGTATGAGCCCCTAATAAAATGTTTTAAAAAATTAGGTCCGGCTAGTTTCTGAACAAGGAGCCCTGATGGTGCAGTGGGCTAAACAGTGGACTGTAAACCACCAGGTCAGTAGTTCACACCCATCAGTTGCTCCATGGAAGAAAGATGAGGCTGACTGCTCCCATAAAGATTTCTAGCCTCTGAAACGCTGGGAAGCAATTCTGCTCTGCCCTATAGGGCTGCTTGTTTAAGGGTGGATTCACAAGGAAACCACGCTCATCATTCTATAATTTCTCTATTTGATTACAAAGTGTGAGCTAGGGTTAAAAAAACATCTAACCAAAGCAAGTACATACTACATATTTTATTTAATGAAATCACTAATCTTTCCTAGAAGGTATTGTGTAGAAAGTATTATGAACTCTGCCAAGGACGAGATACTTCCATACTGGAAAAGCCATATCTAAAGCTCTGATGGCAGGGATCAGAAACAAGCAGCACAAAAGTGGGCGTCTAACAGGACAGATTTTGATTCCGGAGGAACACACAATTTCTCCCTGGGTGAAGCTTCTGACCTCTTCGCTTTCCAATTAGATGAACAGAACCCATCAGCCTGCAGAAAGTTTGTCTTCATTTCTACATGGTTCTTTGTCCACTTAAGAATGGCTCTCCCATCTGGAAATAAGTCTAGTCTGAACCAGTTCTCTTGTTGGAAAAATACGGCTTTATTCTTCCATAGGAGACGTGGCATCCTAATAGCTGTGATATTGTGAAACGACATTTTAGAATGTCGACAGCACCCTAGCAGAAAGCTCCTTTCCTTCAAAGTGGTTCTGCGCAGAATTTGAAGCACAATGCTCTCTTGGAATCTGTATGTATTCTCAAGTCCTGATACATAAATGTATCGTGTGTTCTTCCCTGGGAACTATGACATGCTTCTTGTAGCTGGTAATTTGCTATGACAGAAACTACATTTTGTGCAACATTAGAAGGAATGATTCATCCACTGACACCATATAGGGAGGAAACAAAACCCTCTTAAATCTACGAGCATCTGTAACTCAGGGAAGGTTTGTTTTGGGTAAATATGTGCCCTTGAGCAGGTTTACTTTTGCTACAGAGGCAGATAGCGTAAGGTACCAAGGCGCCTTTGAACTTAGAGAAAGCATCGAGGCTGTGTCTGCACCTACCTCATCAACCAATTTCAAAGTCATTTTGAGCCTAACTTCTGGATGTACTAATTTGGAGAGATCTATTTAGAAGTGAGATCAAGAACTTGGGATATTTATGGCAAAGATATAATAAAAGCTGATTTCAGCACAGTGAGGGAGTTGTGAGAAAAGATTGGCAAGTGAATGAGAAAAAAAGAAGTATTATTTGTACCTCTTGCAGCCCAGGGTGGTGCAAACAGTTAACACGCTCTGCCCCTAACAAAGGTTGGTGGTTTGGGCTCCTGCAGGGGAACCGGGCTATCCATGAGGGTGTCCCAAAGAACCCTACACAACTCACACTATCACATTCCATAATTCTCTCTCTTTTATTATTAAATACAAACTATGATAGCATTAAGAAACCATTTACCAAAGTACATATACACTATTTTATTTATTGAAATAAATAGTAATATGTCATAATTAAGAAGGTAGTAAGAAGATAGTGTGTAGACAGCAAATGATGGGGTTCAAAAAACATGGTGGGAAGATTCTGTTAGCTTTTGATTCTATTTTCTCACAGACTTTGTGAAGCCCCTTTATACTCCCAACTCTAGTTATTGATTCCCTGTGGGGTACAGCTTTACTTCTGACACACATGGCCAGGAGGAGGCGTTGACTTAACAGCAACTTGTTATTTGTACCTGAGGTCTTCATGCTTAATTAACTTTCCAAAATCTGTAGCTGAGATAAGCTTTCGCTTGTGTTTCTAAATAGGCTTCTGCTTATTCAGGCCAGAGCACAAAGCCACTTGCCAAGTAACCATGCGTTTGTGCCAAATGGAGAAGAGTCTGGAATAATGAAATCTCACGATCGGAAGGCACCACAAAGATTATTTCATTTAACCATCCACCTACTATCTCTGCCTCAACGTCTCTGTTGCATGGTAATCCAGTGACAAGGAATTTATTCTCTCTCCAGGCAATCCACTTCATAGTTTTACAGTGTGAAAATCGTGCTTGGTAAGTGTGAATTCTCTCTGTGTGCAGCCTCCTCTACTCTTTATTGCAAGGTTACACTACACAAATGCAATACTCCCTGTTCCTGGAAGCTCCTTCAATATTGGATGACAGTTGTCCTATTGTGCCTTGGACTATTTTTGCTCAATAGGCAGCACTGTCGCCCTTTTAAGCCACTTTCATCTGACGTGGTTGTGGACCCTTTTCCAAAATAGTTGCATTCTTTTCCATGCATGCGGGTTTGTTTACAAATACTTTACAACGTGGTATCCGGATCAGAACCCTCCCTGTTTCTTAATAAGACATCCCTCGTACCGGTGCTTTTCCATCAAAGGTCAGTTCCCACTATTTCTGACTACCTCAATACCCCACTGACTTGCTATAGCACCTTTTTGAATAAAGTTTCTGCATCACAAATATTTATGATGAGATTTATTTTTCCCATATGTGTATAGTTGTTTTAGACTAAAGGGCTGAATCTTATATTTTTTTCTGTATTAGACTTTATTTTGTAAAATTGAACACTCAATGGCCTTACACACTTTGCACCCAAATTTAGACAATTCACACATTTTCTCTCAGTTTCCCTTTAAATGAGAAACAAAACAAAACACTAGCTCATAAGATGGTTTTGGAGGCTATGGTTTAACACATAAAAAGCACGTGGAACAGACAACTTTATGATAGGTGCACGAGAAGTAAATTGCTATCATTTTGTAAGCACTTCTATTCCACAAAACAAAAAACTAGAGCAAAACAAAACCAACCCTCTTTCTGCATTCAAATGCACTTGTAGAAATTATATGAATAAACCTCAACCTTTTCAAATAAAATATTTTAGTCAAAATTATAAGCAGAGCTTGGAAGAAAAGTTGTTTATCAACACCGGGTATGTGAACATAAGAGACCTTTGCAGTTAAAGATAGCAAAAAAAATATTGACAAAAATATCTTTGTAGACTTCCAAATAAGGGGCTATGTAATTGGACGAGTTGAGGCTAATTTTGAATAGCTTTATGAAATCGATTTTCCCACCTCCTAGAGCCATCTGCTACTAGCAAATTCTAGACCTACCAAAATGATAAATTGCTTTGCACCTCCTCTCTGTGAAATCATTACTCAAAGCAGTAGGGGTGGTCCCAAGTTGTTAATGACAAAGCATCACATGAGTGAGAAATATGAAACTTCCCTGACTGTTCTGCTGTCACCAGAAGAAAGGATGACACAGTTGGACACTCTCTTGGTTTGCCATGTTCTCAGGTCCACATTAGCTGTGTAACACTGGGAAAGTTATGAACTCTTCAGTCTTCCAATTTTATCATCTATTAGAGTAGGTCAATAGTACCTTAGAATTGTGAAGCATTTGAAGTAGCATGCATACATTGCCAAGCATGATTAATACTAGAAATCTTATCAATCTATGACTGGATGGGGATAACAGTGATCATAAAAAATCATTTAATTGATGTATGTATATGTATGAACTGTGATAAGAATTGTATGAGCCCCTAATAAATTGTTAAAATTAAAAAAAAAGAGCTGTACGGGCCCCCAATAAAATGATTTTTTAAAATGTAACCAAATTGTCACATTCGTCCATGGATTTATAACACAAGAATAATAAATGAACCTTCATTTAAAAAAATCATTTAATGTCTACAAAGTTTCCACAGATGGAACTTGAAAATCATCCATGTCAGTGGTACAAAACACATAGGAGATAATAACTAGAGGAAACTGTATATATATATATATATTAAACACCTTTCTGGAATCAGCGTGGAAGTTAAATCTTCTTAAAATGATAACATTTCATTTCTTAGTTGAAAACAAAGGATACAATAAGGTCAGATGAGCTTGTCAAATGACCGAGTATTCTGGCATCCAATGTCATTGAAACATAAAAATATTAAAAAGTCTGTAACTTCATTCAATCTTTCTTAATAAGCAATTTCTGTATGCCAGGTAACTCAGACTGTATGAGAACAATGCCCCGAGTGGTTATAAAATCTTTCTTGTTGTACTTGTCCAATATTTGATCAGTCTGAACCCATGGCATTGTAAATTGGAAATATTTTTACTCAGTAATCACTGACGCATGGAAGACTGTTAACATTTTCTCTCTTTCGCCTCACAGCACATTAAGCATGAAATGAAACCCAATATTGAGTAGCCAAGGTTGACGGTTTGAATAGTTTTTCTTTCTAGTCAGTGAAATCTTTATTTGCTTTATAAACTGACAATATAATGGTGGGGAATTAAAATGCACTCATAAAATAAAAAATTCAGTAAAATTTAATCTTTGTATTATAACACTTGAGGTATGTAACCTTATAAAAGATAAGCATGGATTTACTTTAATTTTGAGTGGATGTTTTCTGAAAACCTAAAGCAATCTTCAGTAAATTCCTCTGAATGGAGAACATCTTTCAATTATCAATTTTCTATTTATTAGTATGGTTTCTTATGTGTTGTTATTTTTAAAATGATACATCTTATATTTACTGAGATTAATAGATTGGTTATCTCTAAAAGTTTATACTTCTAAACCTTCTAAATATTAGAGGATTTTAATTAATGAATACTTAAAATTTCTATTATTCATTTAAAATGCATCCTAACCTGTATGTGGTAGTTATAAAATAATTTGTCAATTTGACAGGATTAAGAATCAAGGGGTGGAGTCTAGCCTGTCAATCAGGTCATAGCCAATGAGACCTCAGTGTGGACATGGACTGTTCTAGAGGATTCTGGGAATCCCTGTTTTCCTCCTTGGAGGCAGGAGACTCTCTCTCTCTCTAGGCTCAGTCCCTATGAGACATCCTCGTTGACAAGCCATATGGAGACAGGCTGATGGCAGCCAGAGCCTCAGAGCTGGAGAAACCACATGGAGAACCCTGCCAGTGCTGAGATGCTTACAATGCCACTGGATCCACAAGACTTCACACCAAAATTGTTATGAAGAACATAGTGCTTAGGGGAGATCAAGGCAATACCATACACACAATTCCCTTATTAACCCTTTAACTACTGAAGACGAGTAAACACGTGGCCCAGTGCCTTTCATGGGGGGCTCTGGACGTGTGTAAACCCGTTTACTCAGTTCCGGAGACGTTTGGAAGCGATGTGTCTGCCACTCTCAGTGTCACGTAAAGTAAACAGATCCCAATAGTGAAAAGGTTAAAAAGAGCACTCTGGGTTGTGCTGTTACAAATCATACCTAGCGGCAGCACTAGTGAACATTTTAAGAGGGAAGTCATTATTATTGTGCATCACGTTTGTCAGCTGTCCATCATTTTGTATTCTTTATTAGTCACTTTGTTATATTTTCTGATCACAACATAAGAGGTAAGTGAAAACTAGTAGGAGGAAAGCGCTGGCAAGTTTCGGGTAAAAAGAATAATTTTAGTTTTATAAATACATTAAAGAAAATAAATGTTTAAATAAAAGCAATTACATAGTATTTTAATTATCCTATCCATATCGCTGAATCCTCACTTCAAAATATAAATTTAACAAAATTTGTCAATGTGATGTGGCCCGCGTGAATCTTGCCTGTTGCACCAAATGGCCCACACTTGAATTGAGTTTGACACCCCTGCTTGATGCTACCCACTCCTTAATGTTATCCTTCTCCAAATTATTACAGGATAACAATTTTTATGTTATAATAAAAACATGATTTATAAACCTCTATGTGATGAGGTTAATCACAATTTACAATGGGCACATATAGGGTTGTGTTAGATAGGGTTCTCTGGAGAGACAAAACCAGATTGCTTATAAATATGTATCTCACAAGAAATGAAGATTTAAATTATAAAGCAATACAAATGGCTCAGTGCAACTCATTCCCATGAGATAGTTGTGAGACACTGGCAGTCTTCAAGTCTTGAGGGCCGCCAGGTAGTCCTCCGTAGAGAAATCCAGGCTATCCGTGCACAGGCAGCAACCAGCAAGGTAGGTCACCAACAGTCAACCAGGTCACCAACCGCCAGTCAGGTCACCAGCAGTCAGTCCTCAGCTCAAGAGATGTAAATTCCAATGGTGTGGCAAAACAGGTCTTGAAGGAACCTCAGATTACAGCAACACAGTGCACAGGTTAGGTGTCCCACAGGTAGTGTAGCTTGCAAAGTGAGGCACAGAACAAGCAAGGCAGACGCACACTGGTCCAATGATCAAAGAGCGAGAGACAAGAAAGGCGAGGTTCACAGATCCATTTATCTCTCTGCCCTTCAATGAATCCCACGTGTTTATCAGCCAGGCTGGCACAATAAACTAACTACCTCAAGGGTGTATATATTAAATTTATACAAGTAGGTACCGTCCCCCACTCCTCACCGCCCCCACCCCGAAAAAAGGAATTGCGCTGGGCTCAGCAGAAATTTTGTAGTAGTCATTTTTCCTGCTAGGTGAGCATTGAGCAACTCCCTCTGTACACCCAGTGGTGTCTCCTGGGGAGGTTCTCTTTGGTCACAGTGAATTTTTTTGTACAAGCAGTTTCACCTGGACCTCGTGTTTTGTGATGGCCAGCTTAAGAGAACAGTGTGCAGCTGTGAAATCTTGCTTCCTGCTTGGGAAAAAATGCTGCAGAAACTGTTGAGATGTTGAACACAGCTTACAAGAACAGCGCTTGGGGCAAAACTCAAGTGTACAAGTGGTTTTCTCATTTCAAAAAGGGTGGAATGTTAATTGATGACAAACATCATTTTGAAAGTCCATCAACTTCCCAAACAGACAAAAACCTCGACTTAGTGCATTTGAAGTTCGTTTCACCAGAATGTTAATCCAGTTTTCTATTTAGAGCAGTGGTTCTCAACCTTCCTAATGCTGCGACACTTTAATACAGTTCCTCATGTTGTGGTGAACCCCCCAACCATAAAACTATTTTCATTGTTACTTAAGAACTGTAATTTTGCTACTGTTATGAATTGGGTGACCCCTGTGAAAGAGTTGTTTGACCCCCAAAGGGGTCACGGCCCACAGGTTGAGAACTGCTGATTTAGAGGTTCTGAAAAGATTGCTTAAGAGTATGCAACAAAAAAGGCCCAATTTGTGGCAGACAAGGGACTGGTTTTGCAACTGTGGCAATGCAGCTGCTCACACAGCCATCTCAGTGTGTTGTTTCTGACAACAAACAGCATGCCTCTCTTGCCCCATGCAACTGACTCACCTGACCTTGCTCCAAGTGACTTCTTTTTATTTCTGCAAATGAAGAGAGACATAAAAGGACAGTGATTTGATGACATAGAAGAGGTGAAGAAAAAAACAAGGGATGTGCTGTCAGCCTTCCAAACAGATGAGTTTGTAAAATGTTTCCAAGAATGGAATCAAAGATTTGCTAAATATATTAAGTGTAATGGAGAGTACTTTGAATGTGATAAGGTCTGTTTTGTAAAAAGAAAAATTAAAGACATAGCTTTGCAAAACACATTCCATGATTTTTGGTTTTATTTTTTGGGGGTGGGTGGGTACCTCCTTGTATAATAAAATGAGCTCAAGGTAGATCAAAGACATATATGTAAAATTTTAAACTATAAAATCTATCAAAACATAGGGACACATTTAAGGGCTCTAATTCATGGTGTTTGAATGATAATGTTGTCAAAGGGTGTTCAAAGTAAAACAAACTGCCAGATAAAAAACAAATTTTTTCTTGGAAGAAATACAGCCCAAAATGCTCCTTAGCATTGAAGATGCTGAGATTTCTTCTCACATACTTCAGTCATATTCTCAGGAAAGACCAGTCTCTGGAAAAAGATATCATGTTTGGCAAAGTAGAGGTTCAGCAAAAAAGAAGACCCCCGAAGACATGAATTGACACGGTAACTGCAGTCATAGGCTCAAATGTAACAACAACTGGGGGGATGGCAAAGGACCTTGTAGTGTTTTGTTCTGTGTGTATAGGATGGCTGGGACGTGGACATGATTCTGAGGAATCCAATAACAGCAGCAGCAAAAAACGGGATAAATCTGCTAGCAAACGTAATTGAAAGCAAACAAAGAGAAAATCACAAACTAGTAGACTGGAATCCCACCCCATGCTTCATATCTGATCCTTCTGTGCATTAAAAGATTTCTCCAAAAGAATAAAAAGAGCCAATGCTCTGAAAATGACTAGGGCAAAGAATGTACGGATGTGCTTTATAAAATTGATGTATGTATATGGTATATATATGGATTGTGAGAAGAGTTGTATGAGCCCCTAATAAAATGTTTTTTTAAAAAAAGAATAAAAAGAGAGCCCCACAGACTGGGTTTCTGAGACTAAAAATTGACCATATCTGACAAGAAACTAATCTCTAATATTATAGAAAACTTCAATGCCTTAACAAGAAAAATAGTCCAATTTTAATGGGAAGAAGAGAACAGACACCCCAAAGAATGCAATCAGATGGCCAGAAATCTCACGACCATTAGCCATGAAACCCTCTCCCTGCTTTCCAGTTGACATCCCAGCCCTGTCCAGGATTTCGGTGGCTTTGATCTTTGCTGGAGCAGCTCACCTGATATTCGAAGCTCCAGTAGAGATATGCAACCCAAAGTAACGATGCAATATTATCGTCCCCTAGTATTAAAGCTAAGTTACAAAAACAAACAACAAAAAAGGCAGAAGACTACAAATGCTGGCGAGGGTATGGAGAGAGTTAAACTCTTCTACAGTGGGACTGTGAAATGGAGTCACCTTTGTGGGAAATAAAACTAGGGCAATTCCTTGAAAAGTTGGAAATAAAAATGTCATATGACCCAACAATCCTAATATGTGATAGATATCCTAGAGAAATACGAGCTGGGACAAAAATAGATATATGCACACTTATGTTCATCACAGCACTATTGCCAACTGCAAAACAATGGGATGGAAGCGTGGATCAATGGGCAAATGGATATACAACTTTGGCATGTACCAGACCCAACTCACTGTCACCATGTCTATTCCAACTCATAGTGACCCTGTAAGACAGGGTAGAATTGCCTCTGTGGGTTTCTGAAACTGGAATTCTTTACAGGAGTTGAAAGCCTCGACTCTCTCCCATGGAATGACTGGTGATTTCTACCTGCTGACTTGTGGTTATCAGTTCAATGCAGAACACAAGGGAATTCTATGAAATGCTAAAGAATGATAACTAATTTCTGGAACATCTCATGACATAGATAAACCTGAAGAATATTCTGCTGAGTGAAATAAGTCCATCCCAAAGGACAAATATTATATGAGACTACTATTATAAAAAGTCAAGAAAGCTTTTCACACTAAAAGAAACACTTTAATTAAACATTCTTTTATTCGGGCTAGGAGGGGGTGGGCAGGTAATCACTAAACAGAGAAGAGATGCACGGTAACTCAGGCAAAGAGGAAGGCAAAAAAAAATGCACCCATACTAGATATTGACTTCAGAAATTGTATTTCTATAGAAAGTATTATAGACCCACTGTCACGGAGTAATAACTGGGTACTCAATCAAGGGCTAATGCCAAAATCAATGACATGTCCAGAGCATAGAAGTTTATAATATTAGCAATTAGAAATGTGTTGATTTCTAATGCTAACCTCTGCCAGGGAAAGAAATGGTCAAAATAGAAGAGACTTTTCATACCAGCCAAAAGAAAAGAGATGGTCTGAAGGAGAGAATTGTCTCTCACCTTTGTATGCGAGCGCCTCAGGAGGCACTATGCATGTTGTAAATGCAGAGACCCTCTGCTGAGACCTTGGTGTTTCCAGTCCTCGGAGTCACATTCTCACAGCTGGAGGCTGAAGATGCGATGAGCTTACCTGTTGTGATGAGCCAGTGAGGAAAGAGCTAGAGAGCACCAGTGTTTATGTGAGCGGAGTCCCTCTGTGCACCCTGTCGCCAGCTCCCCTTCCCATTTGCGAATAAGGATTGAGTACTGGAGAGAGGATGATCGGTGGAAAAAGGACTAGTCTTGATGGGTAAGGTAATTCCCTGAAGTCAGAAATACAGAGCAAGCCAAGCGACTGGAACCCAACAAAGCAAGAAGTGTGAGCGTCCATGTGGATAAGAAGGCTAAGCAAACTCTGCAGGTTAGCATGCGTTTAGGCGAGAGAAAGTTCGAAAATCAGAGCTGTGCCATCAAACTGACTCTAAGTAGCAAAACAGCTTGGGAAACAACACATATTCTGTCCACTTCATGGCCTTTCACAGTGATTGGAAGTCTTACAGCAAAGGAGTTCCTTTCATTTCAGTTACTGACTTCCTATGTTGAGCATATTTTCATACCTACCCAAGTCCTGTGCAGGGCAGATGATTTTATTCTTATGAACACACAGGGATGCCAAATGACTTGTCCAAATGCACCTCCCCAGAGTCAAGGTGGCAGCAACGGCCGGTCTAGAAGTCCAGGGTGTTGTCTTGGGCACTTCAGCTATGAGTTCCCAAAAGAGAAACTTGAAAGGTGTCATGAGAGACTCTGGGTCTTGCCGAAAGGCAGTAAATAGAGTTGTGTTAAGGGGAATGCTAAATTCACCCAGGAGGTAGGTAGGTTTCTTTACTGCCTGCATCATTGACAAGTTGTGCGGCACCTTGGGGAAATGGGCTTCAGCTCCCCAGACTTTGATTCCATCAAACGGGCTGCCTATTCTTGTCGGTCATCTAATTGAAGTTTTCAACAAGGAGAATCTTGGTACCTGTGAGGAATCACGGCCTTCTCGTTGGAATAGACCCAGTTCTCCTTCCCTTGTTCTGCTCCTCTCTTGCTGTCGGGTTGGGCATAGACAGAACAGGCCCATGGTCCTTCACCCACTCTCATCACAGAGACTTGTTTGGGAGTGGACACAACACCTATGTTCACCCGAGTTATCTGCGTAAATACTTTATTTTTCCCTCCTAGGTTATTGAACTCATCCGCTCTAGCTGTGGACCTAGATAAATCCATTTTATTTTCTGAGAGATGAAGAAAGCCAAAGAGTTAAGATGATAACAGGCATCCATTCCATGTATGGCAGAAGCACCGGTATCTTTGAACTTGGAAGACACATGGATTAAAAAGCTGTATCATTTTCTTTGAATGCTCATCTACAGAAAGGGGCAACTTCATGCTTGACTTTTAATTAATTCGTTACAGGAAACTCATGGTGAAGAAACTGAATAATGTATTTACTCCAGAGCTAATGTTGTTGGGGGAAAAAATCAGTAACCTCGAGAAATTCATTGGAGCACTGTTTTAAATTGTCAGTGTTTATGCACTGTGGCTTTGCTCACATGTTGAGCTTGGATAAGTTATGTACAGAAAGCTTTATGAATACTGCCTGAAGACTCAGAGTAAAGTTAAGTTAACCAGTGGGTACACAGGTCCCCCCATTCATGAGAGAGAAGGGTCCTTCCTATATTTAGATGGAGAGAAGCCACAAGTGTGTGTGGACCACCAAGCTTGTTCTCCAAGGCTTCTAGGACATTAATTAAGCAGGAGACAGACTGGAATCTTAGGCAGCCCCTTGACATTCCCGCACACTTTGTACACTTAACTTCTAAGGCCTAAGTTAATACCTAGTTCATAAAACTCAGAACCAAACTCACTGCTATGAGTTGATTCAGACCCCTAGAGGCCTAATGCCATCATGGGTCACATGGTGGGTTACATGTCATGCTGCTAACTCTGTGTCAGCAGTTTGAATCTACCAACCAGTTCACAGGAGATTGATGTGGCTTTCTAGTCCCTCAAGAGATACAAACTCAGGAACCCACAGGGGTAGTTCTACTGTGTTCCTACACAGTCACTATAACATAATGCACAGTCACACACAGGGTGGATACTAAATAACCATTTATTGATGATAAAAATCAGAACATCTGTCAAGGGCTCTTTGTCTTTGAATATAAGACAGTTGATCCAGTGAATCCAATCCTCTCACTTAGTCTGAGCCGCCATAAAGAGTTAAGAGAAATAGAGAAGAAATTGACTGTTATCCACATTGCTCTCACATTGCTTAGCCCGTCTACTCAGCAGTCTTCAAAACTTCTAAGTCCCCTAAATGTAAACATTTCTAATCAGCGTCTTGAGAATTCAGACTCTGCCTGTCCATTTCCAGAGATTTAGCTCAAGAGGTTCTATTTTCATTGACCTTCTTCAAATGGAGGGTCTAGACTAATTTCTCTTAACTTAGCTTTTAAAGATTTGCAAGCGTGCACAATATATAATCTTTGAATTTTCCGTCCCTAGGTGATGACTGAGCTGTTTTCTTTCTGATGCTTAGATGAAGATTGAAAGCTAGATCTCAAGATATAGAGACCTTGTAAGGTCTTAGACACGTCAAAGAAATCTCATTTACTGATTATTTGTAGACTGTTTAGTTTCTGTCTTTACAATGTATAGGTTTATTCTTTATGTATAAATACTGTAAAACAAATACTTGGATAATACGTGATGCTCAGAGGTGCACCGTGTGGAAAATGCTGAGTATGTGAGTGCACTCAAGTTTCCCTGAGTTCGTCAATACTATTTAGAATATGAACTACATGATCCTGCTCAATTTATAGGGAAATGAATAAAGTGAAAGAGGCACCACGAATCCCAGAGGGGTTCTTTCTTCAAATCAATCATACATCCGGAGTCCTGGCCAAATAAAAATCATGACATGTTCAAACGGGAAAGTATCCAGATTTGAGTAAGGCAAGAAATATATAATGGGAGAAGAATGGATGAGCGTGGGTAGCAAATATTGAAAAGATGATTGATGAGAATGGTGAACGTTTACTCCCTGTAATAAGCCATGGCCACATGGAGGCAATAGCATACATATAGATGTGCATTTATGTATCACAGTGGATGCCAGAAATAGCAGACAGGATCCATTTCTTCATTATCTGATTCTGTGGGCAGAGTCCATGCCTTCCATTATGTATGTCTATCTGATCCTCTACCTTATGACTCAAACAAATAGGAACCATCTCTCTCTCTTTTTCATTTATGTGCAGTAATGCACCATGCACACATGGCTGTCTGACGAGGACTAGATGATGGTTTGAATTAGGAGTTCAGCAAATGGGAGTGTCTAATGGAAATCAGCTTCCAACAGGCAGTGCGGCAGAGTTCTAGCAACAACCTGATCACACATGGCCCAGCCTGCTCTGAAACCACACCCTCCATACTTTTCGAAAAAGGCATCAATAATCAAATAGCTGCACATAAAACCTTTTTATTCCCCTCTACCATACATTGTCATTCTGCTTGGGGCCGAGAAATCATTTGCAAGGCTGTTGAGGAGTACCTAAAATCAAAACGCTTCTAGTTATCTTTATAATCATCTGTGGTAGAAGTGTCCTCTGGCATTATACCTTGAGTTGGTCAACTATCAGGAACAAATTTTCACTCTTCCATTACGATCCCTCGGAGCCCTGGTGGCACAGTGGGTATCGGTGGGGCTAGTAAGGGCAAGGTCAGCCGCTGGAAACCATCCGCCTCGAGAAAGATGGGGGGTTCTGTTCTTGAACTTGACGGTCTGGGAAATCAACAGGGGCAGGTTTGTCCTCACCAAGGTGTGGCTGAGTTGGACTTGATTCAATGGCAGTGAGTTTGTTCTTGTTTTGCTAATTGCAATTGCTACCACCAGAAATGACACGTGATTCTCTGGACATTAATTATCTGGTTTACTTTTTTCTCCCCAAGACTAATTCATAACAATTTAAAACTTAAAGCTGATGCTATCAAATGAACCCCGGGTTTTCAAACATTTTGCACATTTCAAACAAGACAACATTCTCTGGGAAGGAGGACAGAGTGAAATTGTCTGTGGAAACATTTATCCCTCCAGCATTTCAAGTCGGACAACTGCCGAAGCTCACCTTAAAACATATCCCATGTAAGCTACTGGGCACAGGTCTCAATGGGATTTGGCAGGTGGAAAGAAGATTTATTGATTCCTGTTTGGGAGATTGCTGCTGATTTGCTGCTTCGACACACTTTCAAAGTAGGTTTGAGTTTGAAAAACAACAACAAACGGGCCTCTGGAATCCTTTCCTGGCACTGCCTCCCCAGCGGTGACAAGTGTAATAAGCCAGTTCCAAGGATGGCTCTGAGCTGCACGAGGAACAGCTGCTGTGTGCCGCCGCACAAGCTCAGAGGGAAAAGAAAGAAAGCGCTTTGGGGGAGAAAAACTGCCTCTTAATTAGTCTTCAAACACCCATGTATTTATCACAAACAACACCTCATATTAGTCTGAACGTGTTTCTGGAAGAGGGACTTGTCATTTCTTTGTTTCCAGTCCACTAGGCTTCGCTTTTATCACTTCACCTGGTGACAACCTGACATTCCAGAATGTGGAAGGCACTGGTTAGATGGTGTCCTGTCTCCTGTCTGCTTGGAAAGGACCATGGAAAGGCCTAGTTGGAGGTCTGGCATTTTGTTTGGACTGTGGTGAATAACTTAGATTTAAGGGACAGAGGAGCCCTGGTGGCTAGTGGCCACTCCTTGGGCTGTGATCCAAAAGGTCTGTTCAAAGCACCAGCTGCTCCACAGGAGAAAGGCAGGGTGTCCTACGCCCACAGTTGCAGAGTCTGAAACTCAGAGGGCAGTTCTATCCTGACCTTTAGGGTCGCTATGAGTCTGAGTCAACTCAGTAGGAGTGATTGGATGGATAGGATTGGCTTAAGGTGCATAATGAACAGATCTATGTCACATCCTAAAAGAATAAAAAATGCTAAATTGATTGTGTAGAATTATAGACTTGCTATATATATATTTAAAGAATCCATCTTCCTTATTTGAGCGATGAGGCTATTGGCTCCTTAGAGACTACTAAAGTCAAAATTGCTTACATCTGATCTACTAACTCCTACCCTTCACCACTCAGAGTTAGCATTGTTGAGACTCAGAGACAGAGCTGGCTAGAGATCCAAGTGAGCAACTAGGTGGGCTTGGAAATCAGCAGTCAGACACAGGGATCATCCACCAAGAATAAATCTCCTCTTAGACATGACAAGAGTATGTTCTCTGTTTTTACTTTCCTCAAGATCTCCAGATGGTGAAAAGGTTTATATCAACCATCTTACTGGTGATTCACATGCATCACCAGTTGGTTAAGCCACATATGTGAGAGGCCACTCAATAAGGCTAAAAGGGTCCCAGTGGCTGTCTGCCCAGGCCGAGGAGAGTTATGACCCTGGTCATCTACTAGCTGTGTCCTGGGAAACCTCTCTCTGCTTCTGCTGTATTTCCGAAAGGTCTTTAGAAGTACCAGCTCACATGTCAGATCCCAAACATGTTTACAGAAATCTATTACCTCTTTCCCTAACCAAGGCCTCTCACTAATCACTGACCATCAATGACTGGATATCAATGCAGGATGGTAACATGGGCCTGTTTGCACCCATCTCAGTCACCAGGCCTCTTAAGGCGGACATGGCTTTCTTAGATGAAACACAAAGAATGACTTTCAAAACTCATATTCCTTACAGCATATCTGTGGTGAAGGATCAGCATTCCATAAGCTTTGGATATGATGGAAAGGTTTCATTGAATGCATTGTCAGAATCAGAAAACAAGAGAATCAAATGCCAGAGTGAGGCAGGGAGTGCTTTGAGGGCCTGAGAAAGTGGTTGCTGTGTAGCCACGGGGAATGGGGAGTGTAAAAAGCTTCTTGCACGCATCACCGCATCTATAAAACCAGAACCACTTGGCATCTCTCTAAGTAACAAATGGATCTAACACTGTAGAGATGGTTGTTGGCAGGAAATAGTCCCTGGGGCTATGATATTTTCAGACTGTGTGCATTTGACTATAATGCACAGATCATGGGT
Source organism: Tenrec ecaudatus (assembly GCF_050624435.1). Taxonomy (NCBI): domain Eukaryota; kingdom Metazoa; phylum Chordata; class Mammalia; order Afrosoricida; family Tenrecidae; genus Tenrec; species Tenrec ecaudatus. The sequence goes on along the minus strand of NC_134542.1, from coordinate 86,772,194 downwards.
TACCTGGCTGAGCTGTGTCCATGTATCTTTTCTATTTTTAGACTAAATTTTGTAGGTTCTGGTTTGGCACACCATCACGATTTCTGGAGGTAGAGAGGAGTACATGTGGATGGTGGAGATAAGGAGACACTGTACATTTTGTTCTTAAGGTGCAGGAAACCAGTGTGAGGTGCAGAAAAGGGGTAGAGAAGACGAAGGAGACCCAAGGATAGACAAGGGATTAGCAGTCTTTGATTCTGCTCAGATGCCTGTGGACAAAGAACCCCCACCCCACCCCAACAGGTGTTACAGCCACAAAGTGTTTAATTTTAAATGTCCATTTGCCCAGAATGAACTCCCTCCCTGCAATTGTTTCTGCCTGGGAACAGAGAGACATCAGATTAACTCAGTACCACGGAAACTGTTCACAGAAGAGTCCATTTCTCACCCAAGAGCAAAACTAAACTGTCTGCCATAACTCATGCTGATTCTGCCCTCTCCCCCAGATAACAAAGCATACAACCAAACCCCCCACCCCAAATAAAGGAACAAGCAAACACCTCCTGATAAAACACGAGCAACACAGAGAAACTCAGAATCCACCCTCCAACCAATCTGATACCCCTTAGCACTTAAAAACTGCCCTAGGTCTTAATTTCTGGCAAGATTTATTCTGGAAGTAAAATAGACAGTTAGTATTGGCCTGGTAGTTAAACCTTCTGATTTAAACCTTTTTGATGTGGACCCTTTGATTCATTGATTTTACAGTGGGTTGTGCTTCTTCCCAAGTAAATGGGACCCTTATTGGTATTCGAGGTACGTGTCTGTGAATATCTGCAATGAAGGCGCCTTGAAATTTAATTGCTAAATGTTGTTGCAATTGTTAATGTTATCAAGTAGATTCTGACTCCTGGTGACCGTAGATGTGCCAAGTACACTGGATCCACAGCGGTTTCAAAGGTGGGAAGGCTTGTTTTCTGAGCTGACTCCCAGTGGGCCCAGCCACCAACTCTTTCAACCTTTCCCAAAGCAGTCAAATGCATAAACACTGAACCTTTTAAACTGTAGCCATGTATCTTTTAGATTCTTGAACATATTTAGGATCCCACTCCACTCTGGTAAAGATCTGCAGTCTCAGAAACACACCGAGGCAGTTCTGCTGTGTCTTAGAGTGTCATTATGAGTCAGAATCGACTCAATGGCTGTGTTTTGAATTTTTTTTTTTTAGTACAACACGAACTATTCAAAACCTCTTGGGTCATTGTCACAGACAGGGCTTCATAGGCTCTCATGTAAGCCCTGTTCAGTTTCGTAGTCCGTAATTTCCCAGCTAACATCCGTAGCTCCACACTGGCCCCATATTCCAGCTTGGGGTCTACATATCAGGGCCTCTTTGCTAAGCCTGGGCTGACCACATTAAAAGGAAGGCCTTGTCTCTTTTAATTCCACCCAGTCACTGGAAAACAGGATACTGCACGCAACCATCCCGTGGTTTAGTGACAATGGTTTACCCCAGGGATTCCTAGCATCATTATGTAGTACAATTACTTTTCTTCCAATGCTTTTTTTTTTCTTTCTGAGCAGCATCTCAACTGGCTCTTGCTGACGTTGATCAGGGGAGATGCCTTCCCTGAAGGCTGGCCAAGCCGTCTCTTTCTTTCATTAGCTGTGTAAACCTGTTTCCCGCCGGAGTCCAGCACGGAAGTGTAATCTTCCCTCAGGGCCCTTTTGTCGTCTCGCCTGACTCAGATGGCTGAGCTTAAATGAAATATAAAATAATAACCGTAAAAGAAAACAGAGCCTGTTGCTTCCAGGACGGTGCCTGGGGGTTGGCGACCTCTCACTCCTCCCAGGCCTCTCTGTCTCCACACCGCCCTCGCCTCTTCATTGGATCCTTGAGTAGAAGCTAGCTCCCCAAGCCCAATTCCCCCTAACCCACAACCAGTTCCCTTCTGCCAGGACGCGCAGAGTAACTACCAGGAGACCAGAAGCAAAACATTTAAATGTTACATTTATTAAAGAAATCTTAAGAAAGACCGAAAGAAAAGAAATTCTCAAGACGACGTCACGGATGTGAAGAGCACTTTTGTGGAGTCAACTCTGCAGTCACGAGCTATGAGTTCTATTCTGGGTCTCTATCACGGAAGCAGCTGAGGGTCCAGCACCCCCAGAAAGACCCAGTTGGAAATGCAATAAAAGAAACAAATGCACCCCATTCACATTCGCAGGCTCCCCTACCCCCTCCCCACCCCACTTCTCCCAAGATAACAAAACTCTAACCCCCACCCCCACCCAGGCAGGCAAACAGACTACTAGGGTAGTAAAGGACTTATCAAATATTTGTATTCAAGCAAACAAACAAACAAACAAACACATCTTTTAAAACGTCACATTACAATCAATCACAGGTACCCATCCCTTCTCCCCTGCCAGGGGCTGCGGGAGAGGGTGAGAATGCGGACCTAGGTGAGTGAGTCCCCATTCGGTCCTTGGCCTGCTTATATACAGGTCCGTTTTCCATCCTCAGGTCCCCGGGCCCGCTGGGTCTCCCCCTGCCCGCCCGCTCCCCCTGCCCCCACTGCTCGGCCCACCTGCGGTGGAGAAGGGCCGCCGCCCTGTCGCTCGCCCCGCATCCCAAGCTAGCGGCAGTTTGCAAAGTTCTGAGCCCCAGCCACCCTCTTCTTGCCACTTGCTGCCAAGTCCCCAGTGCAGGCGCTCGCCTTTTCCAACTGCCAGGCACCGGGCTTCCAGAGGGTGAGCAAAACCCCGGCCGCTTCATCCTGAAAGGCAGGAGTCCGGGAGCTCAGCGACCCGAGAGGTTTGCTTTGCCCCGTCTGGGAGGGGCAGGGGGTCGGCGTGCGGGCAGCTGCCGCCGCGGGGCGGGGGCCGGAGGCCGGTCAGTAGGGCCCCACGACCACCGCCTCCACCTCCTTGGACGGTCTCCGGTCCTTCACCAGGAAGTTGATCATGCCCTCGGACTTGATGAGCAGGTTGCAGCCGAGGAAGAAGATGCCGAAGACGACGGTGAGCGAGAGCACGCACATGACGGCGATCTGCACCACGCGCATGATGTACAGACTGCGCTCGTCCGGGCCGCCCTCGGCGAAGCCGTCGTCGGTCACCACGGACGCCTGGGTGCAGCAGCGCACGGCGCGCTCCAGCGCCTCGCTGCTGTTGGCCAAGAAGAGGCCCGCCACGTCGGTCTGGTTGCCCGGCGCCGGATTCATCGCCGAGGCGGGCGGGCGCCCGGGTTGGCGCGGCTCCGAGGGCTGGGAAGGCGGTGGCTCCGGAGGAACAGGTGCCGGGCTAAGCGCTCACTCGCGGACTTGAGCGCACGCCGCCAGTCTCCCGCCCTTAGAAAGTCCCCGGGCCCGTGCGAGTTTCCCAGAAGCCTCGCGGAGGCTCGTGCGACTCTGCGCGGTCCGCGGCTGCCCGGGCGGTGCTCGTTCCCGGCTGGCGCCCGACTGGGGGCTGTGGGAACTTGGCGGGGCTGGGCCAGTCGGGCCGGGGGAGGCGCGGGCGGCGGCGGCTGTTCCGTGCGAACAGCGGCCTCTTCCGGCGGCGCTGGGACGCCGCACCTGCCGCCGTTCGCGAGGCGCAGGATGCGCAGGAGGGAACCGTTTCTGCCTCTGCCTCCTTCCACACTCCACAGGCCAGGTAGAGGTCAAGGCACTCTCCGGGCTTGATGGATGATTAAAGCGGTTGCAGGAGGAAGGGGAGGGAGCGGAGCGGCAGCCAGCTGAAAGTTTCAAGAGAACTGGGTCACGTGGCTCTTCTTTTCCTTCACCTGCTGCCCTTCCCACCTTTCAGGGTTAGGAAAACAGAAATGAATCGCAGGTGCCACAGGGTCCTTGCAAAATGCCAAGCCCTCTTCCTCTGCCCTGTGCCTGACTTTGCTCCTGCGTGGGCTTGCGGGGGGGCGTTGGGTGGTGTTTGTTTTTCAAGCAGTGAATTTAAAAGGAAAAGATGGCAAGATAAAGGCAGCAGATGGGCATAAAGAAAGAGAGGAAGGAATGTTTTTAAGGGAAAAAGAAAGCAAGGAAGACTCCCTCCCTCTGCGCCACAGCCATGGAGAAACTGAGCAAAAGAAGTGTTGGTGTGATTTTTGAGGCCACGGAAAGGAGGTTAGAGGAAGGAGGTGTTCTTTGGCCCAGTTGGAGATGTTGCCAAGAACAGGGTGACCCCTCCAGCGAGGGAGGAAGAGGTGGACAGTGTGGTCACTTGCTTATAATATTAATTGCAGCTGAGTTTTAAGTATGCTTCCAGTCTTGCTGTTTGTTGGCCTTCAATCCGTTTAAGGGAATTTCCCATCAGCAACTCTCATTCAGACCCCTTCTAAACGCTGGTGCATTTACCCTTACGCAATTTTAAACCAAATTTCAGATATTTTAAGGGACTGGTCGAGGCTCCAGCTCATTCATGATGCTTTTTCATGCTGGCTTCAATGCAATTCATAAAACTCTCATTAAATTTCCTCATATTTAGAATACATTCCATGGTTATACTCTTTGCTACTTTAAACCGTCCCCTTTTTTTCTCCCTTTAAGCTCTAGCCAGTAACTTGAAGCTTAGTTCAAACTGTTAATAGAATGAATTTACTAATTTTTAGGAAATATAGTCACTGTCTTACCGTTATCGACCCGGCTCTCAATTCCCTTCTATTTGCTTATATAATTCTCTTAATTTTATCTTCCCAAACATGTCATGGTCATAGATCTCAAATATTTTTTGCAAGACTTAAGGACAACCAAAAAAATAGAATGAACAGAATTTTGTTTGCATTTGGATGTTGTGTGGTAAATTGCATGTATATCACCTTTAATACATTGTTATTATTTGGGGGGAGCCGTTTAATAGCTGAAGGTTCGGTTCTTCTTGGCCTACGGCACAATTTATCTATTTTTGGCTGTGGCTTTCCGTGATTTGATCAGCTTTGAGGAATGTCCCACTCCCAGTTCCTTCTTCTTCAGAAGTGGATTATTGAAATCGATGGGAGAAAGACGTTCTTAGAACCTGACTTTTTATAAAGTTAATATGGTTATCTTTAAGAATAACAAGACAATGTTTGTATATGTGGTGGGAAAATAAAGATTTTTTTTTAAGATGGAGAATTTAAAATGATCAAAAACCAAAACTAGTAGGATTGGTAGAGGCAAGTAGTGCAATAGGAGTTTAGAAAAGTAAATGGTCACAGAATAGACCTAGTCCAGGCCTTGTGCTGAATAGACTTTGGGTGAGGATACATAGAAAAGGAATGCCACCTTCTCTATGTGGCAGAATCAGAAAGACTGGCATGCTTTGCAGTGAAAGTCTAAGTCCAGCACGGTGGGGCTCTACGTTACAGATTTTGAATAGCATGTTCGGTGAGTATCTTTATTATGATTGATAGTATTAATTGCTTTACTCAGAAGCCAGCAGTGAGGTGAGGAACCTTTGGAGGACATGGGAAGTTTTAAATCCAGTCAAACCTTTAGATCTGGGAGTGCATTAGTAAGTAGGGTAGCAGTGGCTCTGTTTGTCTTTCCCCTTCTTCCAGTTGTAACTGTGAACCGGCCCAAACACACGGAAGAAAAAAGAGAAGGGCTATGCTCCACTAGTTAGTTGAGATCCCAGGAATGACGGTTTGTTTTATACCCCCACTCCACCCCGATTTTGTTGAATAAACTCATCTAGATGATTCACACATACACAAACTACAAACTCATTGTTAGTTGCCATGGAGTCGATCCCAGCTCACAGCAGTTCCACGTATGCAGAGTAGAGCTGCCCGCAGGCCTTCCAAGAGTGTGACATGGCAGCAGCAGGTGGCCCGGCCTCTCTTCAAGGGACCCCAGGGTATTTTCCAAACGTCACACTTCTGCTGGCAGCCCTCAACCATTTATGCCTCTCAGAGACTCCACTATCTCCTTAGTGATAGGAACAAAACAAAACCCCATGCTCCAGGCACCAGCCAGTCACCTGCCAGTGAGGGCAACCCCAAAGGCTGACCAGGAGAATATGCCCCTAAAGTTTCCGATGTCCGATGTGGCTGAAATCATCCCCCAGGATTTTCTTCTGAGGAGCCTCTGGGTGAATGAAACCCCTAATCTTAGCCATCAATGGTGCTAGCCATTTGCACCAAGTGTAGTTTTCACTGGACTTCAGAGGGCCAGGTGGGGTTTTTTATAGAAACCTTTATCTTGCTATTTCCCCCCTCAACTTCACACCTATTTCCCAGAAAAAATATCTTATAGATGTGGGCAAAAAACTCATAAGAAATAGTGATGTAGAGACAGCTAATTTTTTAGAAAAATGGATGGTGTTGATAGTATGGGAGAAAATGATGATAATTCCTATTATATGATACATTAATTATAATTCATAAAATAATTATCTGATACTAGAATGTCACATTGCTGTATTTATTAGCTACCCATCACTCTTAGCTCACGGGAAAAAAGAAAGTTTGGCTTTTCAGAGAGTTCATTAATTGTGCATTGTTGCACTATGAACATCGACTGTCTTATGGTATTCTAAACTATTATTTGATAAAAGTAGTAAGGAGACTATCAGCCAGTGTTATTATAGACTAACAGCAATAATAACTGTGAGAGAAAACAATAAAAGTAAACTCCAACCCAACCCTTCCCCTTTTACTTGAACACACACACCACGCTCTTTTTCTGATAACATCTGATGAAATTAAGTTCTTCCTGCAGAAGAGGGAAACATTCCTTGCTTCACACAGTAATCCCTTTTAAACCGTGCTTTCTTTAAATGCATGAATAATATGGTCTCAACAGCCACAATACTCTGACTTGTTATGTGTATGCTTTTGCTATTAATAATGCTATTGAAATAATGGGCCAAGAAAAGCATGTTATAATTCATCCCAAGCTGGATCAAAAATATTCTCACTGCTGAACATGTGAGAAACTAGCAGCATGATATATCATTGACCTATGGCATCCTATTTTTAGATATGCAACGTAGGCATTTTGCCTTGGCAGAATTTTTGTCATTATTTCACTCTGATTTTCTGCCCACTTAAGAATTTAGGCAGTGAGAAAGCCATGGAATTTCTGACCACCTTAAGCACATCTCTTCCCACATTAAAAAGCCAAACAAAATAAGTAAGACTTGTAACCAGTCTGGGATGGAGAGAAGCAGGTGGCTGCAAGGAAGCATGAAAGATGCAATTTCTCCCAATTCTGAGCTTTTAATCAATTGATCAGAGGCAGGATTTCCCTGGTACACATTTATGTTGTTTGACACCAATATTTACATAAAGACACCAAGGGAAAATCATCCAAAAAGTCGAGAAGTACAACAGAACCTGTCCAGCAGAATGTTGACTTCAGACATGTGTATTCAGACTCACGAAGATGTGTGTCCTGTGCAAACTGGTAGACACACTAGAGAGAAACAGTGAAGGTCACCCATTTCCACATGACATGGTAGAGTAGCAGAGTTTATTTATGCACTATTAGTGGTGGTGACAACAGTCTAACATTCTGCATTTGAAAAATCGGTCTTTAATGAAAGCCTTAAACGTCAATATGTTAGATGTCATTGAATAAGGTGACCACCAACATCATCGCCCTCTTCACCTTCTTAATCTGTGAACTATTTCTTCTTTTCCACTATGTTTCCCCCCCCCCCTGAAAATCAGTGTATTATTTGGTAAACATTTATGGGATATTTTATGTGTTTAACACTATCCTGTAACATGGATTTAAGAGACCCAGTTTCTGCCTTCTAGTGACTGGGTAAGCAGACTAACAAAGAAGCAGTTTTTGTAGGCTGTGGTAAATTCTATGAGAAATTTATGAAGAGCATCTAATCTAGACTGGGACCTGGGGAGACGGTGATTCAGTCACGCTACTGAAGAACGAATAAGAGCAGAGGCAAGGCACATTGACTGAACCGAAGGGTGAGAAAACATGTATGTTATCTGGACTACTTTGCATTTGCAAGGCATTAAGTATTGGCTGCTACAAAGCGAGGAATGATTAAATATAGTTTGGAGAGACTACATCATGAATAATTTTTATGTCATATTGTGGAATTTGGATTTCCACTTGGAAGCCTCAGGGAGACATTGAAGGATTTTAAGCAGTGGACTGAAAAAGTCAGATTTGCGTTTTATTAAGAATCTCTGCAGGGCAGTGCTAAGGATTAGTAAGGTAAGCAAAATCTCCTTGATGAGTGTAAAGCTGGACCTAGAGATGCCTGGTGGCCCAAGGAAAGAGATGGCTCCTTATTTCTAGAACTTTGCTTTGACATTCCTTCAAGACAAGGTCTTGGACATCCGGTGTTAGATTTCAGCGACTTCAATTTCTGTAGATGTCTTTGTGAAAGGTACCACTGTTCCCATGACAAACCTGGCTGCAGTGACCAGAAAGGTATGTCTACCTGATGGACCATCGCTCCTTCTTCCTGCTGGATACCTGATCCCCTGGTTGCAGTCTGTTGTGCATGCATGGTGTCACGTTCGTTCACGAAGTGTGCAGGCTCTGAATCTTTCTGATAACATGTTCTTTGAGTTACTGATTGTCTCTCAGTAGCTCAGAGCTATCCTGCTTCAAGTAGATGACTCATCTCCACTTTGATCATAACCAATCAGCTTCATGTACTACACAGCTAATGATACCTTTGGTATTACTGCGATCCACCGGTGGTCTGAGTGCAGACTGCCGCAGCACCGTTGCCTAGAGTTTAATGTTTATAGAGCGCACCTAACCACGTTACTGAACTCACTAGGTGAGGGATCTGTGAGGAATCCAAGATATTTTCTAATTTGAAGATATTTACAGATTGATAACCCTTAGTGAAAATTATCGTAGCTCCGTCTGGGATTTTCTGTGCTTAATTCCTATCTCTTATCTCCTACAGCATCAGGTTATTTGGCTAGTCCTTATACATGGGGAAAGGAAGAAACAGTTAGTGGAGCACATTTACTTGTTTTCATTTCAAATATGTTTGTCAGCATTTCAGGGTGGAGTCTTCTTCTAAGAAATTAAAAAAATACAAACAGAAATGATCCTGTTAACTATTGATTAATATAGAGACAACACCAATAAAAACCACTGCCACCACGTTATTATGACTCGTCTCTCTGTTTAGGTTTTCTGAAGCTGTAAAGCCTTGTTATGCAGTAGAGAGCCTCATCTTCTTGCATGGCGTGGCTGCAGCCCTTGAAGCAGTGACCTCTCAGTTAGCAGCCCCATGCTTACCCATCAGCCCCACCAGGTTCCTCTTCATTAACATAGGCTGGATTAAAATTAATCAACCCAACATCATTTTGGAGAGAAATTTTTAACAGACCTGAGATTTTATTTTCTATATATATCCCAATAAGGAAAATGATATCTCAGTCTGTTAAAAATTTCTCTACTATATATATATATATATATATATACTGTGTACTTATAAATCTGAAAGATAAAAATATGTCAACCAAGAATCACATAGGCAACAAAACTATCCTTCAAATACAACAGTGAAATCAGGACAGTTCTAGAAAATAAGAAAGTTGTGACAAGAGACCAACCTTACAAGAAAATAAAAAGAATTCATCAGACAGAGCATTAACCACAGTAGACAACCTGAGTTTGATGCCCATGAAAAAGCCACACAGGGGTCAACCCACATATAGTAGTAAGCAAAGTGAAACAAACCTACAAATATTAAAACTGGGGAACCAGGGATACAATGGATAACAAAGGCAATTTCAATGTCAAAAGAGGGAACAGTGCAGTTATAGAACTTCCAGATGGAAGGAACTCAGGCAGATTGAACTTGGGCAAAGTGGGGAGGCACTATGCCCTAAGAGGGTAGTTGGCCAAAAATGATAAGAGGCAGGATAAGGTCCTGGGAGGAGCGAAAGAGTTAAAGGCAACAATGGAAGCAAATACTTTTAGATACACAATCCTGCAATAACGGTGATCATGAAGTCACGCAGGCTGAATGTGTGTGGAAGAGAGAGCGGAAGTATAGCCAATCACACATTTATATACGGCTATTTGTCTTTGCTGCAAATTCTTCGATGGATGAAAACTCTGATATAACCAAACACCTTCAGGGAATGAGTCACTGAGCCTGGACGCTCAGGATCATAATCTTAGGAGACATGGGCGTGAATCAGGCATAAAATCAGTGGTCTACATCCTACTTTGGTGAGTCACAACTGTGGTCTTAAAACTCTGAGTGGCCACCCAGAGTGCAACTATTGGTCTCTCCCGGTCCCAAAGAAAGAAGAATGAGAAAAGTCAAAGACATACGATGCAAGTAGTCCAGTGGACTAATGGTCCATGCAAACAATCATCAGTCCCCATGACACTGAGATCAAAAGACTTAAACGATGTCCTGTTGTCACCATCACACTGCTCCGAAAGGGATCACATTAGGAACTGTGGATAGAGTGGAAGGATTCTGTGGGGGAAACTCAAAATAATAAAAGAGAACAGACTTACTGGTCAGATAGAGACTGGTGAAACCACAAGACCAAGGCCCTTCATCACTCTCTGACTCTACAAAATAATTAACCTCCCCGACTCAATTTTTTAGCCAAATAGTACTCAGGTCTCTAACAATACTCTAATAATCCTCGTTAGTGACCCATGCCTTAGAATAATCAACCATTAAGATCAAAAGGGCCATATTTTCCTAAGGACCTAATCCCGAAGGGTGAGAAAAGAAGGAGGGGTGGAGACAGAAGCACAGGGAGGAGTAGGGTAGGTGATGTTACATCGATAGGATCGCCCTGAATAGGAAACAATATGTGTATTGATGGCTGACTGTAAAGCTGATCATCTGTTCTGTAAATCTTCATGCAATTAACAATAAAAATTAAAAAGAGCATTTTCAAAGAATGTCACACTGTTATGAAGAAAATTAACAATACTTTAGAGATTTACATGAACATTTCCTAAATAAAGGAGAAGCATGTCTCATTCAAGAATAGGAAGAAAAATGTGTGATAAAATCATCATGTTTTTCCAGGTTAAATTAATGTAAAATTCTCATTAAAATAGAAATGGGATTAAATAGTAGAAATGTATAAAACGTGTGTATATGGAAATGATTTGTATTCCCTTGACAAAGAGGCATGATGAGGGAGGATTTATTACACAAGATTTTCAAACATTTGAACATGAATGAAAGGAAAGATCACAGTGGTATAGAACACAGAACTATGAAAGACACCTTTGTGTGTTAAAGAGTTTGAGAAGATAGAAACGTTATTAAAAATCAACAGGAGTAAGGATGAGTTATAGAATAAATGGTCCTAGGAAAATTGGTTGGATTAAAGTCAATTATTTCATACCATATATCAAAATAAAATCAATCCATAAATAAATCATGCAATCTAGAATAAAACACAAAGACATTTCCCATACTAAATAATAGTAATAAAGCACTCACACATCGCTGCATGTTTGACCCTACTGAAATTACCATAAAAGTGAAATTAAAAGAAGAATTTAACAATAGCATTATGGTAAGTGGAATAATATTCCTTCCATATCTGCTTACATTTTTAATTCCAGAACTTTTGAATGTGTCTCCTTACAAGACAAAGGAGAACCAAGCTTGTAAATAGGATTAAATTGCCAACAGAGGTTCAAACTAGTTCTTCCCAGCAGTCATGGATGACCAAACACAATCCAGAACAGATCTGAATTTGTAAATTATAGGTGAACTGGAATCAGAGCCAGAACAGGAAAAAAATTTAGGTCAACAACATTCTTGAAACTAAATTACTTTCTTGGAGAACAAGGACAATGCGCATGTTCCAAAGCAACCTAATCTCTTAATCAGAAAAGTTGGAAACAATGGCACCCTATTCAAAGATGGCTGTTGATGCTGCATTGGGAATGTATCTGCCTCAAAGTACTGTCAACAAACCAGCTCCCATATTATGCTTTGGAAAGGCTAACTATATATTTTCCCATTCAGGAAAATATATAGTTTCCCATTCAGGAAACTATATATTTTCCCATCTCTCATTTCAGGACTTTGACCCATAATTTTCTCCAATTCACTGTTATGTTACTTCACTCAAATTTTTAAAATTCAGGTCTGTTGTAATTCTAATTTTGCTTCCTTGGCCATGACTTAGCAGGTTCAAACCATTTGAAAGCCCTGGTTGCTAATTAGCTGACCTTAAATTAAAATATTGTCCTTGATTTCCTATGTTGATCTAATGTAATTACAAGCGTCCCTAAATGTAAAAGAGGGAGGCTTAACATAAGGTCAGAGTGATGTGATGTGAAAGGAATTTGAATTGCTGTTTCTAGCTTTGAAGACAAAGGAATAGAGTTATGAGCTAAGGTACTTGAACTCCCTCTGGAAATTGGTTAAGGGCCAAGAAACACAGTGTACACTGCAGTCATCAGAAAAGGAAGTGAACCTACCCATGTTTTGATTTTAATCCAATGAGACCCATTTTGGACTCTGAAGTACCCGATTGTTAAAAAAAAAAAAGTACGCTACATTTGTAGCACTTTAAGTGAATAAGTTTGTCATATTTTTGTACAGTAGCCATGGAAAACAAATAAATTCAAATCAATGTGTGGTTTTCAAAATTGTCAGACAATATTAAATACAATTATATGCAAAGGCATTTGAAAAAGCAGTTAATTTTGTAGACAAATGTAAGCTGCCAAAACTAGGTCAAGCATAAGAAAACTAAACAGGCTGAAAATCAGACACTAGGTTATAAAATTAAAAGAATTTGCAGAGGTACTAGCTCCGAATCAGTTTACCCACAAGTTATGTAGACCTTGAAGAAACGAATGGTTCTCCTGCTCCAGAAACTGTGCGACATCATTGATCAATGTGGAGTGCCTGTTTATGGATTTTGAAAAGTGGCCTGACTCTGACACACCAGCCTTAGGAGGACACTGAAAAAAATGCACCACCGACTGACATCATTCCTGAATACGTGCAAAATTCAAAAGGAAACATCTAACCAGCCAATCTAACAATATCTTAATACTGAACCACAGCCTACTGTGGCTTAGTTTAACAATGGGATGACTTAATACTAAAAGTCAAATAATATTCAACATATTAATTTGTTCTGGTGAAGTAAAATGACTTGCTATGGTTCTTCTGTTCATAATCTTTGTTAAGTCCCACCCAGTCACCAGTGAGGTGTAGGGGATTCTAACCAAGGAAATGGTCAATTTTGCCATTCTGCTGGGTATAAAAGAATCCTTTTTAAAGCAGTAACAGCAAATCCCATGATCAGAAGAAGAGCCGAGTGTGAAGTGCATCCGAGATCCCTGCACAGAGAGGTGGCCGAGGAACAGTGTTCAGATTAGGAGACCAAGCAGTAGAGCCATGCCATGCTGGGCTGTGAGACAGAGCAGAGGGCTCCCTGCTCCCCTGAAAGAGTAAAGCCTTTAGGAAGGAGGCCGGTGAGTAGAACTAGCTTTATGTGTGGTATTGGCTAAAGGACAGATATAAGGAGCAACGGAACAGAATAGGGAGTCCAGAAGGAGACCCCTACATATTTAGTTCATTGATAGCCAACTAAGAGAATGAAAACTTGTCTACAGAAGGACTCACTTATGAATTCTTATAGTAGCTTGAATCATAACATCTCAAACTTAGAAATGAACCCAATTTCCATCAAGATGTGAATGGACGATTAATTGTTGGCTTATGCACAAAACAGACTACTTCTCAGCAAAGCAAATGGGTGCAAACAACAAGATAGAAAAATATCACAATGCTGAGTAAGAAGGCATGCACAATACATACTTATGATTTTATGTGTATAAAATTCTAGAGAATGAAACAAATCCATAGTAACAGAAAAGAAAACACCAGTTGCCTGGGACCAGGGAAGGGGAAGGGACAGAAAAGCCAAGGAACCATGAAGAACCTTGTTTTGTGCCATAACTGTACTGGTGGCTTTGTGTGCGTATGCTTTGGTAAACCTCACCAAATTGCACATGTTGCAATTATTGTCCTAAGTTATACCTAGATAAAGGTGATTAAAAAAAATAAGCTGCCACATCTTTTCTCAGTTTACAAAACATGCAGAGGGAGCCAAAGAGTTAGAAAATTAGAAATCTATTCTTAATTAAGTCTTGCTTTCAAAGGTTCAGGAAAGCTAATTTCATGTAAAAATGATGAAAAGAAAGAGATCAAGATCCAGTCCCATACAAAGTGATTGTAAGAAAAAGACAATAAAGGGAAGAATATCACCACTATAAACAGTGATTTTTTTTAACCAAACTTGGAGCCACTCTACATTGGAACCACTACCCTTCTGTGGCCTTTATTTTCTCTCTTTCCCACCTCAGAGGAAGTAAATCAGGCTCAGCTGCAGCAGCAAGTCTGTTACTTCACAGATCAAAATGTAGGTGACTTTTCTCTGCATAGAATTTGCAAACATAATATAACCATTACTACTCACATTTTTTCAAACCCTGGACAATTGTTTTGTGCAACAGAACTTTAACTAAATGTGTAAATTCTTCCACAGCAAGGCCTTGTTTTCCAGTTATTGTAGTTCTTCGGCTCACGCTATATGGTCAATCTGAGATAGCATGGTTATTTTCCATCCAAAGGTCAAGGAGAACAGAATTCCTTTCTATAATGGTAGGTTTAAGCTTAGCCTCTTCAGTCACAGCATCTGGAAAAACTGGAGGTGGACTCACCATTTCATCATCTCAGCACAAGGTTTCGAGGACTGATTGCAGACCACTTTGGAGTCCACCGCAGCCTCCTTAGCCTCATGACAGTGCCAGCTCACCTCTCTGGCCCAAGTTGCCCTACAAAACAGGTGGGCCTTAGATCTTCTCACCGCTGAAAAAGGGGGTAGCTGCCTCTTCTTCAGGGAAGAGTGCCATTATTGCATCAATGAATCAGGGCAGGTAGAGCAAGACATAGAAACACTGACCTGCCTAAGTGAAGACCTCTGGGGTCACAGAAGGAAAAATTACTCCCCATTTGACTGGCTGCACTCCCCCTTAGCCTCCTGGCTGTTGCCCCTTCTAGGGCCACTAATCCTTATCTCTTTATTTTTTCTCTTAGCTCCATATTTTCTCAGATTTGTCCAGCGGCGAAAACAAGAACTGTCCAGGGTCACAGTAAACCAGCTTCTTCTTGACATGTACACCTGCTTGCCCATCAGCCCTCCTTTTGCCTGCTCCAGTGTCTAAACCCCATAATGCCCCCTACCAGCAGGGAGCAGCTAGATAGATAGAACACAATGTCCCTTATCCTCAAAAATACCGGAACGGTAGGCAGAAATGGGAGTTAATAGGTCAAGCAAGTGGAAAAATACCCTGGGCAAGTGGAAAACATTCCAAGGACGTGTGATAAACCAAGCCTCCCCTTCCTCTTCGGTGACCTTCCAAACCCAGATGCAGGAGGCTAACCATTGCAGATAACATTGAACATTGTTGCTTAGTCCCAGCTTTGCAGACAGCCAAATCAGAATGGAAAATTCACCAGCTACTCTCTCCTCAAGACTCAGGCTATAAAACTCTTCACCTCTCGCCTGGGCAACGTGACTTCTTGGGACCCACCTGCGGATCCATGAACCTTGCCCGGGAGCTCTGAAATAGGCCTTTAAAACAATTTTCTGCCTTTTCCCTTTTTCTTTCTCTATGCCGCCACAATTACCTTACAGAAATATTGAAAAGGAAATTATGACTATAAGAGACTATATATATGACTATATATAAAATAATAGTCCCAAAAGGCGATAAAAGAGAAAACATGAAAAAAGAACAACGAATAATATCTATTATTTAAGAAATTTTCCCAAAAATTAAATAATAGGTAGTAAACTATATTTAGAAAAAGCATATCATAAATCTGTGAAAGTCCATTTAGGGTGACTAATTCCAATATACAATAAGGGAAAATTTAAAAAAAAATTTCTTTGACCATTTAGGCAAAAGAACAAGTTATTATGGTAAGAATGTTAGATTGTCATCAGAATTTTTAATAAAATGGTTTTGTACCAATCCAAACAAAATCCACTGACATCAAGCATATTCCAACTCATAACAACCCTTTAGGCAGAATATAAGTGACCTCATTGTTGTGCCACCAGTGGCTGGCAGGTTTGAACTGCTGACCATGCTGTTAGTAGCTCATTGTATAACCAACTCTGCCACCTGCTTTTACACAGCAGCCCCTCGCTACGTTAAATGGCCTCTTCATAAGCTCAGTGGATAGTTGCACATTCTCTACTATCTACTTTTGTCCATTTTGCTACTAACTTGTCTGTTTTTGCTTAGAAACCATTTTAAAATATGTGTATCTGGACACAAGATTCAATATATATGAGGATAAGTTGAAAGATATTCATATACGCACTGATTCCCAGCAAAATGTGCTTAAACGTGTCTCTCTGATCAGTGGCTGCGGGCAAGCTCGCTCAGGAACAGACTTGTCTTAGCATCATTCCGTTGTCTTCAAAGAATAGGAAGGACCAGTCCAGACTGGTGGCCTCCTAGAGGATCTGCTGAGCTAATTGCATGCAGGGCAGAGAGGTCAGTGGAGAAAATTATGATGACTGTTTCTTGGAATTTCAAAGTGTAATCTCGATAGATTTTCTCAAAGGATATTGAAAGAACATAGGGGTTTACTATGAAGAAAGTTTTAAGAAAGGTGAAAACTTCATTGGTGAGGAAAAGGTCATGAAATGTGCACCAATGATGTTTCTTGAAACCCAATAATGCACCTACTTTTAGGGTACCTGAGGCTGTCCTATAAGCATCTCATCGGGATTCCTTACTGGATTGATCGACTATCCTGATCTTCCCCTTCAGACTGTTCTTTGTTCTCCAAACCCAAAGAACATTTAAAAAGAACACAATTTGTGCCCCTCAGGGATATTGAAACTTTGTTTTGATTATCCAAGCTTGCAGAATTCATGGGAAAGGATTACATAAAAACTTCAAAAGTATATGGAAGAGAAATATTTTCAAATAGCCTCAAATTTTGATACTTTTATTTAATAAATATTTCAATGATTTTTGCAACAATACATTTCCTTTACCCTCTTATGCATATTTTCAATATGTTCTTCTGGTTTAGCCTGCCTTTTAGTTTTCTTAATATGAAAAATTTTGATGAGCCAAAGTTCTTAATTTTATTATATAAATTATTAATATATTTACTTTCTATGTTTTTTACAGATTAGTTAAAAATAAAGTTTAAAATGTTTTTAGGATCTGTTTTGTTTCCCCTCTTAATATTTAATAAAATTAAATAACATTTAATATTCTTCTTAATATGTTCAATGCCAAAATAATTTTTTACTTTGATATTTGGTTGAAGTCAAGGTTTATTCTCATTGAAATGCATTTTTGCTAAGTAAAGATATTTATATGTTCTAATAGTATGAATTAAAAAGATCACCTTCTCAGAGTTATGCTGCATGTATATCTTATGACAGCTTAATGTGGGGTTTTCGTTTTTGAAATCTGCAGGGTACTTTTTTAGTTTTCTTCAAAATTGTCTGTACTATTTTATATACTTATCATTTCTATATAGATATTCCTATTGATGTGTCTATTTACACAAACCCCCACACGCAAAGATTTTGACTGGAAATACATGGGATCTCTAGATTGATCTGTATAAATGTTTAATTTTTCTTAGCAATATTTCATTAGCTTTCTGAGTAAAGGGCTTACCCATCTTTTATTAGATTTATTCTTAAATACTTGCCATTTTTAAATCCACTGCCATCAAGTCAATTCTGACTTACAGAAACCTGCGATAGGGCTACTAGGGCAGTAAATCTTTAAGGAAGTGGATAGCCTCATATTTCTCTCTCCCAAGGGGCAGCAAGACACAGCTGGTAGGTTTGAACCACAACCTAGCCAGTAGCAAGGAGTCCCGATGACAGTGTGGAAACCCAAGGGGATAGTTACACTCTCTCCTACAGAGTGGCTGTGAGTCAGAATTGACTCAATGACAGTGAACAGTTTTTGTTTATTCCTTTTTACTTGCTATTTTATTAAGACTTTGTCTTATTTAAAAGGCTTTTTTGGTTTGCTGTTGTTTTTCAGTAGTATATGAAGCCATAACCTATTTTGTAAACAGCTTTCATTTTTAATAACTGTCATGAAAAATACCATAAATTAGGTGGCTAAAAACAACAGAAATGGATTCTGTCACAATTCCAGAAGCTGTGATTCTGAAATCAAGGTGTTGGCAGGATTAGTTCCTTCTGGAAACCAGAGAAAAACTGTGATGTGCCTGGCTCCTGGTTTATGGTAGATACTGCATCATTTCAAGCTTTGACTCTGTCTTCACATGATCGTCCTAATGGTTTTGTATGTCTGTATCTCCACAGATCTCTCTCCTGATTCTGATGCATCAGTGTTTGATTTTAGGGCCCACTTTAGAATCAACTCAACATCAATGGGGTTTGTATGTTTTTGTTGTTGTTCTAATTCAGTATGATCTCATCTTAGGTTGATTTTATCTTTAAAGACTCTATAAGGTATTGGGTTTAGAAACTCAACATATTTTTTGAGACACAATTCAACCCACAACACTAATTTTGTATTACCCACCTTGCAAGACTCATTAATTTAATAATTTAGAGATTATATTTAATATTCGATGCATGATTTCATGAACAGGGGCACTTTAAATTTTTCTCCAAGTTTTATATTGTTATTGTCCAATTGTTGCCACTTATCTATGGTAATATCGATATAACCGTTGTGTTAAGCTGGGTTCTCTAGAGAAGCAAACTCAGTGACATCGGTATAGGTATATATAGAACAAATTTTATGTCAGGAATGTGGATCGTATAGTTGTAGGAGTGGGTAAGTTTAGTTTGGTTTAAAGTTGAGGAGTCAAATATTACATTGGAGGTTTCTCCTGACTCAAGTAGCTTCTGATGCTGATGACCAGGCTCCACAGGAGCCCCATAAACAGCAAAGCTGATGAATCCAAGGCCACCAAGTCAGACTTGTAACTAGAGTGGTAAATGAATCCAAGGTCAATAGGCCACATAGCATGTCCTATGGCAGGCTACTGATGGCTCCCAGAACTGGCAGGCACTATGCTAGGCTATTGGCTCCAGTCTGGAAAAGCCCTTGGTTGACAAGAGTAATTCAGACACAGAAAACTAAAAGAAAAAAAGAAAAGAAAAAGAAGAAAGCTTTTCTACAGCATCTATGTTTTAATATGGGAAATTGGCCAGACTTCTGAAGACACTACCTTTCAATTGCATCAGGTCTATGACCTGAGTAAGGGGTAGTACTCCACCCTAGTCTTCTTCCAACCACCTGGCTGCTCACATCATAGAGTTAGGTAATTACTTTATGTTAGGTCACAGCACAGTGGATTTGTAGGTCCCAACTGCAAACCACTCAGAACTGTGGTCTAGTAAAGTCGACATAAAACCCAACGTTCACATCATTAATTTACTTCTCCAAAGAGAATATAGTAAAATAATGGGATGCCATTTCTGTGGCTCAGTTACAGGAGCCCATGACTTCCATCTTGCTCAGGCTTTCCCCCTTAACAGGTCTCTGTGACCCTTTCTTTTCTGCTAATTTTGATGAGCCAAGTTATGAGACATTCTATGGCCATGTGACAGGGGATCAGCACATGAGGGACTGAGGCCTCAGTCCAACCCATCCTGGGAACTCCGATCTGGCAACAGTCACATGAGTGAGCAAGGAAGCACATCCTTCCCGTTGAGCAGCCTGTGGGAACCTCTGAGGCAGCGGACTCTGGGAAGCCACACTCAGATTGACGGCACACAGAAATGCTGAGCTAAGACGTGCTTTCCTCTCCTGTGTTTTGCAGTAGTCATCTTTCTTAAACGGCAACAGATAACTGATACATGCAGGAAATTTAGGAAGAATACGTACGCTTTGGGCTGCTAATGGAAGGTCAGCAGTTTGAAACCACCAGCCACTCTGAGAGAAAATGAGGCTTTTTTACTCCTACAAAGATTTCCAGTCTCAGAAACCCTCAGGATTTCTGAGTGCTACTCTGTTCTGTAGGGTTTCTATGAGTTTAAGTGAAATAGAGTTGATGGCAGTGAGATTTGGGGGGTTTATTTGGTTTAATTCACTGAAGGACCATTATTTATAAAGACGTGGGGGAGTGTGCTGACAGTGCAGAAGCATAAGAACCCTTGCTTTCCTATGCTTAGGGGAGTGAGCCATTACCAGAACCTGCAAGGGCGGAGTACTGCAGGGAAGAGGCTAGCCTGAGAGCAGCAGTGCCTTTACATTGAGGGAACCGTTCGACTGATGTCATCTTGTAGGCAAGGAGCCAGGGAAAGGAATGCATTGACCTCCTTCTTCTGGTCTCCTGCCAGGGCTCCCATTGGCTGAACCAATCAGAAGCCATAGGTTAATGACAGTCCTGTGAATGTCCTGTAGCAGAAAGCAGGGTGCAGAAGAGTGAAGACAGATCTGAAGGGGTGTGGGGAATGGGAGGTATCCAGCCCCATGAGGTCCTTTAACATGCTCCAGACTGGATGCGTCAGGCTGACATCCATGAGTCTCATCACTTGTCTCCCCGCTGCCATAAGGTCAATTCTCGTGGCATCCCTTGTCTGTCACGATAGGACCGTGATTTTCAATGACGGGTGTTTCCAAAATGGATGGCCAGGCCTTGCTTCTGAGTTGCCTCTGTGTTACCCTGAACCATGAACTTCTCAATGAGTAGCCCAGCACATTAACCCTTTGCACTATCCCAAGAGCCCCAGCCTTATGAACAGATGCTGTTGTTATTGAGTCTCAAACAAACAGGGGTAGTTCTACCCTGGCCTACAGGTTTGCTATAGATCACTATAGCAATGGCATCGACTCAATGGCACTGAGGTTATTATTATTATTATTAATTGTCCCAACCAATTCACATAAGTCATGCCTTCTCATAAGTGCATTTTCAAAATTTTTTTTGAAGTAACCCTAACAGCCAAGTGGGAGATGGATGCACATTAACCCCCAGGAAATCTGACAAAGCTTGAAGTTCATTGTAAACATTCAATTGTTTTGAATGAAAACATCCAGGTTTGTTTAAACTAGATTTATATGATTTTGACTACTACTTAGTATATAACTCTCTTTGTATTAAAATTAATGATAACAAGGGAAAACCAAAACCAAAAATATCTTAACTGCTTATTAGAATTTATTAATTTCTAAAACTTGAAAAAATTGGAATTAGGAATTTTATGTGGCATTGTAGAACACTAAAATGACAAATGATAAATCTTCAAATTCCAAGCCTCCACTGTCATTTTTTTCTATAGCTGTCTGGATTACTCTATTCAGTGGGAGACCAGGTTTGCTTAAGATAGTCACCGTTAAATAAGACTTGATATGGTATTTTCATTTTAGTAATTTAAAATCCACATTCAAATATTGGAAACTATAAAAAAAACCAACGCCCTGCAATTAAGGAATGTTTATTGGGATTTAAACAGCTAAATGTTTCTTAAACTCATAGACTCTTTCTGCTGAACCCCTACTTATCTGTTGAGACTAAACATGATTGCTAAGTGTCAGAATAAGCTAAGGAAGCAGAATTAATTTGCCATGTCCATTATATCAGTTTCTCAATAGGGGTTAGGCTTGTTTCCTTCAGGGCTAATGACTTTTATGACATTCTTCTGCACTGGGTTCTTTATTTATACCGATTGCTGGTACTTGGTCCATGGAAGGCAATCTATGTATCAAAATAAATATATCTACAGTATTTCTTTAAATATTTTATCTAGCTCTTTCATTATCACCTGTCATAATTATTATAATATGGAAGCCACTCCTGATTGAAGTTGAAATATACTGATTTTTATTATCTTCAAGTTTTCACTAGCATCTTTTAGAGTCAAAGCAAAAACCAAGCCCACACCCATTGAATTGATTCCAACGTGCAGTGACTCTATAGGCAGAGCAGAACTGCCCTGGACATTTTCCAAGGCTGCGCATCTTTACTGAAGCTGACAGTGCTGCCTGTCTCCCTGGAAGCAGCTGGCGGTTTGAACCTGCAGGCTTTCTTGGTTAGCAGCAGTGTGCTGTGAGCACTGCACTAGCAGGCTGTTGCTGTTGCTTTTTTTCAAACAGGGGTAATTATTCACTCATCAGATCCACATGTTTCTACTTGACAGGAGAATTTGGAAAGAAGGAAGAGGCGATAAAAAGGCAAACCAGTGTGTTGCTCTGGAGTTTAAGGTGCCTCAGAGATGTTGCAGCTTTATTTCCAAACGTCCACAAGCAAGCTACTGTCTCACTAAAGCAAGTCACGGGAATGTTTTGGTTTCCCACATGCTACCGAAATATTGAATTGTCTGATGTGTCAATTAGATGCCAAGAAAAAGATTTTAAAGGTTACTTTTTACACTGTAATCTATTACATGTACAATACTGTGATGGAAACGTTTGAAATGTAACAACGACTGAAGTGTGACCCAGAGACAAGAAGTGAATGCGTGCTGTTGGGAAAATGTTGATTGATTTGCTCAACTTGGAGTTGATATAAGCCTTTTTGTTAAAAAATGCATTCTCTGCGAAATTCAGTAAAGTGAAACACAGTGCCATGAGCTATAACTGTATAAGATTTATCAAGGAGTTCATGGCGAATTAATTTTATGTGTCCAAGTGGTCAGATACAAGAAAACATGCTTCGTGTTTGGGACAGGTATCTTCAGATCCAATTTACCATGGGCTGATCTTGCCTAAAAAGACAGCAAATAAATAGGTCAAATTAGTCAATATGTCAGGTCAGTACTGACATCTAGTGTGTGTAGGGGGATATTATACTGGTATCACATATTGCCTGATTCTCGAGAGAGGGTTTTTACATTTAATATTTATCAATAGTTTTGTAGTGATATCTTTTGCTTATCTTTAAAACCCTGAAACCATATTCATAAATAATTGTGACATATGATAAAGAGGTTAGATCAAATATTTAAAGAAGTACATAGATATATTTATATTGAATAATAGAGTTGTTAAAAGTATTGTTGCTGCTGGTCAATTAGTTGTTTCTATGCAAATAAACCATTGATATAGAGTGGACTCCGATTCATGATGACCCCCATCTGTATTACAGTTGAATTGTGCTCCAGGGTGTTTAAAGTGGCTGTTTTTTTTATAAGTAGTTTGCTGATCCTATCTTTTGAGGCACCTTTAGGGGAATTTGAACCTCCAATCTCTTGGCTAATAACTAAGCAGTTTACCACTGGTGCCATCAAGGTGCAGATAGGAGCTGGAGACACAGGGAATGCAGGGCAGATGATCCCTCCAGGACCAGGGGTGTGAGTGGCGATACTGGGAGGGTAGAGGGTGAGTGGGTTGGAACGAGCGAACCGATTACAAGGATCTACATGTGACCTCCTCCCTGGGGGACGGACAACAGAGAAGGAGGTGAAGGGAGACGTGGGACGGGGCAAGATGTGACAAAATAATAATTTATAAATTATCAAGGGCTCATGAGGAAGTGGGGAGTGGCGAGGGAGGGGGAAAAAGAGGACCTGATGCAAATGGCTTACGTGGAGAGCAAATGCTTTCAAATAGTTGAGGGCAAAGAATGTACAGATGTGCTTTACACAATTGATATATGTATGGATTGTGATAAGAGCTGTATGAGTCCCTAATAAAATGTTTAAAAATAAAGTAAAGTAAGGATTCCCCTATTCAAATAGAAGGTGTGTTAGTTAGCTAGTGCTGCTAGGACACAAATACCACAGTGAATGGCTTTAACAAACAGAAATTTAATTTCTCACTGTTTGGGGGCTATATATCCAAATTCATAGTGAAGGTCTAGGAGGGGGCTTTTTTCTGTGCTGATTCTGGAAGGAGATACTTGTCATGTAAACTTCTGTTTCCTTGGTCCTTGAAAACCCCCATGTATTTTGGTATCACTTTTTTCTCATCTCTTTTGAGAGCCTGAATTCTTTTCTCTTTTAGATATCAAAGGAAAGTTACTCAAGATCTGCGTCATGCTGATCTTAACACACAGAGACAACCCACTTCCAAATGGGAGTATGACCACAGGCATGGAGGTTAGGGTTTGCAACATATGTTTTTGTGTGGAAATAATTCAATCCATGACATTCCACCCTTCAGTGTAAAGAATTCATGTCCTTTCCACACGTAAAACACATTCACCCACACCATTACACCATCCCCAAAGTCGTGAATCTACTCCAAGTCCAAAATCTCATCTTCTAGATCATCTTAATCAAATACAAATGAGAGTTTAGGCATGTTTCTTCCCAAGGCAATATTCCTTTTCCACTGTGAGACTGTGAATCCAGAACACAAGTTCTCTGTTTCCAAAGCAAAATGGTAGAATAGGCACAAGGTTGACATTTTCATTACAAATGGGAGCAATTGGAAGGAAAAAGATAATAGGTATTTAGTAAGCCTCAAACCCAACAGAACAAACTACCTTAGTTCTTCAGGGCTGAAAATAATCTATTCTCGGAGACCATCTGGGATTCAGTGGTCTCACATTCCAGACCCTGGGCGTTGGCCAGACCGTCTAGATTCTGAGTGGTGCTCTCTCCACCCGAGGTTTCCACTCTACCTTTCAATCCTCTGAGGATAAAGGGAACTCTGCTCCTTCAGCTTGAGGTAGCCCCATCTGAGAGGAAACCCCACCTTTAGACCGTGGCTGGCTTCCTTTCATTCTTCTGCCCCTTGGGCATGGAATCCCCACTGCCTCAGCTGTGGGCAGTAGCTCCACCCCCGGCATATTAATGGCAGCTCCACGACGGAGAACCAAAGCAGTAGAGATTGGATCCTTTGAAACCTCCAGAGTTCTGGTTGTGTAGTGGGTTACCAGTTGAGCTGCTAATCATTAGGTTTGGGGTTCAAACCCTGTAGCAGGTCCTCAGAAGAACAGTGAGCATTTCTAGTCCCACAAAGATTTATCGGCTCAGAGCGGTCAGGAGCAGTTCTACTCTGCCCTCTAGGCTCACTGTGAGTCAGAATCAACTTGATGGCATTGAGTTGGCTTTTTTGTTTGTGTGTTTTGGCTGATCTCTGAGTTGTTCCAGAGATGGTCCTTTTTTCATCTCATGGGGGATAGCAGCTGCAGCTCCTTTGGCCTGTATCCTGCCCTTGGAATTGCAAGACAGAGCAGTGTTCTCTCCCATTCTTTCCCATTCTCCATTCAATCCAAGCCAATGATTATCTTGCTTCGGTGCTTGTTCAGATCCATCAGACACAGGTTCAATCTCCAACAGAAGAGTATGTAATCATGGCCTTGCTGGACAGTCTAGGACATGTATCTGTAGTTTGCACATCAGAATTTTCTAAATATTTGAGTTCTGTTTTTATCGTGTGCAGTTTGCTTTTAAATCCTTCTCACATTTCCCGATAATTTAAAGGGAAAAACCAAATTACCCCTTTAAGATCTTGCTGAGAAATCTCCTCAACCAGATACTCGTTCATCACTTCCAAGTCTGCTTCCACCAAACTTGTGAACATTCAGACAGATTCCTTGCCACTGCATAAAAAAAAAACAATCGCTTTTCCTTCAGGTCCAATCACATGTTCATAATTTCCCGTTAAAGCCTCACCAGAAGCACATTTAACACACACATTTGTATTCCTGATTCCATAAAGCACTTCCACATTTAGATGTCTGGTAGAGCGGCATTCTGCCCTCACAGTACAAAATTCTGTCTTCATTATATGCTAGGGCTGTCATTACAGAAATACCTCAAGTGGATGCTTAACAGACAGAAAGTGATTTTCTCCACATTTAGTAGACCAGAAGTCCGAAGTCAGGGGGTGGTTCTTTTGGCCAGGTTTTCCCCGCCGTTAATGTCCTCGTCACTTCTGTTTCTGTTTCCTGTCTTTTGGTGAATGCCATGTGTCCTGGTGTCTGTTTGACTCACGGTGGGATTACCCAATAAGCAGGGTTAAGCGCAGGCTTTTGCTTTCTTACTGATCTTCGAACATTGTCACTTGGATTTGCCACATTTTTCTATTACTTTCTAAATTATTGTTAATTTTTTGTTGATAGTTTTACTGGCATATAATTCACATATCATCAATTCAACCCTGTTGAGAAGAGTTGAGCAGTCATCACCACAATCAATTTTAGAACATTGTCTTCTTTCTTATAGTCACTGTTTTTAGTTCCCCATCCCCCAGCCTCCTCTGCCATGCCCCCAGCTAATTGTTAATTCATAATGCATAATTCATAATGCATCTATAGATTTTCCTATCCTGGATTCCAAATACAGGGAAGCATACAAAACAAAAACAACAATGACAAAATAAAACAGAAAAAAGTATCAGTAGAAAAGAAAGGAGAAAATACCAAAAACTGGAACAAATTAATGTAACCTAAATTAATTTTAGGTTACAGTTTAACCTAACTATATTTGCCAGAATCAATGCTACAATGTTCTCTATCTGATAGCAAGGCCATTCCCTTCCTTCGACTATGACCAGAGGGGATTCACCAGAGGCATAATCCATGTGGGGACCCTGCAAATGGATTTTGAGCTTTCATTGACATCCATCATCTTCTGCAAATCAGGTGTTCCAAATTTAAGCACTGATACCACTCCCTCTCTCAGATTTGGATTTTATTACTTATAATCCTTAGATCACAGAGGCTGGTATGCTTCTTCCATATGGACTTGGATGTCCCTCCTGGAAGGCTGCTTGTTTTAAGAGAAATCTTTAAGACCCCAGGTGCTATTCTTTTTTATAGCTGGGTATCATCTGATTTCTTCACCACCCTTTGCTATAATACCCATATCTTCAGTGATCTCTTCATGAGGGCAAGTATTGAGTGGGGTCATATAAAAATACCTAATTGCCAGGGCCTCAAGTGGAAAGCAAATCTTTTGAGAATGATGATGGCAACAAATGTGCAAATGTGCTTGACACAATGGATGGATGGATGGATGGATGGATTGTGACAAGCATTGTATGAGCCCTCAATAAAATCATTTTAAAAATACCTAACTGTTCTTAGATTAGGGCTATTATTGTGGAAGCCCCAAATCCATTCCTATATCGCTATGGTTTATATATGTTCCTAGTTCCTAGTTTTAGAGACATCGTTATTATTTTACTAGAGAACCTTATAAATGATCCCCTGGGGTCATAAGGAAATTCTATTGAGCAGATCATTATTTTAGCCTATGATATAGAATTTAAAATCCTGAGGGCTTGAGATAGGGCAAAACTTTCAACAACATCCATTCACCAAAGCAGAACCATGTCTATGAGACTAACACACACACACAGAGATTGTTTTTCTTCCTCTCTCCTCATGTTGAGAAATTGACCTGAGCTGAGGTGAGGCCTCTTCCCTTGCAGTAGATTTTAAGATGTGAAAAAAGGTGTGTGTGTGTGTTATACATATCATGGACACTAGGCAGGCTCACTACCTTGTTGTTTGGAAGATGGGATTAGGAGGTTACATGACCTGTAAAAAGAAGCCTGCCTTTGTCTTCATGTGTATCCTTACAGTTGTGGACTCATACAATATTTGCTTTTTTGTGATTGACTAATTTTACTCAGAATAATGGTTTCCAGGTTCATTCATATCATGAGGTGTTTCATGATTTCATCACTGGATTTTAGGGATGCATTGTGTGTACGTACCAGAGTGGCTTTATCCACTCTTCTATCGATGGGCATTTGGGCTCTTGTGAACTGTGCTGCAGTGAACATGGGAGAGCATAGGTCTGTTCATGATCTGTCTCTTAGTTCTTTGGGGTACCTTCCCAGCTAGCTTATATGGTATTTTTATTGCCGGTTGTTTTTGGTCGTTCCAAATTGCTTTCCCCCATGGTAGTACATCTTTACAAGCCCACCAACAGTTATAAGAGTGCCAATCTCTCCACATCCTCTCCGGCTTTTATTGAAGGACCCCCCCAAACCAAAAGGTGAAAAAAAAAACCCACAGTCTCGGTGAGGACTTCTGCTTCTTTGGTGGGGTTGGTATGTGCCTGTGTGTACCTCAAGTGTAAGGGATATGTTGAGAGTGAGGAAGGATTTGAGGCAGGAGGACACACGTGTGCAAATCTTAGTGGTGAAAAGCATTGCTTGGGTCGTGAGGCTGCCCAGCCAGTCTTCTATCCGCTCAGTGCTTCTAGGCACCAGTCAGCAAGATGAGAGGTTTGGCTGGAGGAGTGGAAATGGGGGGGAAGATTGGCTCGTGCAGGGGTGAGGGTGTGCTCTGGACAGCGTGGGCTGTGAGTCAGTAGGAAAGGGGCATCAGAAACTGAAAGCATAGGCGGTCATCTTAGACCTCTGCCTTAGAAGGAGTAGTGTTCGTAGGCTTTATGCTGCTTCTCTGGCTTCCTGGGAGTTTAGGATTTCCTCCTGCTGGGACTTTCTCATATTGCTGAGGAAATCTTCCTAAGCTTATTATTATTATTATTACCATGCGGTGGCTATATTCCCCCTCATCCGGATGCTGTCACATCTTGATGTGTAAAACATGAGTCAGCTCCTATTTGCTGTATTAATTGAGTTATCTACTTATCTTTATCACTCTTACCAGGCTGTCTTTATTTTATCTTTTATATCTCAAAAGAGGTGAGTGCACACAAGTCCTTAACTAATCCTTCCCTTTAAAATAACAAAGACCATTCATTTCCAAATATGACTATAACCACAGGCATAGAGGTTAGGATTTACAACATATATTTTGTGGGGGAAGGGACAAAATTAAATCTAACACCAAACCAAACAACTGCTATTAAGTCCATTCTGGTTCATAGAAACCTATAAGACAGAGTAGAACCGCTACCCAAGGTTTCTGAGGCTGGAAGTGTGGCAGGAGATAGCCTCCTTTCTCCTGAGGAGCAGCTGGTGCAGATAGCAGTCCAGTGCCTAACCCACTGCACCACCAGGGCCCTATGAATTTGTAATAGCAGGTGTCAAGTTCCAGAATTTAATTAACTCTGTTTCCCTGAGTGTATGTTTGTGTTTGTATGTGTGTGTTGGTGTGTGTGAAAGAGACAGAATGTGAGCAATAGAGAAACTATTAGTCAAGAGAATAGCCAACTCTAACATCCATTAATTACCACTTGTCTTTCCCTTTCTCAGTGTTATAATATGCAAAACGTTGGCTCTTAGCAGACTGTCAACCCCAACTGTAGCAAAAGGGCTTCCTTCTTGGTTCAATGGATTATAACTCTGTTCAGAAAGCAACCCAGCTTCATTTCATTAATTTTTTGTAGGAGAAATGTGCTTGTAATTTAATTTTAAAATAAAGACATGGGTCCTAATTTGACTTTTAATCAGATTTATTTTTACTCCTACATTCAGTTGCATCTTATTTCTAGCCGTGCTTACGTGTGCTTTGATATCATTTCTTGGATGACTGTTTTGGTACCAGTACCCGAGCGAGCTCTGACCCTTCAGGGTCTCGGAGAACTAGAGAAAAGACAGAGCATTGGAACGCAGGCAGAAAATGTTCCAACACAAGGGTGACTCAGAGAATACCAATCTCACAATGATTTATTTTAAACTGCAGTACTGCAATATCTTTGTCTCATCCCAATCCACCCCACGGGATACAGATGAGGCTTTCTGCTCCCATAAAGAGTTATAATCTTGAAAAGCCACAGGGACAGTTCTACCCTGTCCAATAGGGTCACTATGAGTGGGAATCAAATTGATGGCGGTGTGTGAGTGAGAATTTCACTTCCCTCCTGAATCAAACGGCTAATTGTAACAGGAGGGGCAAGGGAGGAAAGTTTCTTATCTGCATAGCATTGTCACCGGCCTTGCCTGGCCCTTTGTCTTTCTGTTCCTTACAACCCATACCATGTAGGGTGTGTAGAGTCATAAGCTCCCCAAGCGGGTGACTTTATTCAGCAAGTATTTAACATATGCATATGTCATGTCAAGAATAATTCCAGGTCCAGATAAAAATAATGCTCATCCAGGAGCTTGTATTCTACTTGGGAGACTCAAACCAAGCACATGGACAAGGCAAATGGGCAAGAGGGCTGGCCGGTTAGGAAGTGATCAGGGAACACCTCTGAGATGAGCTGGCACTGAGTGAGTCAGGGGGCGATATCTAAGAGAAGTGTTCCAGACAGAAGGAACACCCAGTCCAAAGGCAAGAGTGTACCTGGCACGTGAGGAGCATGACGATGCTTGATGTACGCAGAGTGAGCAGTGTGAAAGAAAAAGGGAGAGAGGAAGCTGAGGCCAGAACCCGCAGGTGACTGCTGCGCTGGAGGGTTCCCAACAGTGAGAATGGGTGATCGAGTACTCGGGGGACGTGGTAAACGAAATGCTCTGGTAGTTCTCTTTGGAACAGGCGTATAGCAGGAAAATGAGCTTGGGACCAAGGCAATCATTTAGGGGAGTAAGAAAAGGGCTAGAATCTGAGTGCAACATTAACAGTGAAAGTGGGGAGAGAAGAAATCGGATTCTAGATATATTTAAAAACAGAATTGGCCGACACTTTAGACTTGAGATCCAAAAGAAAGGCAGGCATCTAGGGTGACTTCAAGATCCCAGTCTCTCCCGCTGTCTGGATTTAAGCATCTGGGGATAGGAAATTGCCAGTTAAAAAAGGAACAAGTCTGTGGGGGGAAAGGAAGAATTCCATTTGGGGCAAGTTACCAGAGACTAGACATCCCATTGTAGATGTTGACGGGGACTTTTATGCCTCTAGTAGTCAAGGGAAGTGTAGACGGACAAGAATTAAGGGCTGCAGACGGAGCCCCAGGGCACTCCAGTGGCACCGCAGTATGGTACTCGGGCTGCACTGCAGAATCACCTGAGGATCTTTGGGCAAAATGCCCATCTCTCATCTTACCCCATAGAGATTCTGATTGAATGGATCTGGTTGAAACCTGGGCATTATCAAGTGATTGTCATGTGTAGCCAGAGTTGTGCAAACCCAGAGGGATAAGAATGTTCCAGCAAAGGAAAGAGAGACAGTGTGATGAATTAGGTGGCGGTGGGTGACGATTGCAACTGAAGAAGCTGTTCTGAGAGGGTGAGAGTGACCAGCCACATACTGCTGACAGGGGGAAAACAATGGCCCACTGTGTGGCCCATTTGCCAAAGGGATCTGTGGTAATTACATAATTTCATGTCTACTCGAAGTTAGAAAAGTGTAGGAATAGTCTAACCTGTCAATCTGTTGATAGCCTGATGGGCCCTCCTTGTGGGCATGATCTTCACATAAGAAGGGTCCTGGGAACCTCCCCTCTCTTTCTGCCTTCACTTTCCTGTTGGTGAGCCATCTGAGACCTGTGCCAGCCTGTGATAGATACTTCCATTATCACTGGATCCATAGACCTTGCACCCACCAGCCTGTGATCTTCCTGCATTCTGCATCATTGCCCGTGCCTGCGCACGTCTGAAGAGGGACTGAAGAGTTTCAGACTTCTGGACTTGAGTTGGACTGGGCTGGGATGTTTTCCTGATATACAATTATTTCTTGATATAAGGCTCTTTCTTACACATATGTGTCAATGAATTTGTTTCTTTAGTCAACCCGGCCTAACACAGAATCCCTGGTGGTGCAGTGGTTAGGGACTCAGCTCCTAACCAGCATTTCCTTGGGGGAAACCCACCAGCTTTCTCCATGGTAGAAATTGGCAGTCTTCTTTTATAAAGATTTTTAGCCTTGGAAGTCCCATGGGACAGTTTTCCTTTGTTGTAGAGGGTCACGATGAATCAGAACAGATTCACGTGCAATGGGTAATATCTAACAATGTGAGTGCCACTGCTAAAGAAAACAAGACAAAACAAGACACTTGGAAGCCAAACAAGAGAACATGAGAAGTGAGGAGAGGAAGAAGAGCTCTGCTGGGCATTTTGCTCAGATTCGGATTAGAGAAATGGAGAGAGAGGGAATGGGGCGTAGAGATGGAACATTTTCCACACACCTGTTTGCACATTTATCTTGATACTTGTGATTGAAGAATGTTGGTATGCTCGTGGGAATATTTCAGCAGACAGGTAGAAATTGATGAGGTAGGAGAAAGGTGGATCTCGAGGGAATGCCTTTGAGAGTGGGAGATCTATTAAATCTAATACACATGAACTGGGGAGAAAAATAGGACTCTTCTTACCATTATGCTATATATTTTTAATTTGCCTTTAGGGAGAGAAAAAGTGAGTGTCAAAAAATTAGATAAAAAGTATTCTCCATTATTGTACAGATAGTTTATGCCTAAGCAAAGTTCAATAGATTTGTATTTATTTAAATAACTACTATTTCACTGTCCTGGATCCAATTCAGACTCACAGTGAGCATACAGGACAGAGTGGGATTTCCCTATTGGTTTGCAAGACTGTGACTCTTTACAAGAGTAGTCCTTCATTGTTGTCTGTTCCAGGGGTTGAAGCTCCGCTGAAAGCTATTCATATTGGGTGACCCTCCAGGCATTCAAAAAGCCAGTGACCTCGCTTCCAGCATCCCAGCAACACACAAGCCAGCACAGTGGACCAACAGGTAACACCATGATAAATAGAGAAAGGATTGAACCTATCATGGACTTTTGTCTTGCTTGGACCCACAATCAATGCTTATGGAAGCGGTAGTCAAGACATCAAATGAAGCATTACATTGGACAAATCTATGGCACAAGACCTCTTGAGAATATTGAATAATGTGAGTTTGGTCATGTAATTTCTTGGAGGAAGATGTTGCTATAATAAACTATTATAAGTGCTATAATAATTTATATAACCCCTCCGATTGCTTAATGCCCATGCCAAAGGTAACTTGAACTAAAAGCATGTTTCTTTCGTCACTCTGGCTCTTTTATATCTAGGTTCTATAATGTGTTGCAATGGCTACACAGAATTCACAGATAATATTCATGATTAAGGGTTTACTAGGGACGTTAACTGGTTGCGATGCAAACAAGAAATGCTCAAGATTCCATTGTCCATGAGGACATGTTGGAAAGTTATTTCAGGCCTGCTAACAAGAGTCCAGAGGGCATGCTGCTCCACTGCAAGGTTTACCAAAGGCATTCAGCTCAAGCTCCCTGGGCCAGAGAACCTAGCTCCCCAAATGTGCCCAGAGGCACTCCACTTCCATGGATCAGCAAGTCTAGATCGATCCCCTAGCTCAGCACCAAGAGCACCCCACTTCGCAAGCCAGCCTCCTGCCCCAAAGAGCTCAGCTTTACGGGCTCTGCAGGGGAGGGGCTCCACCATCTTGTTGCATGTGCTGGCTCCCAGGTCTGCTGCTGCTCCTCTGATGTCACAGCTGACTTCTGGATCCAAGAGGTTCACTGTGCAGGGATGGATGTCGGGGTCCAGAGGAAGTGTGTTAGATCCTAACTCTTGCTGATGGTAAAATACCCTCTCATGCTTTTCAGAGGGCTAATTTTATACCCAGCAGGATGGAATTCCAGTGAAGCCTGGTAACCATTAGTCACAGGTGAATTCTATTAGTATCTGTGCTCCCTATTCCCCCCTCCCCAATTTTCTTACCAGACCCTTTCAGGGAAAGGTCATTTGGTGCTAATTGGTTGTTAATTTTGAACCCACCAGTTGCTCCATAGGAAAGATGCGTCAGCCAGCTTCCATAAAGGCGACAGCTTTGTAGCCTTGTGGGGCAGTTCTACTCTGTCCAGTCATATCATTATTCACTGCCCCTGCAGGGAAATTAGGGAAACACTGCTGGTCAAAGTCATGCAACTGATTAAGAATTAGTGAGGCAAAGGAGATACTTAAGATGTCCCCCAATGAGAGAATATTATAACATCTTCATGACTCTGAGGCAAGGGGGAATAAAAGAATCTTCGGAATTAAAAGGAATTTGTCTGACTTGGAATGTGTACCAGAAGAATGGGGAGAGGCTGGATAGACAGCCAAGTGACAGATCACATTGGTCCCAGTTCACCTAATTGAGGAACTTTGCCCTATTCTACCAAAGGGCGTTGACTGCAATTGCATGATTGAGTTTACCTTTGTGGGATCAATCTGGCTAGTGTACACACACACACATTTGTGCAATTACAGGTGACTAGAAGAAAAAGACCGGCTATGAGACATTGGATTTTGCCCTGCTAAATAACACATGATTCATATTAAGGTAGAGGGCAAATTCATCTTCCCTATTCTCCGAGTAGATCATATGCTCTTATTGAGCTCCTCTGCCAAACTCACCGCCACGAGTGGATTCGGACTCACAGCAATCCTGCAGGGCAGGGCAGACGGCCCCTGTGGGTTTCTGAGACCATAAATCTTGTGGGAGTAGAAAGCCTCACCTTTCTTCTTTGGAGGCTGGTGGCTTTGAACTGCTGGCCTTGAGGTTAGCAGTTCAATGTGTAACCCACAAAATCACCAGGGCTCAAGTGAGGCCTATAGCTTTTATCAAAATGTAAATCAATGTTTAATAGTTTATTTATAGGTGTATTTCCAGCTTAAGACTTGATCTCCTCAGTGGAGCTATTCTATTTTATTTTATATTTCTATCATTTCATTTATTGATTGAAAGAGGAATGACAATTTTGACTTTGTGCCCATTATATAATAATTCCTCAGTAAGTAC
Source organism: Tenrec ecaudatus (assembly GCF_050624435.1). Classification (NCBI taxonomy): domain Eukaryota; kingdom Metazoa; phylum Chordata; class Mammalia; order Afrosoricida; family Tenrecidae; genus Tenrec; species Tenrec ecaudatus. The sequence goes on along the minus strand of NC_134542.1, from coordinate 86,737,745 downwards.
CTGTTGGATAAATGAGTGAATTTGGCAGGATGGAATAAGGAGGTGGAAAATCTAAAGGCAAAGCAATTTGGAATGAAGCATCTTTGCATCATTTGCTTGTTGTGGAGGATGAGTGAGGATAGTCAGACAAGAGAGACCCTTTAATCACAGTAACAGGATAAAAAGAAAAGAACCGGATCATTTTGAGTCAACTCTGCATTTCCGCTCCCGGTACATGTGAAAAAATCCCCAGGTAACGTGTGCATAAGAAACACCTGCAGATCTATAAAAATCACGGGGGATCTTGTTAAAATGTGGATTCTGATTCAGTATATTTCACGTGCAAATACAAATTATCAGCAAGCGATGAGCCAGAATGAACTAGTTTAAAGTGATGATGGATCATAAATTAGGGAGAGGAAATGAAGGAATTTGCTGTCTGGTTCAATGATATTTGAGGAAATGGGATAAGGTGGGGAATATATGGGTGAAGGACAGTAGACGGGGAAATGGGAAAGGAAATAGAAGGAAGTTGTGTTTGGAGCATTTTGCTTTGAATTTGATTTGTGTTTGTGAAATTAAAAAAAAAATTCTTTAATGGAGCATGCAAACATCAGTGTCCAAACACTGAGATCAGAAGAACTAGGTGGTGCCCAGCTGCCACTGCCAACTCCTCTGGAAAGGATAACATTGGGAGGTCTTAGATGGAGTGGAAGGAAAATATGGGCCAAGACTCAAAATGACGAAAGAAACTGGCCTTACTGGTGAGACAGAGGTAGGTGAGGCTGCGCCCCTAGTTACCCTTTACATCTGGAACTCAACTTACCTATGAGGCAGAAAAATCAGTCATGAAGCAAAAAATGGCAACAGAGTTGGGAGGATGAGGAAAGAGGGAGGAATGGAGGCAGGAAACACAGGGAAAAGGTGGGGGAAGTGGTGCTATATGGAGGAGATTGCAATGGATGAGCTGAAAAAGAAAATGCACATGAATGACAACTGATGATCTGCGCTGAAACCTTCACCTAATTCACAATAAAGTTTTTAGAAGTTGCAGAAGCATAATCTACTTCCTGTTCTGTATCATTCTCTTATGTTAAAGGGGATGCTAACATTATGGGTGGTGGAATGAGGGAACCGTGTTTTTGAAGCCTTCTGTGAGTATAAAACAAGTTTAAAATTTTTCAGAGATATTTTACTTTTGGTTCTCTTAAGTGTTTAATGGATTTCATGGCCTACACAGCTCCTCAGGGCCTCATCTTTCTTATCAGTCTCAGAGATGGGAAATTGGTTTAATCTGGAATGAGGGTTTTAATCTCTGTGGGAAAAAGTAAGAGGTTTGAACTAGCTCAGTCTAATAGAGTGTTTTACTCAAATAGTGATATCTACCCAGGGCAGTGAAAAAAAAAAAACGAGTCCTTCAATGAGATGGATGGGCACAGTGGCTGCAAGAATGGGTTAAGTCCAGGAACCATTGTCAGGGTGGGGCAGGAACACTGCCGGTCCCAAAGGGCTTGATAACACCTAATAACAAGAGCAGCAACACGTTGGGAAGATACAGGCACATATTAGCTTGATTATTTCCATGCTTGAAATACGCATGTTAAACTACTTATGGCTTCTAAAACCTTTACACTAAGTGGTTAATAGGTGAATTTACCAGTATCCAAGGTACTGTGATGTTTTAGTCTCGTCACCGCAGAGTGCATTCACCCATTCAAATATGATTCTGTTTATAACCTGTAAAACAGATATTTTACAGAGTCTAAATGGCTTATTTTAATAGCCCACAGGGTTGATAATGTTTATTATAAAACATCGATTGTTGGTATTGTTAGCAGAGTTAAATCAATCCACCCCTTGAGTTTAACAATTTCCTTTGAGTTCTCTGCTGAATGAAAGCAGTTGGGTGCCTCACGACAGATCCGGCGAGTTAAAAGGGAGGGAAAGTACTAATAGACCATCACAGCAGCATGAGCAGGATAGTCTGAGGAGCGGCTAGCAAGTAGCTTTTACAGGGCCAATTGGCTAACAGTGATGGATTGCACTGCCACCTACTGGCCAGACTGTTGTTGTATTCCTGCTTCATTATTGCTGCTTCTGTTTTTGTTTTTTCCTTGAAAATTGTTTATGTAAACAGGTGTTAGTCACATACACATTTTTTTCTTTAATTTGCTGACAAATTAAACTATTCTATTGACAACTTTTTCTTACTATAAAAGACAACAATAGGCTCAAGGGAAAACCATTTATATGACACAATTCTAAAGCAGTGCTTCTCAACCTGTGGATCTCAGCCCCCCCTGGGGGTCGAAAGACCCTTTCACAGGGGTCGTCTAAGACCATCAGAAAACACATAAATGCTAAACAATATATAATTACATATTGTTTTGTGATTAACCACTATACTTTAATTATGTTTAATTATGTTCTATTTGTAACAATGAAAACACATCCTGCATATCAGATATTTACATCACGATTCATAACAGTAGCAAAATTGAATGTATAAAGCAGCAATGAAAATAATTTTATGGTTGGAGGTCACGACAACATGAGGAACTATATGAGAGGGTCGAGGCATTAGGAAGGTTGAGAATCACTGTCTAAAGCCTATCCCCCAGACCCTACCTTTTGTATTACAAATAGACTGCCAGTGTTGCTAGCTAAAGTTGTAAGAGTTGGAGAATGGAATGAGGAGGCACTGGTGGAATCTATTTCATTTCACAGCTCTGGGTTTGTTTTAGGTCCTCACACTTAGTACGCCGTCTTAAATAAATCTAGACTGCCCAGCGTGCTCTGGATCTATCACACGTGACAGCTAACACCCCAGAATCCCATCATGGGGCCTGGGGAATTTTGCTTTTTAGAACATGACCATTTGATTCACTATTACTAACTGCAGCTATGGCCCATCTTTCCTCCCTCGCCCTGCAGAGCTGACAGCAAAGGAAGGCAGCAGATGCTAATTTAAACCGCGAGCTGTGTGGTGTTAATGTGAGCTGGGCATCCCCATAGACAAAATAGCCACTCACGTAAAAGATGATGTAGAACAGCATATGTCCTCCATCCTTCAGCACCATCATCTCTGGTATAAGAACTAGTGCTTTAAGCAAAAAGCCTCGAAAAGGGATGGATAATTGCTGCCTTCCTAATTCCGAGTTCATGACACTCAGACAGACACTCGGAAGTTCTGGCCGGCTTAGACGCTGATTGGTTGGGAAGAGCAGCAGTTGGGGTCATACGTTTGATGACCTTAGGAGAGTTGCCTGGGGTTCATGATTCTCCAAAATTACATAGTGGTGAAGAACAGAGCTATTCTTTCCAGCAGCGTTTGATATCTCAAAGCTTTATAAATTGTTCGCCTCGTTGAGAATCTCAGGACATAGCAAAAAATGTAATTTGAAGGATGCTGAACTCAGTCTGACCTCGGGACTGCTATGATTTGTTTTGGTTTATTCTCATCAGAGAAGGAGAACAAAGGCGTCCTTGGCGATGGGTTGCAGCTCAACACTCGAGAACCCAACACTAAAGGGCATGGAGATCCCGCACGGCTCCTATCTCACTGGGTCTTGGGCCTGGTTGACATGCTTTTGCACACTCTGTGGGTTACATGGTTTTGCAAACTGTACAACCCCATCGTGAGTTGGTTTCCTGTTAGGACATTGGATAACGTAGTTTGAGGATATTTTCTCTCCCAGTCTGATAATTTCCAAAATGGCTTAAGCACCCTTTAGTAACATCTTGGTAAATTACTAAAATATAAGTGTTGAATCTGAATGATTCCGTGTCCACACAGAAATGTATATGAGCAGAAGAGAATGCAATGCATACTGTGAATAAAAAATATCGTGTATATAGGTAAGAGATAATTAGATAGAAAGCACTTTAAGCTGTGCGTTTTGACTGGCTGGTTGTATGACGGTCATTATAGCTCCGTCTACTTCTTTTTGGTATGCCATCGTCGGATGCCCTGGAGTTGGTTCCGTTCACAGAGACCCTACAGAGAACCGAGGGCAACACAGTGGGTCTCATACCACTCTCACAGTGACTGTATTGGGCCCCTGAGTCAACCTATCTCCCGGAGGGTCTTCCCGTTTTGCTGACCCTCAAGCATGATGTCCTAAAAGTAATCACGCTGTATACTTTAAAACGATGTCATTTTGTTCTTTTATAGTGAAATTTAGGAAATATGCCTAAAATCATTCTAGAAAGGATACTGGTAAGTTCTATTTTGTATATGTAGCAGGTATCTCAGTGGATAGGGCTTCTTATAATGGAACTCGAATATACAAATTAAATGATGAGTAATATTAGACTACTGTCCTAATGGATGCTTTAGTATAAGATTTAAATTACGTGCCTATGCTCAAGACAGGGCTTTCTATTCCCATGAACAGTTGCAGTTCTGGAAATTCTCAGAGACAGTCCGACCCTGTTTTAAAGGGTTGCTGTGTTTTGGCATTGACTCAATGGAAGGGAGTTTGTTTTCGGGGTTTTGCCTAAGCTCATAGGGTCCACCAACACAAAGACTATCGATTTTGTAATTGAACAAAACAGATACTTGCTTCTTTTGTTGTTATGTGTAATAAACCTTTCCATTTTAGTTTGTCATTCATTCAGTCAATATTCACTGAGCATCTAGTAGTGTAGAGTCCTATACTGGGAATAAACTGTGAACTAAGTGATGGTTTTTACTCTCAAGGTACGTACAATTTAGTGACAAGGCTCATACTACGTAAATCAAAAATTTTAAAGTGGTGCAATAAAGGTTGTTCATCAAAAAAACTATGCATATGCATGCCACTGTAGAATTAAGATAATTCTAAAATATGTAAAATCAAAGGAAATTATAGATGCTACATGTAAATAAATTACATAGAGTTAAAATATTTTTGAAATCATGTGACAGTGGCTTTGATGGTAATTTGAACCCAGCAGTTAGAGAAAGCTTTCTACGTCTGACGGGGAAATCAATCCAAATACTTACTGACGTTTCAAACTGGTCACAAAGCATGAATCGGATTTCGTAGACGAAGTAGGGGAAAGGGCAGTTAGGCAGAGACAGCCACATCACCGTGTGAGTGCTCAAAGGTGCGCACCAGCTGTGTCGTGAAGGAGCCACGGGAAACTAGTTCTCTGTGGGTCAGGAGGGGGAGAGCGGGACTGATGGTACGTGAACATGAACCACTGCTCTTCTCGTGGAAAGCTCTGGGAAGTCATCGATGGAATTTTCAACAAGCCCCAGTTGTATTCTCGACAGAGCTCTGGGGCTGGGCTGTCCTGAGTAGTTGCAGTTGAGTGAATTCTGACTCACGGGATCGCACGTGTGAAGAGTAGGATTTTCAAGGGCGTGACCTTTCTGAAGCAGATAATCAAGCTTATCTCCCAAGGCACTTCTGAGTGGTCTTGAACCCTCAACCTTTGGGTTAATGGTCTTGTGCTTAACTGTCACACTACTCTGGGATCCCAAGGTTGAGCTAAACCCTCTTTAAAGGAGGTGGGGCTAGCCAAATCCCCAGTCTCTTTGTGGGCAAAGAAAGAAAGATAAAAATATACGAGGCCGACTTGGAAACCCCAGAAAGCAGTTTTACTCTGTCTCATAGGGCCCCGTAAGTCAAAATGGACTCAGGGCAGTGAGTGACCCCCAGGCGCTGAGCAAGATCCTATATCCACCCAGTAGGAGTAGGGTGAGGAGGGAGGGAGGGAGGGAGGGAGGAGAGCTCAGAGCTCTATTTAAGATTGTAAGTGGTTGGTTTGAAGGGAGGCGTTGAATCCTCCTTCGTGGGTGATTGGTGAATGCCGGTGCTTTGAGCGCATTGGGAAACACATCAGGAGGAAGAGATTTGGTGAGAAAGATGATATTTTCTACCCCACTACTCACGAAGAAAGTCAGATACATTGAACATTTCACATAGTTTACGCTTCATGAATAAAATCGCACACCAATAAAGTTTTAAGCCGGCAAGCAGATGTATATGTATATATATTTGGAGTGATTTACATATATTTGTTATGTGTATAATGGACATTATAAATAGAAAAATGTAAAGGCAGGGACTGCAAAAACAGACCTAGGCATTCTAATAGTGTCTTTTCACGCCCTGTTGCTGGCCTTGCAGCCAGCACTTCGGAAGTCACTACTCCCAAACAAGTCTATCGATGAAGTCCCCCAGGAATCATCACGCAGGGAAGAGCAGCGGGGTGGAGGAGCCACATGGCAGAATACACGGAAGAACTGAACCGAGGAAGGAGTCCAGAAAGGACACAGAGATGCAATGTGCACAGAGATGAAGGCAATCCTCCCAGAAATGGAGTCAACTGGATGGCGAGTGCTTTGGATTGGATTTTGGGGGTGCAATCAACACAGGAATCATCGTTTTCTCTCCATTTCTGGCCTGTGATTTGGGGGTAAGTCAATGACCAAGCCAAGCCTTTTTACTGAAGAACCACCCCCGCAGGGTGGATTTGAACCGTCCTTCTGTTAATAGGAGTCGACAGCGCCTCTGGGGCAGTGCATTCAGTTTGTAGCTAGCGACTTAGTTGGTCCCTCCCCGTCCCTTTCGAGTAGCTGTGGATTCATAGCGACTTTATCGGACAGGCAAGACCGGCCCCTGTAGAACAAGTAGAAAGTCCCGTCTTTCTCCCTCAGCACCGCTAGTGGTTTCGAACCGCTGCCCTTGCAGTTAGCAGCCCTGTGTGTAACCACTACACCACCAGAGCTCCCTCTCATCACTCAGGGAATCCTGTTGCACCTCTTCCTGTTTTATTATTCAGTGCATGCTCTCTGGCCGGCACTTTCCGGAGGCTGGAGATTCCGTGTAAAATATGACACTGTCCTTGCCTGAGAAAGGCGTAAAAGTCAATCAATGATTATATTGCAGGTTGAGAAGTGATTTAATAAAAGATATACACCTTCAGCATTCTTAATGGAGTGTGTGTTCATGTGTGTCAGGGGGTGAGATGCTTAAGAAAGCTTTTCAGAAGAGGTGGCTGAGCGGAGCTGTTTAGGTTGACCAGGTGTTGGGCAGAGAAAGCTGTCTTGTGTGGCTCTGATCCCAGAGGAAGACAAAACGATGCAGCCGGTACCAGCAACCAGCTTCCTGCGTCTGTCATCATCATGAATACACATTGATATTCCTGAGCAGTGTTTTCACCTTGCAAATTGATACAGATAACAGTACTCAACATTTAAATGAGAACTTTTAAATACCTTTCTCTATTTATAGCAGGAGAGGAAAGAAGTTTCCTGGTTCGGATCCCTGGAGGCGTTCATTAGAGGAAGTTTAACGAAGCAAGGCAAACAGGTGCTTTGTATGCGCCTTTTATAAAGAAAGGCAACGGTGCTCTTCCTCCTCCACTCAGCCTCCGAGTGGGAGTTCGCGACGTGCTCTGAGCTAATAGCTCACAGCAGGGTCCTATCTGGCGCCCACATAAATATTCAGCGTGTTCTCTTTCTCTGCCTGGTGATCAATCACATGCACAATACACAGAAAAAAAGATGAACAAATAAAAACAGAAGTGTATGATTTGGGGGCTCATAAATCCAACCTGGTTATTTTTGCACAGTAAGATTTAAGAATTAGGTAGTGAATGCAGAGTTAAAACAGGGGTTACTAACAGCTCTGGTGATCATTGTTAAGTTTCCCCTGAATGCCTGGTACCAGGGCAAAGGAATTCCAGCTAGCAATGGTGTGTCTCTGCTGCTCTTTGATCACTCCCTCCTCCCTTGTTAGCAATCTAACGGTTCTGAGGTCTGTAAGTACTAGAAACATTTACCATCGTTCTCAACAGGAGGGGCTAACATAAGCATTGCACACAATCCTTGTTAGTTCCACTTACATCGGGAAGTTAACACTTTGATCTAACATGTTGATCCCTTGCTCACAGGAATATATGCCATCTTGGTAACATTGTCTTTTCCTAATGGCAGCTAGATCGTAGAGTCATGTTTAAATTTAGTTCCTCAAAGTTCACTTAAGAACTGATCTGAATGAAAAGGCTTCATGAAAATTATTATCCAATTTAGACAGGAATCCGTGCGTCAGGTGAGGACGATCAGTATTTATTTATCACTGCTTTGTAAAGCTTTCTTGAAGTTTTTCACTAGTATGCAAGACTGAAGTGTTCTGTAGCTGAGAATTAATTCCATTTCTTCATAATGGTAGAAGAGGGAAGTCTATAGTTATTTTTAAATAGTCAGCAATGACCACCTCTGTGCAGCAAAGGCATAGAATTCTAAAATGAATAAACTCAATCACCATCAGTTTGTATAATAATGTAAAGCAAAGATATGGAAACTTGCTAACATTAGATTTTTCTTTTTTCAAAGGTTTACAGGGCTGGAGAAATTGATTACCCAGTCAACAAGGGTCTGGGTTGAAGTAAGTAGCAGAAAGGTCAGAGTACACTGTTGCTAGGAGCCCCGGCTGTTTGAGTTGGCATCGACTCGATGGCAGTGAGTTTTTTGGGTGGGATTTTTTTAGTTTTAGTTGTACACAGTTTATGCCCTGTCTTGGTGGGTTATGAACCAGCTGTAACAGAGACGCAGAGAAAGCACAGCTTAAACCAGATAGATTTCCTCCTTCTTTCTCCTCTAGGAATCTGGTAGTAGACAGCCACTGCTGGTGAGGTGGCTCTGTGGCCATGCTGTCCTCCTGAGAATCTCCATTCTTTTGCGCTTTCTGCTCAGTCATCCCTAAAATATGGCTCTTGTTTTTGAGGTTCAAGATAACATCTGGAGTTCCAGACATTGCATTCATGTTCTGGATTGCAAAAGAGCAGACAAACAAATGGAAAGAAGCAAAGGAGGGGTGCAGACTGTTACGCCTGGTGCTTCCATTGACACATCGTTAGCCAGGCACAGCATAGTTTGCTACAAGGCTGACTGGAAAATTATTCTGTGCATGTGCCAGCTAAACATTGAGCATCCCCTGACTATTGAGGAAGGGTGGAAAGCATCTTAAAGGGTATACAGCAGTACCTATCTAGGTCATCTTAACTGAAAAAACATGTGGTAGGTAAGTAAAACTTCCTGAGTATTTTAGTTAGCTAAGGCTGCCCTAACAAGAGCCCCCCATGGGGTTGGGCTTATCAGTTTAAGAGGTCAAAATTAAGGCCACCTGCTCGAGTGGAAAGGCACCCTGGTACCATAGTTGTTACTCATTGGGCTGTGACCCTCAAGGTGAGCAGTTTGAAAACATCAGCAGTTCCACTGGTGAAAGATGAGGCTTTCTACTCCTGTAGAACTACTGTCTCAGAAACCAACAGGGACTGTTATACTTTGTCCTAAAGGGTCGCTACGAGTCAAAATAAACTCAATAACAATGAGTTTGGGTTTGGGAGTTCTAAGGGAAGGCTTTCTGCCTTTAAGTTCTGAAAGAAGGTCCATGTCGCCATCATCTGTGGGCTTGGCACCTCTTGGAGAGGTGCCTAAGTATAAATCTTCCCCTGGGTCTAGGAGATTCACAACACAGGGACTCTGGGCCCAAAGGATAGTCTCCTTTCCCAGCTCTTCTTTCTTGGTGGTACTGAGGTCCCTCTGACCTTTGATCACTTACTTAATCATTTTTGTACCTCAGAAGAGAATGACTCAACTCACAACTTAATCCTGTGCATTGTATCCTGCTTCATTAACATCATGAAGGTTAGGATTTACAACACACCGGATAAATACGGAGGACAATTACATAATCTATAACACTAGACCCAGGTAACCATTCCTTTGACTCCATGTGCCCAATCATTCCCTTTCCTACCCTCACTCAGCAACTGATTCCACTCTTGTGCAACAGTGCAAATAGGGATGCAGGGAGACGTGGGCTTGTACCTGGTGCTGGTGGCAGTCATCTTACTCTGGGCTGGTAGTGCCACAGGTGCTACCCACCCATCTCCAACATGAAGGGTGCAGTGACCTTAGGCACAGTGAGTTGGAGATGGAAACTTTGGGAAGAGGACATGCCTGGGTCAGCTTTCTTACCTGGATTAGCGCATGACGTGGCATGTGAACGTGGTGACTGGCAGGAGGAGGAACCTAGTTGCTACCAGGTCCTAGCAAGTATGAGTTGGGAGTGTATGTCAGGCTCCAGGCACCTGTGAGCATCTGCACTTAACTTGCAAGTGTCGCAGGCCTGAAGCCATCCTCTCATCTTCCTTCCAACCATCCTGAACCTGGCTTGCATTTGTCTTTTCTGGCCAGCCCCAGTGCTCTTCAGGGGAGAAACCTTGAACGATCATTACTTTCAGCAATTCCGGGTGATGTTATTGTTATTAGGTGCCATTGAGTCATTTCCAACCCATAGCATCTTTATGTCCAACAGAACAAAATACTGCCCAGTTTTAAACTATCTCACAATTTGTTCCTATGCTGAGTGACTGGTTATGGCCACTATACCAACCCATCTCCCTGAGGGTCTCCCTCTGTGGTATCACCTAATCTGGTGTCAATTTAAGGATTAAGAGTAGGAGTGGAGTCTAGACTATCAATCTGGAGATACCCAATGAGACTTCTGTGTGGGCATGACCTTCTCCTGAGAATTCTGGGAAATCTGGTACTTCCTCCTTGGAGACTGAAGACACTTCTCTCTCTCTGCTACTCCCTGGGACACATCGCAGAAGACAAGCCACATGGACGCAACCCCAGAACTCTGAAGCTGGAGAAGCCACAGAGAGACCCTGCCAGCATTGAGATGCTTACAATACCACTGGACCCAAAGACTTTCTACCCACTGACATGTGATCGTCCTGCAATTGGCTTCATTGCATGTGTTTCATGAGTGTGAAGAGGACTTTATAGATTGGTATTGGACATATGGGCTAATACCAGACTTATGGCCTTGGAGTGGATTGGTTTGGGATGTTTTCTTAGTGTACAATTGTTCTTGCATATAAACCTCCTCCTTATACACATATGTGTATCCATGGATTTGTTTCTGTAGTCTACCCAGATTAACACTTCCTCTTTTCCACTGGCCCTCCACTTTACTGAGCATGATGTTCATTTCCAGGGACTGGTCTCTCCTGACAACACGTGCAAAGTATGTAAAATGAAGTCTTGCCATTCTTGCCTTTGAGGAGGACTCTGGCCGTACTTCTAAGATCAGCTTGTCCTTTTAGCAGTCCGTGGTTCCTTCAGTATTCTTCTCCAGCACCACAATTCAAATGCATCAGTTCTTCTTTGGTCTTCCTTAGTCAATGTCCAACTTCCACATACATGAGGTCATGGAAAATACCCTGGCTTGAGTCAGGTGTACCTTAGTCCTCAAAGTAACATCCTTGCTTTTCAATACTCTGTCTGTAGAGTTCTTGTCCGAATGCACATGTCTTTTGAGCTCTTGACTCCTGCTGCCATGACTACTGATTGTGGATCCAAGCGAAAAAAAAAAATCCTTGACAATTTCAACCTTTTCTCCATTTGTCATGATGGTACATATTGGTCTAGACCAGTGGTTCTCTACCTGTGGGTTTCCACCCCTTTGGGGGTCGAGCAACCCTTTCACAGGGGTCGCTCAATTCATAACAGTGGCAAAATTAGTTATGAAATAGCAACAAAAATAATTATGGTTGGGGGTCACCACAACATGAGGAACTGTATTGAAGGGTTGCGGCATCAGGAAGGTTGAGAACCACTGCTCTAGATGATTTGGGTCTTCTTTACATTGAATAGCAATCCATCGGCAAGGGCTTCAGGTATGGGATATGGCTTACTGTTAGTATAGACTGACAGTGTGTGGAAGCTAACTCACTTCTAAGGCTGGGTCTGGATCCTGCATCTGGTTCACAGGCCTCCTGTTTTATCAAATGCCCATTGAAGGAGACCCCAGCAGAATTCTGACCTTGGTTGAATTCATTCAGCTGATTAGTTTAACTGGATTCATGCCTCCACCAGGTTGTGGTCTTCCTGCTTCATCTTCCTGGCTACTGTTTGTCAGCCCCTGAAGCTACAGGAGCCATAAGAAGCTTCCAGCTGACCTCTGACCCACAAACTTGAATTTGGTGAGTAACCAACTTCTACAAGTGTGTGATCCAATTATTGACATAAATCTCTTTCTGTATACATAAAATCAGTGCATTTTAACTATGATGTCAATGGAGAATATTGAAACTATCATGGGCTGTCAAAAGCACAAAGATAGATGTCTTGGAAGAATTATAGCTAGAATGCTTCTTAGAGGCAAGGATGGCAAGACTATGTTTTACATACTTTGGCCATGACAGCAGGAGAGACCAGTCTCTGGAAAAGGACATTAGGCTTGGTTAAGTAAAACCCAATCTAAAGTCACTACCATCGAGTCAATGCTACCTCATCGTGGCCCCTGTGGATTTCTGAGGTGGTAACTCTTTACAGGGGTAGAAAGCCCAGTCTTGCTCCCACAGAGCTGCTGATGGTTTCAAACTGCCAACCAGGAGGATCAAAGCCCAATGCAGAACCACTGCACCACCAGGACTCCTTTGGTAAAGCAAAGGGACAGCACAAAAGAGGAAGGGCCTAAACAAATGGATCGACATAGGGGATGCAACAATGGGCTCAAAGGTAAGAACAATTCTGAGGATGGAGCGAGACTGAGTGGTGGTTCTCTCTGTTATACATGGGATCACTTTGAGTTGGAACCAACTGGATGGCATCTAGAAACCATAACACATTTTTCACATACAAATGTTACTGGCTTTGTTTCTCTAGAAAACCATGTCTAACACATTGCACATCCAAGTTAAATGCAATTGGGTTTAAGTGACATTTTCTTGGTCAATTTGATTAATACAGCCATGTAAAAATTTAAGTTTTCTTTATTTGAAAAGAGAAACTGCCTATGAAAGAGAAAACATCATAATTCAACATATTGAATGGCATTTTCTATTTTTGTTGCTAGGTGTCTTGAGTTAGTTTTGGCTCATAGTGATCTGAGTACAATAGTGAAACATTTCCAGTTCTTGTACTATCCTCACAGGTATCGCTGGAACCTATTGTTGTAGCTATGGTGTAAAGCCGCATCTCGTTGTGAGTCTCCCTGTATTTCTCTAATCCTCTACTTTACAAAACATAAGGTCCTTCTCCCAGAACTTCTTCATCTGATAATCTGTCCAAAGTATGCCAGATAAAGTCTCACATTCATTATTTCTAAGGAGTCCTCTGCCTGTACTTCTTACCAGACAGCTTGTCCATTCTTCCGGCAGTCTGTGGTGTATTTGATATTTCTCAGCAACACTATAATCCAAAGGCATTAATTTTTCTCAGATCCTCTTTACTCATTATCGAGATTTTGCATGTATATGAGTTCATTGAAAACACCAGGGCTTGGGTCAGGTGAATCTTAGACCTCAAACTGACATCTGCATTAGCAGGGTTCTCTAGAGAAACAAAACCGGGATACTTATGAACACAGATAGATATAGAGATCATAGAGATAGATATATGGATAGGTTTATATAGTGAGAAGGACACAACAGCTCATTAGTCCACACCGGAGTACAGAGGGCTCAGTTCAACTCACTTTCATGGAATAGTTAATATATTGAGGTCTCCCAACTCAGACTAGCCACTTGTCCAAGGTCAAGGAAGCAGACAAAGAAGTGGCTAGCAGGAGGTGTGGAGTCTGTCCACAGGCAAGATGAGCAGAGTCTGGTGCACAGGCAGCAGAAATGGCAAGTTGGGACAGCCACAGCAGCAAGATAAGATGTTGAGGAGGAGCAGAAGCCAGTAGTGCATCAGTGTAGTGACACAGGTAGTGATGGAGCTTCAAGGCATAGTGGTGCACAGCACAGTTACACGATCCACCATGATCCACAGGTTGGCTCAGCCCACAGGTAGTGCAGAGCAGCTAACTCAGGCAGTAGCACACTGGTCAGATCACCAGGGAGAGAGAGGAAGCTTTAACCTGAAAAGCTATCAAAACATCTTTATAACGCTTTAAAAAGGTTGTTTGCAACTGATTTGTCCAAAGCAATATGTCCTTTGATTTCTTGAGCACTGTGCCCAGGGATGTTGATGATGATAGATTCAAATAAAATGAAATCCTTGACGACTTCAGTGTTTTCTCCATTTAATATGATATTGCTTAATGATCCAGTTGTGAGGACTTTTGGTTTTCAGGTTGAGGTGTAATCCATACTGAAGGTTGTAGTCTTTGATCTTCATCAGTGCTTCAAGTCCTCTTCAATTTCAATAACAAGAGTTTGTCATCTGTTCATCACAAGTTGTAAACAAATCTTTCCTTAATACTGCTGCCTCCTGCTCCTTCATATAGTCAGGTTTCTTGTAATTTATCCTGGCTTTTGAACAACCAAAACCAAAATCCCAGTGCTGTTGAACTGATTCCAACTCATCACGAGTCTATTGCAAAGAGTATAACTGCCCCATAAGGTTCCACAGCTTGGATCTTTATAGAAGCTGGCGACTACAACCTTTTCCTTTGCAGAAACCAGTGTGTTCAAAATTCCAACAAGTTATCATCCAAATGCTTAATCACTACACCATCATTGCTCCTTTTTTTGTACAAAAAGGCCCACATGTTAGTTTTGCTCTGGGGTCTGCAAATTAAGTAGCCTGTCCTGTGGGTGAGCTTTCCTAATGGAATGGAATAATCCTCCATCTTGCTTTAGGTGGACTCTTGGTGGTGCAACAGGTAAGCATGTGCCTGCTAACCAAATGGTTGATCATTGGAACTCAACCAGCCTTTGCTTGGGAGGAAGTCCAGGCAATCTCCTCTGCTAACATTTACACCTGACAAAGGTTGATGGTGGTGGGGTGGGTGACAGCAGAGGGCGCTACTCTGTCATATGAGTTTTCAATGTCACCTACAAACAACAATATTTTGCTTTTGAGGTATTGGAGCCAAGTTTATAAAATTTCATGGAAGGATTCATTAGAACAAAGACCAGTTGACTATCTAGGCTCCAGACAAGATTATACACTCACCTTCTTGTCATTGCCTAATTAGCTATGCATCACCCATAGCCAAATAAGATATTCTCATTAATGCCAATAAGACTGAGTGCAGATCAAGTTTGATATTAGCATTAGAAGCAAAACAGACTTGTCAATAAATCAATGTGTATATTGCCTCAATAACCACAATGTAATTTGCAGCATGTCTGATATAGATTTATATCTTTTTATTGTATTAAAGAAATACTGAAGCTCTTCTGTTTTCCTGAGTGGTTTTGAATAATTGCGCCCTCTTCTACCTCTGTCTAATTCTGACAGTTGCTGCACATATAAATGGGAAAGACAATTTGTACTCTAAAAGATGAAATTATATAAATGAATTTATTCTCTTGTTTTCCTTTTACTATGGCCCACCTACTCAGGGTTCTATTTATAAAGCTTGCCTGGCATGTAATTTGGTTGCTTAATGGAATGGAGGTGAATAACAAGTGGCCCACTGTAAAATAATCATGTATAAGATGGATGAAGTAGAACATTTGGATTCAAGAATTCCCTGCACTATTAGTCCCTTGGGTAATACATCTTAACTTTCCTCTATACATATTGGGCCACCATTGTACTGCATATTTTCTTGCAAAATGCACCAACCTGCCAGTCCCAGACTGACATTTCCAAGTTGATGCTTTCTAATAAAACAACAACTGACAAGATACATTTTTTAGGCAGAAATACAACTCCTCCAAGGTTGTACTTTGTCAAAATGCTCTATGATAAGATGGCTTAGTGAGGAGCATTGTTGATCTATAATGCTGTATGACTTCAGTTTCCATTGAAGATAAATGTATCAGTGTATCAGTGAAGATAAATGTATCATATTACAGGTAAAGTCCAAAGCTCAGAATTGGGGGGTGGGGGGTAGGGAAATCTGTAAAATGAAATTTCACTCAGGTTGATAAGCTATAGTATGGATTTTAATGCATAGGAAAACTTGCTCACTCGATACATTTTTTGAGGAATTGCTATGTGTTGGAGAAACTTATAGTACGAATGATGTGATAGGTAGGTTTACCATGTCAACCTGGTCAATAGGAACATGTGGGATCACTTAGGTCACAGTTTGATTAGAGGGCAAAGAGATACATAGCTCTGCAAAGCCCACCCCTCTTTCACTGGCTCTCTGGTGATTGGACCAGCATGCTGCTGCTTTAGCTAGTTCTCTGCCTCAACTTGTGAGCTATACTACCTGTGGGACAGCCAACCCCTGGATTGCATTGCTAGAGCTTGAGGTTCCTTCTAGACCTGCTTTGCCCACGCTGCTGGTGTATCCATCACTTCAGCTTGAGGCTGGTGGATCCTCTTGCCTTGAATTGCTTGAGTTCTCTATCCCATCCAGTCCTGCTTTGCTAAGCTCCTTAGCCGCTGACTCTTGGTGACCCACACCACTGTTTGCTGCCTGTGAGCAGACTCTGGCTGCATTCCCTAAGGTAAGACTCAGCTCTCTGCTTCCTTGACCTTGGGCCCATCAGCTCTTGTGAGATGAAGGACTTCCAATAAATTAATTGTTCCATGGAAATGAGTTGAACTGAGCCCTCTGTACTGCTGTGTGGATTAATTAGCTGTTACATTCCTTCATGCTGTATAAATTTATTCTCTTATAGATATCTAATCGTAAGTGTCCTGGTTTTGTTTATCTAAAGAACCCTGCCTAACACAAATGATTAGTGCATTCAACTGTGAACCCAAAGTTAGGCAGTTGGAGTCTTCCCACAGATGCATTAAAAGAAGGGTCTGGCGACCTATACCTGGAAAAAAAAGTAATCGAAAACTCTGGAGCTCATTTCTACTTGGCCCCGCATGGAGTCTCGATGAGTGGAAATGCACTCCACCACAGCTCGTTTAAGAGGTGCAAGGGTAGAGAAGGCCCCTGGTGGAAGAGCGGGTTATGGGCTGGGCTGCTAATTGCAGGGCCAGCAGGCGGAACCTCTGGGCAGGCTGCAGAACAAAAGATAAGGTTTCTGCTCCTGTGGAGATTCACTGCTCCTAAGGTCCCCGGGGGTTACAGATGGCTTGTGTTTGAACAATGCCTTAAAGATCGCTGGTTAGAATCAACTCGAAGCGCTGTGAATGGAAGGCCTGGCTACGTTTTCCATACAGTTTCCATAAAGGTGCCTTCCATGCTATACTACTTGAGGTAGCCATGAATTCCTTGATAGCAGCTGGCTTGGGGTTTCCTGTACTGTCCACACCCTGGAGTTACATCAGCACACAGCAATGCCCACCTTCATGGGACTTCCCTTTGTGTGAATAGGTAAGAACTCTGTGTGGCTAGATAAGAACATTTAGAAATCGTACAGAGTAGATATGGTATCCCTTACTGTCTTTATTTACAAGTTAACTTGTAAGAAATCCAAATTACTGAAGTTACAGAGCAAGATAGAGTCGTCAAGAGTTTAAGTTCTAGAGCAGTGGTTCTCAACTTCTGGGTTGCGACCCCTTTGGGGGTCAAATGACCCTTTCACAGGGGTCACCCAACTCATAACAGTAGCAAAATGACAGTGATGAAGTAATAACAGAAATAATTTTATGGTTGGGGTGGGGGTCACTACCACATGAGGAACTGTATTAAACGATCGTGGCATTAGGAAGGTTGAGAACAATGCTCTAGAGTCAGATGAATGATGATTTGCCTTCTCTGTCTTTCTTCTGTAAGTGGAGATGTGGCTTGAGTGCTGATTTTTATGCTTACAAAGTGGAGGCAGAACCACCTGATTACCATAGTCTGGATGAGGCAATCCCTGCAAAGAGCTTGCAGTAGTGCCTGGAGCATGATTGACATCTCAGTTTGCTATTGGCAATGGTCTTCGCCTAGGTTTTCTAGAGAAGCAAAACCAGTGCAACTTATGTATTTGTGTTTATATCTAAATATGTATAAAACTGTATTTATCTTTACATCAAGGAAAAAGTTCATATCGTTGTAGAAACAGCTAAATTCCAAATCCATGGATTAAATGTTAGGCTAGCTGTAATTGAATTATGGTGCTGTCAAAGATTCGTGAAAGTGTCATGGACTGCCAAAAGACAATCTAATCTGTCTGGAAAAAGTTTGAGCTAGAAATCTTCTTAGAAGCAAGGATAGTGAAATTTCATTGAAGGTACTTTGGACATGTTGTTAGGAGAGACCAGTCTCTGGAGAAGGACAGTTTGCTTGGTAAAGTAGGACAATGAAAAAGAGGAAGCCCTCATCAAGAGGAATAGAAATAGAAATAGTGACTGCAACAACGGGCTCAAACTTAAGAACCATTGTGAGGAATGGCATCGGATGGGGTAGTGTTTCATTTGATTGGACATAGGGTTGCCATGCATCAGAACTGACTTGATGGTATCTAAAACAACAAAAACAATGGCAGGGCATTGCTTAAGTCTAAAGAACTAGGGGTTGATAACTGATGCATGATTCAAAGCTAGCAAAAGGCAAGCAAGCTTTTCCACAGCGTCCACCTATAATGGAAGCCAGTTACACCAATGAGGAAACTTCCTTTCAATTAATTACATGAGGAATGAGATCTGAGTTAGAGTGTTATAGTCCACCCTAATCTTAGAACTGGTTGGCTTCTGATAAGAGATTCCATTGTGGAGGTGATTACACTGTGTTTGTTCAAATCATGGAGGATTATTCAGTGCCAAACCAGTGAGATTCCTGGCTGAGGCAACTTGACATAAAACCAAGAAGAATAATTGTGTTAGACCAGGTTGACCAGAGAAACAAATACAGAGACACTCACGTATGTTTAACAGAGAGTTTTATATCAAACAGCGATTGCATATTGAAAAAACATCCCAGCAAAGTATAGCCCATAAGTCCCATAATATTCCATATAGTCCTCTTAAGACTGACACAGCACATGAAATGATACTGAATGCAAGAAGATCACGGGCCAGTGAGTGAAAAGTATTGTGGATGCAGTGGCAGTGGAAGCATCTCAGTGCTGGTGTGGGTCTGCATGTTCCTCCTCCAGCTCTCTGAGTGTCACAATAGCAGGAAAGTGAAGAAGAGAGAGAGGTGTCCCAGGTGTCAGTGTGGCTCCACATGGCTTGTAATAGGAAGGCCAAGACAGAGAGAGAGTGCAGCCCACCTCCAAGGAGCAATAGCCGAAGTTCCCAGGATCCTCATGAGGAGGGCACATCCACAGAGAAACATCATCAGGCTGTGACGTGATTGACAGGCTAGACTCCACCCCTACACTTATTTATCAAGTTGACATGAAATTATGTCACTACCACAGCAAGTATATCATTTAATGCCTGTATTCTCATTGAAAGGCTTTAATAGAAACTCTGTATTTCCAGCTGTAAGTATTGTAGTAGCTTAGGTAATAAAGGTTGCTAATATGACTTTGCATTTTAGACTTTTGTGTGCATGCAAGTTCCCTGTGGATCTTGTTAAAAATGACGGTTCTATTTCAATAGATCTGGTCTAGTAGTTGATTCTTTGTGGTGTTGTAAGAGAGCAGCTGGGCTACTAACTGTATTAGTAGTTAGTAGATTTTGAACTTGCTGGGATAGGCCATGGCACCCAAACATTTACATCTGACCTGCCCACAGGAAACATATACCTATCTCTGGGTCTTTGAGAATGTTTAGAACATATTGGTATTTCCCGATGAAGTGTCAGCAACAAGGACAGAGTGCTAGGTATTACAGTAGCTAAGATTTACAAGTGAAATCCATGAGGATTTGTATACTCATATTCTTTAAGAGAATCTTCAAAGTCTCAATTTTATTATGGCACTATGGTAATGTAATAGGTTTATTGTACCAACCTGGCTGATAGGAACACGTGGGATTAATTGGCTCGTTAGAAACTTGCTTTGCCATGCTGCTCGTGCATACATCACTTGAACTTGAGGCTGGTGGAACCTGCCACCTTGAATTGTTTGAGTTCAATATCCCATCTGGGCCTGCTTTGCTGAATGCTGCTGACCCAGCCTACTGTTTGCTGTCTGCAGCAGACTCTGCCTGCTGTGCCAGAGAGGACTTCACTGTCTGCTTCCTGGGCCTTGCACCCAGCAGCCCACAAGTGAAGGAATTCAGCATATTAACTGTTCAGTGAAAGTGAGTTTAACTGAGCCTTCTCTGTGGCCGTGTGGCCTAATTAGCTATTGATTGCTTCTCACTGTGTAAACCTATCCTCCTATCTATCTAATCATAAGTGTCCTGGCTTTGTTTCTCTAGAGAACCCTGCCTAACACAGGTAAATTGACAAACTGACCGACAAACCACTTCTCTGTCAGTTTGTCATACTGTGGTGCCTTGTGTTTTGCTGTGATGCTGGAAGCTCTGTCAGTGGTATTTCAAATGGCAACAAAGTCACTCAAACCGAACAGAATTTAGTTGGCAGAATGCACAACAGAGATAAACTTGGCTCCCTGCTTCAGAAGAAGTGGGTGTTGAAAATCTCATGCATAGTATGTTATTCCGGGTAGACTAGAGACCCAAATCCAAGGAGACACTCACCTGTGTATGAGAAAGAGCTATATACAAAGAGTAATTGTACATTAAGAAAACATTCCAGCCCAGTCCAGATCAAGTCCATCAGTCTGATTTTAGCCCACATGTCTGATACCAATTTATAAAGTCCTCTGCAAAATCAAGAAGCACATGCAATGTCCCCGAATGCAGGAAGATCACAGGTCAGTGGGTGGGAAATCTTGTGGATCCAGTGGCATTGTAAGCATCTCAACACTGATGGGGTTCTCCACATGGCTCCTGCAGCTCAGGGCACCAGCGTAATTCCATGTGTCTTATCAGCTCTGAGGGAGTGAGTCTGTGTCTTACTTCCAATGAGTTATTTATCTCCTTGGTGCCTCCAAATGAGGTCATCAGGCTCCAACTCGATTGACAAGCAAAACTCCACCCCTTCACTCTTAATCCTCTCAAATGGACAACAGATTATGTAACTGCCACACAGCTTGGAAAAAGTCAGATGCTGAAGATCTCCTGAAGGGAAGCAGAGCACTGTTGGAGATAGTGCCAGAGTATGTACCCTTCCCCTCAGGTCGGAAGAGATGCAAAATGTGTCTGAGAAGGAGCTGCTTCCTTTGAGAGGAGACAAACAAGGTGACATGGATGAAGAAAAATCTGCAGGATCTTTATTTGCTGATGAGACACAGCTCAAGGTAAGGAAAAACAGTTGCAGAAATCTGCTAATGATCAGAACTTGAAATATACAAGGTATGAATCTAGGAAAATTGGAAATTCTCAAAAAATCAAGTGAAATACATAAAGGTTGATGTCCTAGACATTAATGAGCTGAAACAGACTGGCACTGGCCATTTTGAATCAGAAAATCTACAGTTTACTCTGCTGGGAATGACACCATCAAGGGGAATGGTGTGGCATTTATGATCAAAACGGACATTGCAAATTCAATATTGAAGTACATTGCTCTCTGTGATTGTATTATATCTATCCACCTTCAAGGAAATCCTGTCAATACAACTACAATTCAAATTATAGTTGAACCAGAAAAGCTAGTGATGAAGAAATTGAGCCCACCAATGTTTTCAGTCACAAATTGATCAAACATGCAATCAAGTTTCATTGACGATTATTGGTGATTGGAATGCAAAAGTTGAAAATTTGAAAATTGACAGATTGAACACTAATGACAGAAGACCTGATGAGCTATGGGAGGGCTTCAAGCCGATCATTCATGTAGATTGCAAAAAAGTTGTTAAAAAGACAGGAAAGAAAGAAAAGACCAAAGTGAATGTCAAAAGAGATGGTGACATTTGCCCTTAATCCAAGAGTACCTAAATCTAATGGAAGAAGTGGTGAAGTCAAAGATCTGAATAGAAAATTTCAAAGGGAAGCTCCAGAAGACAAAACCTATTCATTTGAAACATGTAAAGACCTAGAGTTAGAAAACCAAAAGGGAAGAATGTACTCAGAATATGTTAAATTGAAAGAACTGGAGAAAAATTCAAACATTGAGTTGCAGTATTGAAAGATTCTATGTGCAAAATACTGAATGTCGCAGGAAGCATCCAATGAAGATAAAAAGAGCACACAGCGTCACTGCACCAGCAAGAACTAGTCCACATTCCACCATTTCAGGAGGTAGCCTAGGAGCAAAATCCAATGGTATTAAAGGAAGAAGGTGAAGCTGCACTGAAAGCATCAGCTAAAAACAAGGCTCCAGGAGTTGATGTGATACCGATGGAAAGGTTTCAAAAGCTGATGAAGAACTGGAAGCACTTACTTGTCAATGCCAAGAAATGTGGAAGACAGCTACTTGGCCAAATGACTGGGAGAGATCCATATTTGCACTCATTGGGAAAAAAAGGCGATTCAACAGAATGCTCAAATTATAGAACAATAGCATTGATATCACGTAGAAGTAGAATTTTTCCAAGCATCATCCAAAATTGATTGCAGCAATATATTGATGGGGCTACTAGGGTTTAGTCCTGATTGAGAAGAGTATGTGAGTAACGGATATCTTTGCTGATGTCAGATGGACCTTGGCTGAAAGCAGAGAATACCAGGAAGATGTTTACTTGTGTTTTATTGACTATGCCATTGCATTCCATTCTGTGGATCATAACAAACTATGGATTACTTTAAGAAGAATAGCAATTCCTGAATACTTTATTGTGTTTATGCAGAGCTTGTACATGGATCAAGAGACAGTTTTAGGAATGGAACCAAGGAATGGTGCATGGTTTAAATAAAGAAAGGTGTGTGTCAGGGTTGTATCCTGTCACCATACTTATTCAATGTGTGTGCTGAGGAAATCATTAGAGAAGCTGGATTATATGAAGAAGCATGTTGCTGCAGAATTGGAATAAGGCTTATTAATAATCTGTGATATGAAGATGACACAACTTAGCTTGCTGAAAGCGAAGAGGACTTTAAGCACTTGCTGATAAAGATCAAGGACTGCAGCCTCCGCTATAGTGTATGATTCAATGTAAAGGAAACCAAAATCCTCACATCTAGACCAATGGGTAGTAGTATGATAAATGGAGAAACCTTTGACACTGTCAACTTTAAAGTTGCTCGGATCCATGGTAAATGCTCGTGGAAGCAGCACTCAAGAGATCAAAAGACATGTTCCATTAGATAAATCTGTGCAGAAGACCTCTGTAGAGTATTTAAAACATGGATGTTATTTTGAGGACTAACTTGAACCTGACCCAACCAAGCCATGGTATTTTCAATTGCCTTATATGCATGTAAAAGCTGGACAAGGACTAAGGAAGATTGAAGAAGAATGGATGCATTGGAATTGTGGTGCTGGAGAGGAATATTGAAAGTACCATGGACTGCTAAGGGGACAACCAATCTGTCTTAAAAGAAATATGACAAGCGAATCCTCCTTAGATTCAAGGATGGCAAAACTTTGTTTTCCATACTTTGGACATGTGGTCA
Organism: Tenrec ecaudatus; assembly: GCF_050624435.1. NCBI lineage: Eukaryota > Metazoa > Chordata > Mammalia > Afrosoricida > Tenrecidae > Tenrec > Tenrec ecaudatus. Next base: position 86,714,452 of record NC_134542.1, on the reverse strand, counting down.
GGAGGAACCAGTTCCTAGAAAAGGACATCATGCTTAGGAAAGTCAAGGGCAGTGGAAAAGAGGAAGGCCATCAAGGAGATGGATTGACATGGTGGGTGCAACAAGAGGCTCAAGCATCGGGACAATATTGAGGATGGCACAGGACCAATCAATCTTTTATTCTATCATGTGTATAATGATTTGGGGTCGCAACTGACTTGCCAGCACCTAACATTGGCAAATTGAAAATTGTCACAGATTGTTTTTTGAAATTTTGCACCTCCATTCAAAATTCTTTGAGATGGGGATGGCTCCGTGACTTGCTTTCACCATTAGAATGTAGTGGAAATGACATGCGGGCTCCCCATCTAGGCCTGAGGAGTCAATGCAGATTCTGCTTTTATTTTCATGAAGAACTGCAACTCTGTCACCAACCATGAAAATGATGGACCGTAGGAAATACAATCCTAGCTTTCCCAGTCATTCCAACTGTCTTACTTGGAGACTCAAAGATGAACTTTCTCCACAGAGTGTAATCCAAATTGCCAGCCTACTGGATCCTTACTAAATAAATAATTACTCTAAATCACTAATGTCTGTGATGTTTAGTTACATGACAATATCCTACTCTTTCTCACCTCTCTCCCTCCCTCTTTTCTTCCTTCCTTCCTTGCCAATCTATTAAAACACAAACAAGCAAAAAGCAAGCTCACTGTCATTGAGTCAATTCCAACTCAAAGCAACTGAATAGGACAGGGAAGAACTGCCTTGGTGGGTTTTGAGATTGTAACTCTTTATAGGAGTAGAAAGTCTCATCTTTCTCCTGTGGAGCTGCTGGTGGTTTCAAACTGCTGACTTTGTGGGGAGTAGCTCAGGTCGTAACACAGCAGGGTTCCTTCTCCAATTGATAGTAGTGCTTTTATTATTATTATTATTTTAGAAACAGAAATAAAGCATTCTTTGAAAATTCCTGCCCACTCCTTTCTTACATGTTGTTTTAGGCAGGGTTCTCAAGAGAAACAAAACCAGGACACTTATGCATATATATACATATATATATATATATATATATATATAACAGCCAATTAGTCCACACAGTAATACAGAGGGTTCAGTTCAACTTACTTCCATTGGAATAGTTAATATACTGGAAGTCCTTTAACTCATGAGGGCTGCTGGGTCCAAGGTCAAGGAAGCAGAGAGCTGAGTCTTCCCTTAGGAAATGCAGACAGAGTCTGCCCACAGGCAGCAAACAGTGGTGCAGGTCACCAAGTCAGCAGCTCAGGAGCTTAGCAAAGCAGGCCTGGATGGGATAGAGAACTCAAGCAATTCTACCTTACAAATCTGACTAGACCAGAGGCTGTACACTGGTACAGATAGGGACTGGAAACACAGGAAATCCAGGGTGGATAATCCCTTCAGGACCAGTGGTGAGACTGGCGGTACTGGGAGGGTGGAGGGAGGGTGGGGTGAAAAGGGGGAACCGATTACAGGCATCAACATGTAACCTCCTGGGGATGGACAACTGAAAAGTAGGTGAACGTAGACGTCAGACAATGTAAGATATGGTAAAATAATAATTTATAAATTATCAAGGATTCATGAGGGAGGGGGAGTGGGGAAGGAGGGGGGAAATGAAGAGCTGATGCCAAGGGCTTAGGTGGAGAGCAAAAGTTTTTAGAAAGATGAGGGCAATGAATGTACAAATGTGTTTATACAGTTGTTGTATTATGGATTGTGATGAGTTGTATGAGGCTCCAATAAAATGATTTTTTAAAAAAAGAACTCAAGCAATTCAAGGGGAGAGGATACACCAGCCTCAAATTCAAGTCATATACATACCAGCATCATGGTGAAGCAGGTCTCGAAGGAACCTCAAGCTCTAGCAACACGATCCACAGGTTGGTTTGGCCCACAGGTAGTTTAGCTCACAAGTTGAGGCAGAGAACTAGCTAAAGCAGCAGAAAGAGGTGGCAGGCCTTGCAGAGCCATTTATCTCTTTGCCCTCTAATCAAACCACAACCTGATAATTCCACATGTTCCTATTTGCCACGTTGGCACAATAAACCTAACTATCACACATGTACAGTTCAACAAAACCAGTTATAGCAGTCTTATACAACAACCACCAGTATCTGTTGACAAATTTCAATCCCCATGAACAAACACTCAAAGCTATTTAATGAACAATTCATTCCTTCCTTCATCCATTCTTTCCATTCCTGGCTACCACCATTAAATACAAATCACTCTATATTTTCCTATTGTTATTGTAGGTATTTCATATCATGAAATTATGCAATATTTGTGATGAACTTATTTTACTCAGTTTAATGTATATTTTTCTTAAATGGTTTTTGCTGGTGATCACATTTAAAAATAAAGATTAAACTATTTGGTAGCATTTGATCAGATTTCATACTTCCTTTATACAATGGGACTTCAAAAATGCCATGGGATCGGAGAAGCAAAGATAATAGAATTCTTTGTATGAGTGTTTTGTAGCTCCTTGTATCTTCCTTTTGCCCTCTATCTTTGGTTTTCAGAGATTCTTCTAGCTCAGTCTTCTTGTAAATTAATAAAACCCTGGCCTCTAAAAGTCAGTAGCAGTCTCTAAGGGACTTCATGGGACTGGTCCAAATGGGCACCTGGTCTTATGCCAGAGAGAAAAATCTTGATGGAAAGATCCAGAGGTCTGACCTTTTCTGTTTCATGCTTCTTAGAATACCATTTAAGAGCCTGGCTCTACAAGATGCCAGCTAACTAGCAGGAAAGCTATTTCTCAGTCTATTATCTGGACTCCACACATATTTACATGTTGACAGGACATCAGAACAATCATGGTAACTGACTGGTCTCTTTACTGTTGATTTAGGCAGTAGGGTCTGCAAAACACTATTTACAGACCTTGGAATATTCTGTAGGCCCATGAGCACTGTAATGCCCATAACTCCTTGCTTTTACCAGCTCAAGAACTTTTAAATTTTTTAATATGTTTTATTTTTTTAATCATTTTATTGGGGTTCGTACAATTCTTATCACTATCCATACATACATCTATTGTGTCAAGCACATGTGTACATTTGTTGCCATCATCATTCTCAAAACATTTGCCTTCCACTTGAGCCCTTAATATAAAGACAGTCTAATCCGCACACATACTTGTACACCCACATATGTAATGGTAAACTTGATATAATTACATTATTCTTGCCTTCAAAAACAAGTTAACATTTAAAAAATATACCTAACAATGATTGCTAGAAAATGAGTAAATTATCCAATTATTCAATTCATTTAACAAATATTTACAAATGAGTACCAGGTCATAGTAATTTTCTAGACACTGGGGCTATAGCAATAAGCAAAAAATGTATTGTTTTCATTCAAGCCTGTAAAACTTGACACTGAATAAAGAAGACCAAGATAAATACATGCATTTAATTGTGGTGCTAGGGACGCATATTGAACTGCTAAAAGGACAAACTGATCTGTCTTGGACAGAGTAAGACCAGGTGCTCCTTAGAGGCAAGGTTAATGAGACTTATATATTAGTCTTACATATTTTGGACATGTTGTCAGGAGAGACCAGTCCCTGTAGAAGGACATCATGCTTGGGAAAATAGAGGGGCAGCAAGAAAGAGGAAGACTCTCAGGGAGATAGATTGACCCCATGGCTCTGATAATGGGCTCAATCACAGGAACAATTGAGAGGATGGCACAGGACAGGCACTGTTTTGTTCAGTTGTGCGAAGTGTCACTATGGATTGGAACTGACTCGATGGCACCTAACAACAATACTATGGATTTTAAGAGATGAATGAGAATAACAAATGCTATGAAGAAAATGATCAATGGATGAATATTGGAGAGGATGTCACAATTTTAAGTAGAGAAGTCAAATTGGTTGCAGGCAAAATAAAACCTTATCCAATCCAGTACGGGGTCTCAGAAGACAACATTGCTCATCAAAACTGTTCAACATTAGTACATATGAGTTGATTTTGTGCAAATGACTAGACTTGACTTCGTTAGTCTTTGGATGCCAGTAAGGGCCTCAGATGAGGTGATGCTCTATAGCTGAGACGGACCCTTGAGGAGGCGATGCTCTATAGCTGAGACGGACCCTTGATGAGGTGATGTTCTACAGCTGAGACGGACCCTTGATGAGGTGATGCTCTATAGCTGAGATGGACCCTTGATGAGGCGATGCTCTATAGCTGAGACGGACCCTTGATGAGGCGATGCTCTATAGCTGAGATGGACCCTTGATGAGGTGATGCTCTATAGCTGAGATGGACCCTTGATGAGGCGATGCTCTATAGCTGAGACGGACCCTTGATGAGGTGATGCTCTATAGCTGAGACAGACCCTTGAGGCACTGACAACTGGAAACTGCTGACTTAAACTTCCTGAAGCTGGGCAGACATTTCTACCTTGAAGGGAGATCTGGGTAGTGCATCTCCATGTTCATCTTAGAAGCCAATCGAGCATTTTGGTAGAGAGAAATGACATAAAATAGCTTGTATAATAAAATAAACACATTGCATGCTATGGATAGGCTGTTGGGAGAGGAGGGCAGAATTTAAGAAGGCAATGGAAGAATAAAGAAGACTAGCTAGAAAGCTATTGCCATGCAAATGAGAGAAGATCGTGGCTTGAACCAAGGTGGTAGCAGTGGTGGTGATAAAGAGTAAAATTCTGAATGCATTTGGAAGCATCTTTTGATAATATTCACTAGTGTATTGAATACTGAACATTAAAAAGAGAGTAATATAAGATTACCTTCAATTAGAAGTGGGAATTAGTGGGCTGCATAATTAGAAAGAGGTAGTTGAGATAAGAAAAAATGAGAGAACTATCAGGTATTTGATTTGAGATGCATTGGGTTTCTGATGCCAATTGTGTGTCAGAATAAAGATGTTAAAGAGGTAGCAAATGGTTTAACTCTAAACCACAGAGCTCACTTTTTGGAATCATTAAGCAATCCAAAAATCGAAACTCACTGTCACTGAGTCAATTCTAATGCAACCCTATAGGACAGAGTAGAACTGCCCCCATGGGTTTGGGAGATGATTGCTCTTTATAGAAAGTTTCATCTATCTTCCTCTGAAGGGCTACTGGTTTTAAACTGCTGACCTTGAGATTATCAGCCCAACACATAAACTGGCTCCACCAGGGCACCTCAGTAACAAATAGATGACAATTAAAATGATGACCTGAGTGGATCAGTAAGTTAGGGAGCATAGATAGAAAATAGAAACATGAAGACTGAGTCCTGGGGTGATGCACAGTTTAGTATTGCAGATTAGGGACAATCAGTAATGGAAACAAAAAAAAATGCTAGAAAACCTCTAGGAGAGTAGAGCATCCTAAAAACCAATTAAGGAAATGTTTCCAGAAGGATTAATTATGGGGTCAAATAATGACTTGTCCGTTGAGATACTGAACAAAAGTTGAGCGTTGGATTTACCAGCAAGAGAATGATTGGTAGACACAGAACAAGAGGTTTAGTGGGGTGGTGAGGAAAAAAACCTGTTCCAACATATATCTAAGAAATAAAGAAAGTAGAGGCCATTGAGATAGTAAACAAGATAACTCTTCCAAGGTGATTTTCAGTAAATGACAAAAAGAAAACATGAAGCAATGGCAAGGGAAATGTGGATCATTTTTTTTTAAGATGAGAGAAATTTCATCACGCTTATGTGTTGATGAGGATGATATGGTATAGAAGAACAAATTGAAGATGCAAAAGAGAGAAAAGACAATTTCAGGAGGGCATCTTGAGCAGAGGAGAAAGGATGTGATCCAATACATAAAATGCACAGAGAACATTCCTGCCAGCTCCTCTTCACTGTCATGAGGGAAGTCAAGGTTATGAACCTTCATTCTGGCCGTGGTAGTGCTAGCTGATGAAGGACCTGTTCTCATTGCATCCCTTTCCCCCTTGAAGACATTGCCAGCAAGGTCATCAGCGAGAAGGTGGAGGTTGTGGGAAGTTGAGGAGAGTATCAATCAGATGAATTTTATATCCTAGACAGTACAAAAATCATGATTGAATAATTATTATATTGGGGGTAAAAATGTGTCAGCCAGGAAAACAAAGAAATAGTGGCTAGTGGGGTGAGAAACTTTCATTTACTTATAAAGGATAAATCAACTCATGTTGACCCCATGAGGTGGGTACCATTTTTATGCCATTGTACACAGTGGGGGGTGTGGATGGGGACAGGGAAGTGAGGCATAGAAATATGAACAGTTATATTGCTGTGAACCAACAGAGTTGGGCTTCTGGATTCAGACACTTTGGATTCAGAATCCATGCCCTTAACTTCTACGTTATACTGCTGGTGAATGATCTTAGCAACTACTGGTAATTTCCTTTTTTTAAATTTGTATTTGAACCAATTACATTATTAAAATAAAGGAGAAATATGGCCTCTTTGTAAGATCATCAGATTATTATTAGCACAAAACTTATTTGAATATTTATTAATTTGATGCATTAAACACAGCATAATGCTTTTGCCTAAAGCTGGGAAAAGAAATTCATTATGAAAGGACAATGCCGCTTTAAGTTGTTATTATGAAGGTTTAAAATGGATGATTATTTGTAATTTTAATATATCTTTCTACAATCATAATAAAATAACTTTTCCATGTCCTGTTTTCATATATTTTCAATATTTTTCATTTCTTATTCTCTTTTCACAGATGATGATACTTGAAATTATATAATGGCCTTCCAGTTTTCAAAATTAGTCCCTGTAAAAATGAAGAATTATGTATCATAGCCTAATGAAACAAATTGTATAATATTTAAAGATTGGCTTATTCTAATTGTGAAAAAATGGCAGTAAGAAGTTTAAATGAAAAGATTTTTACATTGTTTTAATGTCTGTATTTCAATTAGACTATAAACTTCATATCCTGTCCACAACAGAAAAAATACCTTAGATAATTTTAAACTGGTATTTTAGCAGGTATATATAAAATTATGGATAAGATACTGTTAACTCTATCTTTAGGCGAATAAAGCATCAATTTAACCATATAATTTAATAGAAATTTCCATGAAGATTTAACACTTTTTACAAAAATTTCCATGTGAAACCCTAGAACTACCACTTTTTAATTTTAATATTTCTTTATAGGTTCTATCTGTCTTTACCCAAAAGTTCAGTATATCATAAAATGAGACTATCTTACATTCTCTTAGTTCTCACACTATTTTGTGTGTTGAAAATGAAAATGTTTTGGTAACCATCAGACAGCATAAGTGTGATAAGAGGTTTGGTAGGAAGGAGGGACATTTTTTAATACTGGAAAATGTATGCCATACCTAAATATTCTTACATTAAAAAATTCAATCATTTCTCTGACAGAAACAAATGTTTCTATACTAACTTCAGCTTGAGACTTCGCACTTCGAAATCCTCGTGTTCTGCTTCCTCCCTGTAGGAAGCCTCGTTTATGCCTCTGCCGTCAATCACTTTTTGAATAATGACCCCACACAGATTGCTAGACCTCTGCTTGATTGCTAGACTTTGTTTCAGCTGTAGGTTTTTATATTTATGTGTTTAATCGACATTTGTTTCCATTAGCTATCTTGAACTGAACCTAACACAAACCTCACATCTCCTTCTAACCGAACCAAAATCTCTGCGACAGTGAGTTGCCTCCAACTCATAGTGGTTCCGTAGGGCTTCCAGCCTCATCTTTCTCCTGCTGGCTAGTGGGTTAAAAGTCTACCTTATGGGATAGCAGTCCAGCGCGTTCCCAGAGCACTACCAGGCCTCCTGCAAACATAGTGCTCTTCAAGTGTCGCCCATCTCTACAAATGTGGCCAGCACCACTTCAGCTGATTTCATTAGACACCAACCAGTCGGTTCCAATCATAGGGACCCTAAGTACAACATCCCAACACTGACTAATCCTGCACTATCCTCATCACTGTTCCTATGTCTGAGCTCATGGTTGCGGACACTGTGTCCATCCATCTTGTGGAAGGTCTTCCTCTTTTTCATGGCCCCTCCCCTTTACCAAGCACGATGTCTTTCCCCAAGGACTGGTGCATGAGATGAAGAATTGCCTATTTTGAATTTTGTTTTGTTTTTGTTTTCGTTAACTCTTCTTATTCTGTTTACTTCCCACCCTCACCAAGGCCTGGGAGTCCCACATCTTTAACATTTGTCTAGGGCCTTTTATTCACCCCCTGATATTTGTTAATTTACTGTCATCTCTTGGTTGGACATTTGCAACATCAATTATAAAATTCATTGTTTCCATCCATCCAGGCTCCTCCCATGCTCCTCCTGAGATTATAGTGATCTCCTCAAAAACACAAACCTGAGATCTCGTTATCCCTTGGTTTAATAATCTACATATAATGGTTTCTAATTGCTCATAAAATCTAAACTTTTAATATGGCTACATAGTTCTTTAAGCTTAAGTATAACCTCACTGGACCAGGACTAATTTTCAAGCTTCATGTAGCTTCATTCTCCCTTTTATCTATCTATCTATCTATCTATCTATCTATCTATCTATCTATCTATCTATCATTTATCATCTATCTATCTTGCACCTTACTGTATCTGGCCTTCATTAGTGGTACTTTAACTCTTACAAGCCTCTCTGTCTGGAAGATTTCTGTCCCACCAACTTTTCATAAAATAAACATTCTCTTCTTTTAAGCCTCATTCTAAGCCTCAGAAAATCTTTTTCTGAATGTTCCCAATCTCAATAAATACCTATGAAGGAAACCATTTCCTTTCCATATCATAGTTTGCAATGATGTATCCATCAGTGTGCTTATTTGAAGAACACCCATCTCTATTCCTAGACTGGATTCTTCATCAGAGAAAACTTTTCCTTTCCTTTTTTGCTGACCAGACTTTATATAAATTATAAATATTTATTAATAAATGGATGTGGTAGTTACATAATCTGATGTCAATTTGAGACTATTAAGAGTAAAGGGATTGATCAGGTTGGAGTCTGATGACCTCCTTTGGAGGTGCCATGGAGATAAATAGCTCTCTGGAGAACAGACACTATCTCTTTGCTACACATTCTTGTTTACAAGCGACATGGAGTCACACTGATGGAGCCAGAGCTCTGGAGCTGGAGCAGCAACATGGAGACCCACAGCATTGCTGGGATGCTTCCATCGCCACTGGATCCACAAGGCTTTCCACCTACTTGCCTGTGATCTTCCTGCACTTGGCATCATTGCATGTGTTGAGTGAGTCTGAAGAGGAATTTATAGACTGGTATCGGACATATAGACCAATATCAAACATATGGACTTGATCTGGACTGGACTGGGATATTTTCTTAACAAACTGTTATTCTTTATATCCAGCTCTCTTTTATACATATATGAGTGTCTCTAGATTTGTGTCCATAGTCATCCCAGACTAACACCATGGAGAATTAAATAAATATCAGTATAACTTAACCTGTAGGGCAGCCAGTACTTTTTAACCTACCGACGCTTGAGAGACGATTAGCAAACAAATGAGTTCCTCTGGCAGCCATTGTTTGGGAGGTTGTTATTTTCCACTACTCTGCTCCAGCCTTGCACTACTCCATCCATCCTTAGTGAGCAAGGCTTTCAGGCAGATCTAATGGGGGTTCCCAAAGAACCGAGCCAGCAGCAGCGTGTGAAGCGTTGTACTGTCGTCTGTAACAGCTCCTCCAGCTGCACTGCACATCTCTTAAAGCCGGTGTCATAAACAGCCGCTGCTGACCTTCCGAGTGTGGTTTCTAACAGTGGGTTGTATTTTAAGTAGCAAATTGAGCTCAGCGGACTTCCCTTTCCCAAGGTCCTTTGTAAGTTGACATTTATAAGTCCACATGTAGGTCTAGTGTCCTTAGCCATAATTCTGAGACAGATGCAAGCATAACCAACATGCCTTAGGGTAATGACTCATAAAAGAGGAAAAATAGTTCTACAAATCAGCTTTCCCGTACATGGATTTCTTCTGTTAACACATATTGTCTGCATATTTCTTAGTAAGTGTTAAAATTATGTTTGTGTTTCCAGTGAAAAATCAAAAACTCATCTAGATCAGATGATAATTGTCTCTATTGTCATTTTTTTTCTTCACAATAGACAGAGTCAATGCTTTGAATACAGTGGAAATGCAATGAATATTGGTCTATGAAAAATCAGGGATGCTGTAAATTACAATGAAATACCATAGTCTGTGTGGAGGTTTGTACAATTGCGTTGTAGTTTGGTGACGATTAGAAGTGAATTCCCCCATCCCTCCCACCCCCCGTCATACTATGGCGGCCGTGTGTTGCTGTGATGCACGTACACCACATTGTGTTGGATTTTCATGCTGCGGGTCTCCCCTCCTTTAATTCTCTATATCACAAATTAGTTAGAAAAATGACATGTTTGTGGAATGTCCAATATTCTGGATTTCCACATGATGTTGTTTATCTTGTCTCTACTCCTATATATTTTTGTGTTAAATGGTGGTAATATATAGAGAGATCATTAGAGTTAGATTCACTTATTTGACAAGAAGTCCCCTTACGTTGTGCTCTGCTATCCTATGCGTTTCATTAGGAGGCACGTGAAATGTCTAGTTACTCCAGTTCACTAAGGATTCAGTTGACCAGTGAATTTTTAAGCAATAGCAGCTTGAATTCTCCTTTAATAGGTCCTCATTAACATATTACTGGTACCTAGCAGTTTTCGAGTTTGCCTATTGTCTTTCTCCATTGTTCACTGTCCTTCGGAACTATTGAGTTGGTTCTCACTCATAGCAACACCGCCACCCACAATCAAACTACATGCAATCCACACACATGATTGTTACGTTTGAAACCATTGTAGCCACTGTGTCAGTCCATCTGCTTGGCAGTACTCTTCTTTTTTGCTGTATTAGGTTATTTTTTTTCCAAAAAAAACAAAACCAAGACACTGAAATATACATAAAAGGGAACTCTTAATCAAGAAAGAAGTTTATATTAAAGGATATATCTAGCTCAGTGCAGCTCAAGTCCATGGGTCAGAAGCAGATGGATTCCCCTCCAGGTTCATGAAGCTGCCCACTAATGAAGCAGGGAAGTGAAACAGGAAATAGGGAGATCACAGGCTAGCAGGTGCAGAGTTGCCTGGATCCAAGGTTGGCAGGAACAAGGCAGGTGTCAACAGCTCCCAGCATTGGCAGCCCATGTGGACTCCAGGCCCCAGAGCTAGGCACAGATTCTAAGCAAGAATTCTACAGAGGAGCAAGGCAGACAGAGAGGTTCTCCACAGTATCTCTTACAAAAGGGCCATATCCCCAAGAGGACATCATTTGACTCTACTCATACCTTCACACAAGTGTATTAAACTGACACAAAATCGAACCATCACACTCTGATTTTCTACTTTACCAAGCATAATGTCCTTTTCCAAGGACGAGTGTTTCCTGGTAACATGTCCAAAGTACGCCAGACAGAATCTCATCATCCTCACTTCCAAGGGGCATTTTGGCTGCACTTCTTTCAAAACAGATTTATTTGTTCTTCTGGCAGTCCATGACACTTTCAATATTCCCTTCCATAATCCACATGCATTCATTCTTTTGTCTTCCATATTCATTGTCCAACTTCCACAATATGTGAGGCATTTGAAAACACTATGACTTGGATCAGTCTCACCTTAATCCTCAAAGTGACATCCTTGACCTCCAACACAGTTAAGAGGTCTTATGCAGCAGCTTTGCCCAATGCCACACATCATTTGATTTCCTGACTGCTGCTTGAGTGGTCATTGGTCGTGAAATCCTTGACATTTGAGCTTTTCTCCATTGATCACAATGTTGTCTATTGGTCCAGTTGTGAGGCTCTCAGCTTTCTTTACATTGAGTTGCCATCCAGACTGAAGACTGTGGTAGTTGAGCTTCATCAGCAAGTGCTTCCAGTTCTCACTGTCAGAAAGCAGGGTTGGGCTATCTGCATGGCACAAGTTGTTAGCACGCCTCCCTCCCACCCTGATTCCAGGTTCTTCTCCATAAACCCAGCTTCTCGGATCATTTGCTCAGCCTGCAGATCTAATAACTATGATGAGAGGGTACAATGCTGAGGTACATTTTTCCCGATTTTAAACCATGTAGTATCACTTTTTGGTCCCTGTACAGATTCTACATGAGCATCATGCTGTGTTCTGTAATGACCATTCTTCTCAATTATGGACACCACGCTGTCCATAATTTGTTATGGTCCACACAGTTGAATGCCTTTCTGTAGTCAATAAAACACAATGAATATCTTGATGATATTCTCTGATTTCAACTCAGATCTATCTGATATCAGCAATGATATCCCTCATGTTGGGTGACCTTCTGAATCCAGCTTGAATTTCTGGCAGCTCCCTGTTAGTGATAATTGTTCATTATTATTAGAACAATTTTATTTGCATGTAATAGTGATTATATTTTTCAAAAATTTCTGGATTCTATATGGACACTTTTATTTAGAATGAGTACAGAGATGACTCTCTTCCAGGAGGGTGGCCAAGTAGTTTTCTTGGCCGAGACAAGTCAGGCCCTCCAGTGCTTCATCAGTGTGTTGAAACAACTCAAGCCATGTTTTTCATTGATGCCTTTGGTGCAACGTAGACTTCTTCCTTCCTTATTGCAACAGATAGACTCGTCTTTCTCCTTCAGAGCCGGATGGTGAACTTGAACTGCTGACCTTGAGGTTAAGAGGTTCAAGTTTCTGTAGAGTGTTACCTGGGCTATTTTTTACTTATGCATTGCTCATTAGAGATTGCAAAATGGTTGCAACATTTTCACGTTCTATCATTTCATCTGCTTTTAGAGCTGTTATTATTTTCTAAAATAACCTTTGTTTGCTGCCTTGAAAAACAGTTTAGTTATAAAAGTGTTTTTTTCCCATTTTCTTAAAATATTAATTTTCAGGTGAGTACATTGAAGCCTGAGAGGCATAGTGAGTTTCTTTTTGCAATAGGTAGGTTTCGTATCAACTTGGCTGGTCCAGGATTCTTTGGGAAGTTAAGATCTTGTAATTCCCCAGGAGATTACCTGATACAATGTAGCCAAATCTATCATAAAATATGCTATCAGAAACCAATCGGTTGTAAGAAGATTAGGTTGGAATGCAACCCCCTTACTCAAATTTCAGCCCTGATGCAATCAATTATAAGGACATTTCCTAGGAAGTGCCATCAGCTTCCAATAAAGTAGATGCTATAGAAAAATGTCCTTTTTGCTGGATTTGGATCCTGCATCTGAATGATGGATATGTGATACTTTGGACTTTTGCTGTCATGTTTCCTGCAACTGCTGGGAGTTGTGACGGACTTGCCATCTCACTTAGGACCCATTCACCTCTGTAGCCATAAGTCTTCCTGCCAATCTTGAATTCATTAACCTCGACCTCTGTGTGACTCAGAAGAAGCCTCCAACCTAGCACGTCCCACCAACTTGTAACCTAAGTAAACTTGAACAGGTTGTACAACTGTGTGAGATATTTTCTTGATATAAATTTCTCTATATATGTGCATACGTAAGTGTTATTAGAAATTCAAACCTACCAGCCACTCCTAAGGAAAAAAGATGAGGTTTTTTGCTTCCCTGAAATTTACAGCCTTGAAATTGTATCTTGGGTCATTATGAGTGGACTTCCATTCTATGTCATGGAAGTGTTGCATTCCGCCTCTCTTGTTTCATGAGCTGGGAAGTCTGCCATCCCCTTGTTATGGCCTCTGTCATACCACTGCTACCTACAGTGTTACTGCTATTTGTCGTGGGTCTATAAAGCTGGCAGCGAAAGTACCCTGGTGACAAAGGTGTACTCATGCTTCCTTTTGACAGTGAAGTTTCTTGTCCTCCTTTCATTTCTAGGTCTGGCTCCCTTTGGCCTAATTGAGTGGCAAATGTTACCCTTGTCCTCTGAGGGGTTCCTGTGCACAGCCTTATTTGCATAGTCCCATCCCTCCCGGGGTTTCATGCAGCTGATTTGTACTACCAGCAGGCTCTTCTGGGTGGGCACAAGCATTTTATTTGCATAGGCAGACACATTATTTTGTGGGAATCACAAGAACATTCACAGGAGGGCCGTATTATAGTTATGCTCTGTCCATACTAATCAACATGGTAGATTTCAAAGACCAGGTAATTATGTGAAAATGAAGGATACAAAATGGAAGATAATGCTATCATTATACAACTGCCAAATTGCAGTTACATAATTGCCAACCCATTAAGATGCATGACCTAGTCAAGTTGATACATCACGTTAACAATCACAACCACAGTAATTTTCAACTTGTTCCTCAGTGCTCACCACTGTCACAAGTGTGTAATTAATGTGCAAAATATTGGGGTGGTAGGCTATTACTTTGGTTCAAAATGCTGAATAATAAGTTTGTCAGTAAGGGAGGATTAAGTGCAATTCACTAAATTGCAGAAAGGAGATAGATAATGAATGAAAATGTTTTTATCTCCTCTTTCATATTTGAAACTCATACAAATTTTCTAGTTCTTTTATAATTTTATTCCTTGATATAATTTTTAAACAGTTTTATTGGGACTTCATTCATATATCATACAATTCAATGGTTCAGTCATGACTACTTGATATTAATAGCTCTGACTCCCGGAATTTATCTTAATGTGTGCTGTGGTGAATGGAACAACTTCTCTTTATTTCAGTATTCTTACTAAGTTGTTCCAATATAATTTTTATTCTAAATTTTATATTTCTATCTTTTTCTTTCTTCCACTGATTTGAGATGACACTTTTATCATTATTAAATTCTCTATTTTTTAATCTAGTTTGCTTTTTCTCTTCTAGTTCATTAATTTTTATATTTATTTATGAAATTCTACCATGCTGTTTTAATTACAGAGGTTTCAAAGTATTCTTTAATATTAGGTTTAATAATTTCTCTGGCACATCATTTGTTTTTCAGCCTTTTCTTTGCTGATTTTGCTTTCTCGTAAACCTTAGAGTTAAGTGGTCTGACTGCAGAGAGCATTTTGATATGTTTATTAAGATTAATTACATTTATACAATTAACTTAAAAATTTAACCCCTTTATGAAGCTAAATAGTCAGACTCAAGAAAGATATCAATTGTCATTTTTTTCACTTTTTATGAATGCTTATACTTTTAATTATATTCTGTTATACTTTCAAAAGTTTATGTCAATGTATTATTATTTTGCTGTTATAAATATAGCCTTTATTTTTCATTCTATCTTCTTAGAAAGAAGTTTATAAAGAACTACTGATTTGATTATGTTCATTATGCTGTCATTTAATGAATTCTCTTATTGTTGTTGATCTCATTAATCTTTTTGGATTTTTCAGTAGCAAGTAGTTTCCAACTTATGACAGGGTTTCATACTCTGTTGTAAGTTGGATCTGACATAAGTCAAATAAAATTTAAAAATTATTATGTCTTTTATTTTCAGTACCTTTACAAGTTGATCTTTATTTGTCTCAAGGGATTGAAAACATTATATATAAACTTACAGATATATTTTAATACACACATGCATCTATAAAGACACGCAAATTATAAAATTATTCTGACAATGAATAAGTGTCAGAAAACAATGGCATTTTCTCAGTTGTGTTAATAGTTCTGCTTGTGGAAAGTTCTGTATCATCTTATCCTTGGGGAGTTTTTATTCAGTCAAAAAAATTACTGACAATTTTATGCCTGGTCCTTTTCTCCATCATACATTTCCTGTAACATCTCACTGCTTCCCAAATCTGTCTGCAGGCTTCAGTGAGTTGATGAGTGTTCAGGTCCCTGTTTTCAAACAGCAGAAGTCCCTGGTTTACTGAAAAAGAACTCCAGATTACCCTTTCACTGGAAAATTGTAACAGCTTCTCTCCTCTCTGCTCCTCATTATTGCTTTTTTGCTTCAGACTTTCTTTCCCCTCAACATTCAACATTATATCCTGATATGTCAATTCCCCTTCTTTATGATCTATGGGCTGTTCTACACCATTGACAGCACGTTCTAATGCAGCAGCGCCTTTGCCATGTGGATGATTCTTCCACCAATCTCTTCCATCATATTATCCTGATCAAATGCTTGCAGCATATTCATATAACTTGGCAATTTGTTTATATCCTCTGAAAGTATTTCTCTGTCAATTCCTTTTAGGAGTATGCAGTGATCCAGACACACTGGTGATGCAAGTGCAGCTCATGGTATCTCAAATATATCATAAGTTGGGAACTACCTACCTAACTTTATATAATATGTTTTTGAAGATCCTTGTATTCGGAGTCTTATGCTTCAAGTATGAGGAAGCTAAAAATATGAACTGAAAATACTTAATCTTTTAATTCCATTTTCCACAAACTTTTTGAAGCTCCCCTTATATATAGTTATTTACCATTTGGGTTAGAAACTACCCTTAATATAGTCTGGAACGAAAATGGAGATAGTAGGAGCATTTGTCTACTTCCAGGCTTCCGTGGTATTGCTGCTAGAGTGTTCTCATTAATTAATTGAACATACATTTTATTTATTAAAGGCATTTATGTTCATAATTATTTTATTGATTGTGTTTTGAATGCTGTCCAAGTGCTCTAGAGAGATGACATTTTTCTAAGGTCTATTATTGTGAGCCATATTAAAAGATTATCAAGTATTGAATAAGCATACAGATATATACAAGTAACTCCTGTTTTTCCTTCATTCATATCCATCATTCTTATTCAATTTTAACTCTTCGATGTGCCATCTTCTCTCTCTCATTCCTCCTCATTCTCTCTTTATTTATCTGTGTATGTGGTATTGGGAGAGGGCATGTGTGTCTCTGTGTGTGAAAATATGCAGATTTTTCTGAACCATGAGATTAAATTGGACATTATATTATGCTTGTCTTCTACAGTAAACACAAATAGTTTAGTGTTTATTGAAGGTAGGCAGTTTTTCTGGGACCATTATTTTAATATATATTGTTAGCTCATTGTTTTATTGATACTACAAAGGACGTTCATAACATTGAAATAATGAAATTAGCTAGTAAATTCTGCTCAATTTTCCTTTCCTTTCCCCCAGAAGTTCAGCACTTAATTAGAAATGACATCCTCTTACACAAATTCACAGCCTATGTGGTAGTAAACACTTTGCACAGGTAAGTCCCTGCCTTTCTGCCCCATTATCTGTTAGCTGTAAGACAGTTCAAGGAACCCTGATGGTGCAGTGATTACTTGATAGGTTGCTAATTGAAATACATGTCAGCACGTCGTTCAAAGTCACCAGCTACTGTGTGGAAGGGAGCAAGATGGAGCAGCTGGCTTCTGTAAAGATGTAGGCCTTCAGAAACCACCTGGAGCATCTCCTCTGCTCTGTCGGGTCACTATAAATGGGAATCAGCTCAATATAGCAATAGCTTGGCATTTTGTGGGGACTTTTTTGTAATATATTTACTGTCAGAACGCATTATACTCACACCCAGTGGTTGTCGCTGTTATGTACCATTGAAGCATTTCTGGTCCATGGCTACCGGAGCACAACAGAGCAGAACACTTCCGGGAGCTCCCACTGGCTCCTCAGCTCGAGCCCGTTGCTGAAGCCGCTTTGTCAAATTCCAGCTCCTTCAGGGCTTTCCCTCAAGCAGATGGTTTTTTTCTTTTCTTTTTTTTTGTTGTTTTACATTGTTTCTAACTCTTTCCTTAGTTCTGAACGTTCTAGTTTCACATTCTCCTTTTGAAGTGGAATTTGTCAGATTTTCTCTTAAAATTAATGCGTTGCACTCCTCCTTTTAGAATTTTATTAGTTCTGATTTGTCAAAAAGCAAACAAACTCACTGCCATCGTGTCAACCCTGACTCACAGCAGCCCTCTAGAACAGGATAGAGCGGACCTTGTGGCTTTCCAAGGCTGTCACCATGGACAGGGACAGAAAGCCCTCCCCCCCCCTCTCCCCACGCACGCGCACACGCGCACACCCTGGAGGGGTTTCCAGTGGCTCGCCTGAGGGCTGACCGCCCAACCTGAAACCACAGCACTGCCAGAATTCCCACTGCTGTCTGATTTCCAGTTAGATTTTATAACGGCCCTTGAGTTTTCTGTATTTATATTACTAAATTAATGTTTTCTTTAAAAATATTATTACACATGACTTTAGCACAATCTATTTTTATTACATGGTATAGGCCCATGTTTACTTTTAAGAAGTTTTATTCTCTGATGGGGAATGAACCAGAGGGTAACTTCACGCTGCTTGAAGACACCCTCTTTTTATGTTTCTGCAAAGTATTCGAAGAAGCACTTCTTTGTGTAGCTACTTCCACCTTTCCAAGATCTACTTCTACTTCCCAGAATCTAAGACTACTCTCTCTTGACCCCTCTGGTTTTGTCCCACTCGATGTGCAATTTGTTCATAGTTTCTTTTCCTTATTCTCCTCACTCTCCCTTTTCCATGACGACTATTCTTCCATAAAAGAGATTGTCCTATGGATGCAAAGTCTGTCTTGAGTGGCTTTACCAGTACCTTCTGATAGTTGCCTTAGCAAGAGCTCATGGCGTTTCCCCAGTTACCTTCCATCGGAAGCCTGTCGATCTTGCTCCACATTTCATGTTTGCTCTTGATCTGTTCCCATCAAATTTGTTACTAGCTGTTTTTGCATATTGTCCATAGATTCGTTTTCTTTCTACTTTATGGTTTGCTTTGTTTTTTCCTGGTCTTTCATGTCATGAGGTACTTTCACCACTCCTTTTTAAGCTACACATATTATCCCATTGTGTGAATGTACCAAGATTTCTTTATCCACCCTTCCACTAATGGGACTTTGGGTTGATTGTGATTTTTGGCTATTGTGAGCAGTGAAGCAATGAACATGGGAGTGCATATGTCTGTGTTATGGATCTTACTTCTTTAGGGTTTTTACCTAGCAGAGGTATTCCTGAATTGCCTGGAATTTTTATTCTGAGTTGTTTGAAGGTGGACCATATCACTTTTCACAATGATTGTTCATATTTACATACCCACCAGGAGTGGGTCAATCTCTCCACATGCCCTCCAGCATTTGTTGTCTTCTGATTAGGATTTGTGGTACTTATATGATTGTCGATTTAAGGCTTAAGTGTGCAGGGGTGGAGTCTAGTGTGTCCATCAGGATATAGTCAATGAGGCTTCTGTGTGAGCATAGCTTCCCCTAAGGATTCTGTGAATTCCTGTATTTTCCTCCGTGGAAGTAGGAGACTCTCTGCTCACACCCTGGGAGACATAGCAGCTGACAAGACACACGGACTCACTCTGATGCAGCCCTGGGTGCTGGAGAAGCCATGCTTGTGTTTTGTGAGTCTGAAGAGGACTTCATAGATTGCTGTCAGACATAGGGGCTAATATCAGACTTATGGACTTGATCTGGGCTAGGATATTTTCTCAATGTTCAATTGCTCTTACATATAAATCTTTTTCTTATACACATATGTGTGTCCATGTGTGTGGATTTGTTTTTCTAGTCTACCCAGACTAACACAGATTTATGTTGTTATTGTTGGTGTAAGATGACATCTTGTACTGATTTGCATCTCCTGGATGGTTAATGATGTTGAGCATTTTTATTATGTTTATTAGCCATTTGAATGTCATTATGTTAGAAATGTTTGTTCATACTCTTTGCCACCTTTTTAAGTAGCTTGTTATTTTTATTCTTATTGAGATATTGCACTTTTCTATAGATTTTAGAGATTTGTCTTTGTTCTGTCATTACTACAGTTTATTTCCCAGTCTATGTATTCTCTTTTTACTCTCTTAAAATAAATGTCTTAATTTTAGTATGTCTCAGTTATCTATTATTTAAACATTTTATTAGGGCCTCATACAACTCTTGTTACAATCCATACATACATCAATTGTGTAAAGCACATCTGCACATTCATTGCCTTCATCATTTTCAAAGAATTTGCTCTCCACTTAAGGCCTTTGCATCAGGTCCTCTTTTTTTCCCTCCCTCCCCACTCCCCCCTCCCTCATGAGCCCTTGATAATTTATAAATTATTATTTTGTCACATCCTGCTCTGTCCGACATCTTCCTTCACCCCCTTTCCTGTTGTCCATCCCCCAGGGAGGAGGTTACATGCAGATCCCTGTAATCAGTTCCCCCTTTCCAACCCACTCTCCCTCTACCCTCCCAGTATCACAACTCACACCCCTGGTCCTGAAGGTATCATCCACCCTGGATTCCCTGTGCCTCCAGCTCCCATCTGCACAAGTGTACATCCTCTGGTCCAGCCAGATTTGCAAGGTAGAACTTGGATCATGATAGTGGGGGGTGGGGGAGGGGGAGGGGCGGAAGCATTTAGGAACTAGAGGAAAGCTGTATTCTTCATTGGTACTACATCGCACCCTGACTGACTAATCTCCTCCCCTAGATTCCTCTGCAAGGGGATCTCCAGTGGCTGACAAATGGGTTTTGGGTTTCCACTCTACACTTCCCCCTTCATTCACTCTGGTAAAATTTTTTGTTCTGATGATGCCTTATACCTGATCCCTTCGACACCTCGTGATCACACAGGCTGGTGTGCTTCTTCCATGTGGGCTTTGTTGCTTCTGAGCTAGATGGCCGCTTGTTTACCTTCAAGCCTTTAAGACCCTAGACACTATATCTTTTGATAGCCAAGCACCATCAGCTTCCTTCACCACATTTGTTTATGCACCCGTTTGTCCTCAGCGATCGTATCATGGAGGTGTGTACCCAATGATATGATTTTTTTCTTCTTTGATGCCTGATAACTGATCCCTTCAGAACTTCGTGATCACACAGGCTGGTGTGTTCTTCCATGTGGGCTTTGTTGCTTCTGAGCTAGATGGCCGCTTGTTTATCTTCAAACCTTTAAGACCCAGATGCTATACCTTTTGATAGCCGGGCACCATCAGCTTTCTGCACCACATTTGCTTATTCACCCGCTTTGTCTTCAGCAGTTGTGTCGGGAGGGTGAGCATCATAGAATGCCAATTTAATAGAAGAAAGTATTCTTGCATTGAGGGAGTACTTGAGTGGAGGCTCAATGTCCTCTGCCACCTTAATACTAAACCTATAAATATAGGCACCTAGATCTATTTCCCCATCCTCATATATATATTTGCATATGTACATGTCTTTGTCTAGACCTCTATAAGTGTCCTTTGCCTCCCAGCTCTTTTCTCTATTTCCCTTGACTTTTTTCCTGTCCCACTATCATGCTCCATCCCCAGCTGGGTTTCAGCAATACCTCTTCATTACATTACCCTTGATCATCCCCTACCAGGCCTCCCACATTCACCTCACCACCAATTTGGATCACTTATTGTTCCCTTGTCCCTGGATTTTTTAACCCCACTTCCTTACACCCTATGTCACCCCATCCCTTCATAATAAGTGATAGAATGTGCATGCCAGGCAATAAGGCTCTTGGGTTTGTCCGTATTTTCTCACTGATGATCTGGTAGGGGAATGGACTTTGTTCTGTTACCTTGGTCTCTGCACCTATCTTTGTACCAGCACCAGCCTGTTTTCAGTACTGTGGCTACATAATAGGTTTTGAGGTTGGGAGGGAGAGGTCAAGAAGCACACAGTCTTTGAAGTAATTTTACCAAAACATGACTGTAATGGGAATTATATTGTTTTTTGACAACTTTATACATTTTATCAAGTGCTATTCAGCCAAACATTTGAAAACACTGGAAGTAGGTATTTGAAAGACTCTGTGAAGAAGTTCACATAGCATCAATATATTAACATTAGCTTTGTTTTGGAATATGCTATGGTTTTCAGTTGTTTAAAAAACTTCAGTGGACTCGGAACAGAGACTGAAGGTCTATAGTTTGACTTAACTTGATTATTGCTCCTATAAGAATAATCCTTACCAAATTACTATCAATAAAGTATGGCAGACACACTCTAGATTGACTCTCAGTGAGTCATGCTTTCTATGATGGGTGATGAGATTTCACACCCTTGATTATATCATTTTATATTATAAATATAGTAGAACATCATTTCCATGGTTACATTACATTGTTTAAGATTCTGTGTTATGCAGGGAATCCAGGACAGATAAACCCCTAGGACCAATAATGAGGGTAGAGATACCAAGAAGGTAAGGAGAAGGTGTGGGAGAAAGGGGGAACCTCTCACAATGATCTACATATAATCTCCTCCCTCGGGGATGGACAACAGAAAAGTGGGTGAAGGAGACATCAGACAGTGTAAGACATGGGAAAATAATAATAATTTATAAATTACCAAGGATTCAGGAGGGATGGTGTGGAAGGGAGGGGGAAAATGAGGAGCTGATACCAAGGGCTCAAGTAGAAAGAAAATGTTTTGAGAATGATGATGACAACAAATGTACAAATGTGCTTGACACAGTGGATGGATGTATGGATTGTGATAAGAGCTGTATGAGCCCACAATAAGATGATTTCTATAAAAAATGATACTGTGTTATGAGAATGGAATTAGAGAATATATTCTGGGAGCCATCAAGAGGCAAACCACTATGTTATGGACTGTCTATGGAAAGGGCTTCGTGGCGGGGAACTGGGAATAGCCTCCAGGATCTGAAGGCACTTTCAGGAATCAAAGGGCCATAAGGAAATATTTGTGGTGAACAACCTGAATGAGCCTGGGTACAGAATTTTACCTGCATCACCTTCCAGACGAAAATGTAGCCTATCTGACACTTGGATTGCAGCCTTTCAGATCTCCAGCAGAGGACCCACCCACCATTGCCTTGGCTCCCGACTCACAAATATTTTGAGATAATAAATTGATGCCATGTCATTCGACTAAATTATTAGTAACTTGTTATGCATCAGTCAAAAACCAATAATCTAATATTATAAGAAGAACAGAAATGAAAGGAAGACAAGAGAATGGAGAGAGGAAAAGAAATCTCATTGAGACAGGGACTTGAAACAAATTCTATCAGATCCAGAGATAGCTCTCCAATCATAATAGAAAGTGATATGTTTTTAGACCTAACTTGTAGGCATAGGTGTGTGTTTTCCTTCATGGTTGGAGGATGCAAGCTACTTTGTAGCACCGTTTTAGTGCCTGAAAATGCTGTTTATGTCTAGATTTGTGTATAGGAAAGGTAATATGCTTATTTCTCTGTATGCACATATACATATTTATACAGATAATTAAAACTAAAGTTCCTTGATATTCAATTCCCTCATATATTATAATGAACATTTATCTTTATGCTTTTTATGTGATAAAAAGTATTGAAAAGGATATAAATTCAAAATAAAGACCAACAGGCAAAACATATATAGCAAAGTATGGGCAACTACATGTACCTACTGTTGTTAATATAGTCAAATTTTCTACCTTTTTCTGCCACTTAGTTATGTGATAGCAAAGGCAGGAAAATCATACATCTGATACAGCACTGTTTTATAGAAATATATTGAATCAAGCTGGCAGAAGGAAAAGTATAGTTGATATTAAATTCAAAATATTATGGTAAATAATATTATAAAATATTTATTTAGCCATATGTATTTCATTATAAAATAGAATCCTGGATCTCTTTATGATCAGTCTTGGCGGTGCACTAAAATTCAGCAAAATTCAGTTATTAGAGCCCACAATTACATTAAGAGTACCGTATATACTCTAATATAAGCCAATCTGAGTATAAGCTGAGGTACCTAATTATTACCTGGGAAACCAGAAAAACTGATTGACTCGAGTATAAGCCTAGGGTGGAAAATGCAGAAGCTATTGGTGAGTTTCAATAATCACAACAAATGAAAATAAGATTACTTAAAATTGAGACATCAGTGGGGTAATGTATTTAAATATGTATTTTAAATAAAAACATAAACAAAAGGACAAGTCATTTAACATTAGTAAACCAGTACAATAAGTGGAAAATAGGTTCAACAAAAACAATAAAGAATCAACAATGATACCTTAAGAGTTCTATTCCCTGAGCTCAATCAGCAACCATGCTAAAATGTAAAGAGTTAAAATCCTTCAAAACTAGATTCCTCATCATCATCCTAAAAGCAAACATTAATCAAGCCTGTGGAAGACACTATCATCAGTCACCTCACCCCAAAAAGCTCATCAAGTGAAATCAAAGATCAAGATGATGCTCATTTGTTTTTGTGATTTGAGGAAGATAGTACATTTGGAGTTCATTCTATCAGGTCAGACTGTTAATCAAACTTTCTATTTAGAGGTTCTGGAAAGATTGAGTAACGGTGTGCACCAAAAAAGGCCTGATTTTTGGCAGACAGGACACTAGTTTTGTCTCCATAACAATGTACCTGTTCGCGCAGATATCTTGGTGCACAAGTTTGTGGCAAAAAACAGCATATCTCTCTTGCCTCACACACCTTATTCACCTGAGCTCGCTCCATATGACATCCTTTTGTTTCTGCAAATGAATAGGGACATGAAAGAACAGTGATTTGACCACGATGTAGAAGAGGTGAATACAAAAATGAAGGAGATGCCGTCAGCCATCCAAATAGATGAGTTTTAAAAATGTTTCCAATAGTGGAATCACAGATTCGACAAATGTATAAAGTGTCATGGAGAGTATGTTGAAGGTGATAAGGTTTTTTTTTTAAAGCAGCAATAAAATACATAGCTTTGAAAAAAAATTCCATTTTTGACAGGGGGGCAGAATCCTCTCGTAAGTAATTGCCCAGAGTCACAGCCTTAGTAAACAGGATAGTGAGGATTCAAACTCAGGTGTCTGGTTCTGCATCAAAGATTACAACCCATAGTTCTAGGAGCCACGCCCTTTGCTCCATTCCAGCGAAATCAGGCGATTGCAACTTCATTATCTCACAGATGTCAGAACTTTAAAAAAAGAAGATGAATTTTATTCCCCGAGATACAGAGATCAGTCCAAATGAAAGGAGCAATCAGTGCCTCAAGGTTTGTGACAGTTCCAAGAGGATGTGGCTAGAGAAAGGATGACTCATGATCAACTATTTTAGTGAAATAAATGAAAGAATCCTCACTGATTGATTAAATATGCAAAATTCTGAGTGCCTTACTCAAAATTAACCCTGCATATGGTTCCACCAGTCTGCTTATTTTCACCCTAAAATGTTCATTGGCTTTTCTGTTCAAAGAGTAATCAATAGAAAAATCATTAGCAGTTAGGCTATAAATGACCTAGCAAACTGATATCAGTTAATTTCAGAATAAGGAGAGCAGGGCTTAATCAATCACAATCAATCATATTAAAGTAAATGGTCTCTTATTAACTTTTCTCTTTAATAAGATATTATGACAGGTGAGGCAAAGTGGGCAAAAATTAATATAGGCGCTAGCATTGATGAAAGGGTCAGGAAGTCTGGTGAGGAGTGGAAAAACAAGCAAACAAATAAACAAACAGTGCACTGAATTGGTTCCAACTCATAACAACCCTATAGGCAGAGTAGAACTGCCCCCATGAGTTGCTGGGACTGTCAGTCTTTACAGGAGTAGAAAGCCTCATTTTCCTCCTGTGGTGAGGAGTGAGGAAGAGCTGTATTTCTTGGCTTGCAAGTGGAGCATGGTTTCAGAAAAGTTACCTATGTCCTTGTTCAGGGAAATAAGACATTAGGGACAAGCAAATGCAGCAAGAATGTCACAGTCCATGGGAAAATTGGAGGAAGCACGGTGTGTTCAGAAAGTGCTTGAATAGGAGACAGGCTATCCAAGCAGGATGCTTTTGAGCTGTTAACTCAAAACTCACCCTTTTAAGAAAGAGGAACCTGGCTGATAGGCAAGAATTATTTAATAATGCATGGGAAATAACTAGTTGTTTAAACAGGTTTCTAGTCTAGAGAAATATTAGGAGCAGCCGGGTTGGCATTACCAAGCATCTCTCTAAATATTTGAATCTAGAATTGGTAGCAGGGCCAAGCTCAGAGGTTCAGCTTTATTAATATTTGGTTTGGGTGTCTGCAAGATGTGAGGCAGAGAAATGCCTTAGCTTTTCCTCATACTGTCATTGGATGATTTCCTTTGTTCTTATCGGGTGATTTCTGTTATTTTTGTGCTTTTCCAACTTAACTTTATTGAAAGAATTTTCCTAAACACACACGGGCCCTGAAGCTCTAATTTTGGGATTGTTCTCATAAAAGGAAAGTTTGCTTGTCTTATATCTTGAGACCGATATATCTGTTTGCTTCTTTGAATCTAGTATTTTGTACATAACATTTTAAATATTTTACCAAGATGATATCAATATTAGAAAATCAGGGATAGTTACTTACATACATGACCATCAAATAGTCATAATTATTAGATTATAATGGAACATATGCCTTATTTATTTCTTTTCATGCCTCCCCCAGAGAAGGGACTTAAAAAAAATCTCATTGAATAAGGATATAATTCATATTAATATTTGTTGGGGAGACAGTTTTTCTACCACACTGAATGCTTGCATGCAGGCACCGCAGTGCACAGATGGACAACTCAAATGTCCCCGACTGGACACACCCATGTAAGCAGTGCTCAAATGAAAACATAGTCAAAGAAAATGCTGAAACACAAGTTTCCAGAAACTACTCAGTACAATGCCTGCCTACCCTTATCCCCTAATTATCAGGATCCTAATTTATATAATAGATTACTTAAATTAGTAATTACCATTATTGTGAGGGAGATATAGAATAATACAAATATGTGCTCTTTTGGGGCTGCACTTTTTTTGCCAACATTAAAAATTCAAAATACACCTGTATTATTGAAAGAAGTTTATTGCTCATTTATTCTCATTATTGGTGAAAATGCATTTATCCCAATGAACAATTCAGGAGATTTTGACTTTGGGCTATTGAGAGTAGTCTTTTGGGAAAGATTCTCGCATATGTTTCTGCTGAGTGGAGTGAAATTAATGGGCCATAGATTATGCTATGTTCAATTTTAGCTGAAACTGCCAAAAGGTTTCCCAATCCAATAAGCAAAGCTTGTGAGTTTGAGTTAATCTAAATATATCCTTGCCAAAACTTATTTGCTATTACTATTTTTGGAAAAACCTAATGTGCTTGCATGTTGTAGTGCTTAGGTGTTGGGCTGCTAACCATGAGGTCGACAGCTAGAAACCTTGTCCCACAAAGAGTTACAGTCCCCCAAACCCACAGGGGCAGTTCAACCCCGTCAAACAATGTCGTTACAGGTTGGAATTGGCTCAATGGCCTTGGCTCTGATTTTAGTTTTATTGATTCTTTTTTTTTTCTTCTCATGAGTGCCTGCATTTTGAGCCGTGGAGGGATAGTGGCTTATGCATTAGACAAGGTCAGTGGTTAGAAACTACCAGGCACTCTGTAGAAGGAAGATGAGCTTTCTACTTGTGTAGAGAGTTGAAGTCTTGGAAACCCACATGAGCAGTCTTACCTTGTTTGAGAGGGTAGCAATGAGTCAGAGTTGACCTTATGGTGGTGAGTGAGTGCCGGTTATACTGACAATATTTTTGGTTTTAACTGATAGTTAGTTAAGCTGAGCAACCTACTATATGTTGACTGGATACCTGGATATACTCTGGAGGAAATAGTTTGGAGCCCAGTCTGAAATTCTCTGGCTACACAGAGGAGAAGGGAAATTCAACTCCACGCCAACCCAAGGCTTATAGTCACAAGGCCAAGATCAAGCATGCCTCTACCTTTCATCCTTCTGGACCCTCTTCTGAAACCAACTGTCCCTCCGTGAGACTGTATTCTCTGCAGGGCTTGATAGATAATTCATTACAATCATCACACAGAGCTCACAGACAATACTCAAGATTATGGGGATGAATCAGGGATGGCAACAGGTTATAAAATGCTGAGAATATAATTCTTCTGTGTACAACACCTTTCTCAGCTATGTGTGTCTGGCAGGCATGTCTGCTCTGGTCCTCAGCCTCTCACCCACACCATCCATGGGTCTCTACCTTATTCTCTGGGCTTGTCACAGTGCTGTTCATCTGCCATACTTCATGGTCTCGCCATGGCTTCCCTGTTCATTCTCATGATCTCAGGGTTGGTGCCTCTCCCTCTAAGGCAGTGGGGCACTCTATGTTCTTGATAGTCATGTGATTCCTGTTCCTGGCTATACAGGGAGAATAATTCAACTGAGATGCTCTTCTTAGAAATAGGGGGATAGCAAAATTGACCAATCTATTAGTGTTTCACACACCCTATTTGCATGGCCCCCTTTAATCATTAGTGGGAATTACAAAGGCCTGGATAGAGGATCCAGAAAGTGCATTTTGCCACAAGTCCTTTCTGAGTGGTTTGCTCAAGCCACTGTTTGTTTGTTTTTGGTTGTTGCTTGTTGTTGCTTACTTGGCTGCCATTTGCTTATTCTTTTGGGGTTCTTTGTGTAAGGATATTTCATAGTGCAGCAGCTAAATGCTAGTGTGCTAACGGAACCCATCAGCTTGCTCTGCCGATGAGCTGGGTGGCAGTCTGCTTCTATAAATATTAGAACCTTAGAAACCCTCTGGGTAGTTCTGCCTGTGTGTTAGTCTGGGTGCTTTAGAGAAACAAAGCCACAGAAACTCATGTACAAGACAGAGTTTTATATAAAGTTTAAGTGAGCATCAAGAAAACATCCCAACCCAGTGCTGCCCAAGCCCACAAGTCCAACATTAACCCATATGTCCAACACCAATCCACAAAGTCCTCTCCATCTCACAAAGCGGAGTGATGCTGACTGCAGGAGGAACGCCTAGTCAGTGAATGTGTAAACATCTCAGCGTTGGCAGGGCTCTCCACAGGGGTGCTCCAGCACCCAGGGCTGCATCTGGGTAGGTCCATGCGCCTTCTCCTTGGGGATGTCTTGCAGGAAGTCAGCCTTGCAAGCTGAAACTGGGAACTGCTAAGGCAGTTGAACCCTGGTGCGAATATCACAAAGCAAGGGACCCAGGAACTAGAAAGGTGAGGCTCACAAAGCTATGTATCCCTCTGCCCTTCAATTTATCCCATATGTGCTTATCGGCCAGGTTGTCACAATAAACTAACTCAATCCACTCATTGTCAACCTGGCACCTGTACATAATTCTTTAACTTCACAGTTGTAATTAAGTAACACCTACACCTTAAGCCTATAATCCTGTGAATTTTTTCCTCCACCTATGAAAGTTTGCAAGCCAACCACTTCATGCCTTTATCTCCCCAATTTTGGGTATCCAATTTATATATTGCCCACTTACATCGACCCAGTTATCTAAGAAGACAATCATATTTTTTGACATGAAGTGTCTTCATTCCAGTTGGAACCTTGTGAGTCTGCATCCATAAGCAAAGTCAAATCTGGACAGGTTATGCATAAGGTAAGCAACAATATGCACCAGTTCACAGGCTCAAAATTCTCCAGCCGGTCGGCTTCTGGTCAACTCAACGTGGGCTGCCTCACTCAGCCTCCACAGGGAGCCCACTGGTCGCCTTGCCTTTAGACCATGGGCTCTCACCAATACGCAACAAGCCTAGACCCCGCATGCTAGGTCATGAACCTTAGTTCAGTCAACCTGCTCCCATCTTCTCCTTTTTTCCCTGTAAACCAAGTGCACAGGTGTCAGTGGCCAAACTCAACCCGTCTCTTTATTGCTGCATTTCTCCTACTTCCACTCAACAAGTAGATCCAGGTGGTCACCTAGCAAGCATTTCAGCCTGCTCACAGGCTCTTTTTAACATTCAGTCCCAGAGAGGAGTTTTCTTCATGGTTCCAGATTTTGTTCAGCTTCTGACAATGACTACTGATTCCTTAGTACTCCAAAGCACTGGATGGGGCATATATTTTCAGTTTTCTTTACAGGGATGTCCTAAACCCATCTACAGACCAAATTTTAATGGCTGACACAAGTGGACTTACAAACTTTCTATTTTCCTACTTCCCATATTTTCCCAGAAAAACAACCGAGTACACAGTGGGGCTTTATCTGACCTCTGGCTGGACAAAGAAGACAAACTTCCATGAGGGAGGGATCTAACAAACATCTACTCTCCATCTTATGATTTGTCTCTCCAGTACCCCACTCCCAAGGTATCATAATGTGTAAGTCTGGGTACTTTAGAGAAACAAATGCACAGAAACCCATGTGTAAGAGAGTTTTATATAAAGGTTAAGTGTGCATCAAGAAAACATCCCAACCCAGTGCTGCCCAAGTCCACAAGTCCAACATTAACCCATTAACTCATATGTCCAACACCAATCCACAAAGTCCTCCATCTCACAAAGCAGACACTATGATGCCGACTGCAGGAGGAAAGCCGAGTCAGTGAATGTGTAAACATCTCAGTGCTGGCAGGGGCCTCCATATGGCTTTTCCAGCACCCAAGGCTGCATCGGGGCAGGTCCATGTGGCTTCTCCTTGGGGATGTCTTGCAGGAAGTCAGCCTTACAAGCTGAAGCAGGGAACTGCTAAGGCAGCTACACCCTGGTCCGACTATCACAAAGCAAGAGACCTGAGAACTTGAAAGGCGAGGCTCACCAAGCCATTTATCTCTCCGCCCTTCAATTAATTCCACAGATGTTTATCGGCCAGGTTGGCACAATATAATAACTAACTCAACCTGTATTCCAGGATTGCTATGTGTTAGATTGACTCAACTGTAATGGGAGGATAATTTGGCATAAGTCTGTTGTTGAATGTACGTGGCATTATCCTTTTACTGAATTAATGTTTCTTTTTTGTAAGTCTAAGTTACTGATCTTAACATACTCAAGTTTATCCATTTTAAAAATTCCATTCTGGGTATTCTTTGTGTCCTGTTTAGGAAATCTGCTTTCTTCAAAATTATAAAGTGTTTATAATTTGTTTTATTGTATATTTAAATCTGAAAACAATCTATCTGGTCAAGATACATTTCCCCCAACGTGGATAATTAATTGACCCAGAGTGGTAGCAACGATGAAACATACAACTTTCCTCTAGTTCCTAAATGCTTCCTTCACTCCCACTATCATGCTCCCAATTCTACCTTACAAACCTGGCTAGACCAGAGCAAGTATACTGGTACAGATAGGAACTGGAAATACAGGGAATCAAGGGCAGGTGATCCCACTGGGAGGGTGCAGGGAGGGTGGGCTGGAAAGGGGGAACCGATTTCAAGGATCTCCATGTGAGCTCCACCCCGGGAGACAGACAACAGAAGAATGGGTGAAGGGAGATGTCGGACAGGGCAAGATATGACAAAATAATAATTTATAAATTATCAAGGGTTCATGAGGGAGGGGTGAGCATGGAGGGAGGGGAAAATGAGGAGCTGATGCCAGGGGCTTAAGTGGAGAACAAATGTTTTGAAAATAATGAGAGAAATGAATATATAAATGTGTTTTACACAATCGATATATGTATGGATTGTGATAAGAGTTGTACGAGCCCCTAATAAAATGATTAAAAATAAATAAATATAAAAAAAACAGAAAGAGGCAATCTTTCCCTCCCCGTACTTCAGTGATGTCCTTTGATAGGGCATTTGAAACAGCACTTTTACAGAAAGAAAATTTGAGGGTACAAGACTTTATTTTCTCCTGGACACTGAAAGTTCTTTTATTCTCTTAAATTTTAGATTTCAATGTAAAAACACTTTGTTACCAACAGTGTGGAAGGAAGAATTTCAAACTGCACTGAACATATTAGCCAACAATAAGGCTCCAGGAATTGACTGAGTTCCCATTGAAATGTGTCAGAAAGCTGAAGAAGCACTGCCATGAGCACATAAAATCCCTTTTACTCAGTGGGATTGTAACAGAATTTGTGTAACGTGCATCTATTTATATGTAATTTTAAACATATATATATTTTCTCCGTAATGGTATGTCTTAGAATATTTTTAAATGTCTTAAACTCTTAAGTTACTAAAGAAAACCGACCTTAAAATCACTCCCCTTTGCACACGCAGCACCACACAGATACAGGTATTGAGTGACTCTTGATGTTCATGCCCAATGTCAAGCCTCAAGGGTACGTCTATGACTGAGTTAATAAAATACTCTGGCTTTTGTGTTAAAATTTGTGATATTTAAATTTTAATGTAGGAAAAGAGCATATGACAAACTAATTTTAACCCTAAATTTCATTCCTGTAGCTGAACTAAAACTTAAAGGAATAAACTTCAGTATCAAGAGTCAGACAACGTATTTGGCACGAAGCCATTGTAATACCAGCCTAGACAGTTGATATCATTATACCACGGGGAAGTCAAATTACCAGAGTGAAACTGATTCATCACTTTGTAAGTCACACCTCTCTTCCGTGCTGAAAATGCACAAGGGAAAATGAAGTGCATGATAAAGACTGAATGGCAGTCTTGACTAGCCACCTGTCAAGTGGTGGAAATCAAGAGCTAAAGATTTTGTCAAGACAAAGCCAAGAGTGTTAACTATTTAAGTCATGAAAGACAAAAACCGAGAACACCGCCTGGAGTTTAATGGTGACGTCATCTCAGAGCGTGAGAAGCAGTTTAACTGGGTGGGAAAGCTTTGCAGGTTGACAGAGCAGGATGAATGTTGTATGGATGTATCAATGTTACCAATAACTTTGCAGATGAGATGCTCACAAATGCTAAGATTGGCCAACTGTGTGAAACAACACATTGGGAAAACTCTTTGGGTTGTTAGGTTTACACCTGCAATTTACAAAGGAGTCATTCTAGGGATCATAAAAAAATGGCATAAATTCTATGAGCACTTAATATATTTTCATGACTAATTTGACAATTAAATTGGACCATGAACACAACTTTTGTTTAGCCGTCTAGTCTGGTTTATCAAGTGTAATTGATCTCAAATAATAACCATCATTTTATAATGGCCACAGTATTTCCTGGACATACTGGTTTGTAGAGAGTAAGGAAAGTGTTACTCCTGCTAAGACTTTAGCTCATATTATGAGATAATTTAGGTGACTCAAACTCACCCAGGGGTGCCTCAGACGACAGTCCTATCAATTTCCTTCCAAAAAGTAACAGCATTGAAACCTTATTGAGCAGTTCGGTTCTGCAGAGGCGAGGTCGTTATGAGTTGGCAGCAACTTGACAAAGATAGAAACAACAACACGAGAGAATCAAAAATAGCTGCTATTTATTGTTGTTGTTGTTGTTGTTGTTGTTAAATGCCATCAAGTCCTTCCCAACTCAAAGCGACCATATGTGCAAAAGAGCAAAACACTGCCCAGTCCTGCACTATCCTCACAATTGTATTCTTCTTCTTCATTATTAATTGGTATTTAATACATATGTCATAGCATTCATGTCAATCAGAATTGTACAATTGCTATAACAATCCGTTTTCCAACAGTCTTTTTCTATATGGACCATTGTGTCTGTGTTTGAGCCCATTGTTGCAGCCACCGTGTCAATTCTTCTCACCCCAGATCTTGATCTTCATTGCTGACCCTACACAGTGTGTGGTCCTTTTCCAGGGGCTGGCAGCGTACTTCATCCAAGACAAATTTGTTAGGTCCTTTGGCAGTCTGTGGTATTTTCAACATGCTTTGGCAGCCCCTTGATTCAAATACACACATTCTCCTTCAGTCTCCTTTATTCAATGTCCAACTTTCAAACACACACATATGGCAGTTGAAAATACTGTGGTTTGGGGAAGTCTCATCATACTTTTTGCTTTTTAACATTTTAAAGAGGTCTTGTGCAGCAAATTTACCCATTGCAATGCACCACTTGTTCGCTTGGCTGCTGCTTCCTTGAGCATTGCTTGTGGATCTAAGAGAGACAACGTCCTTGACAACATTCATTTCTCGATTTATCATGATGTTATTTATTTGTACCGTTGTGAGGATTTGGGTCTTCTTTATATTGATTTGTAATCCATACTGAAGGCTACAATACTTGATCTTCATCAACGGGTGCATCAAGTCCTCCTCACTTTTTTATAATCAAACATCATCTGCATATCACAGTTTGTTAGTAAGTCCCCCACCCCAATCCTGATGCTGCATTTTCTGCGTATAATCCAGCTTCTCTAATGGTTTGCTTGGCACACAGATTGAATATGTATGGTGAGAGGCTAAAACCCTGCACGCTTTCCTCATTAAACCATTCCCTTGTCTTATTCACACAACTTGCATCCATGTGCAAGTTCTGTATGAGTACAGTGAAGCGCTCTGGAGTTACCATTCTCTTTATCCATGGCTTCCTATGACCCATATAATCAAATATCTTTCCGTAGTCAATAACACACAAGCAAATACCTTTCCGGTATTCTCTTCTTTCAACCAAGATCCATCTGACATTGGCAATGATATTCCTTGTTCCATGTCCTGTTCTGAACCTAACCTGAACCTCTGGAAGCTCCCTGTCAATGTAATGCTGCAATTATTGTTGATGATTTTCAGTGAAATTTTATTTGCATGTGTTATTAATGATATTGTTCTATGATTTGAGCATTCTGTTGGGTCACCTTTCTTTGGAATGGGTACGAATATAGATAGACCTCTATCAGTCAGTTGGCCAAGTAGCTGTCTTCCAGGTTTCCTGGCATAGACAAGAAAGTGCTTCATCAGCTTGTGAAACATTTTTCAATTGGTATTCCATCAATTCCTGGAGCCTTGTTTTTGGCTAAAGCTGTCAGTGCAGTTTGAACTTTTCCCTGCAGTGCCATTGGTTTTGCTCCTGGGCCACTTCCTGAAATGGTGGAATGTCAACTAGTTCTTTTTGGTACAGTGACACTGTGTATTCATTTCATTTTTCCCATGTCATTTAATATTTTTCCCATAGAATATTTCAATCTTAAAACTCAAGGCTTGACTTTATTTTAGGTTTGTTTTTTCAATTTAAGATATGCTTGGTGCATTTCCCCCTTTACGTTCTGGCTATGGGCTATGCACACTTCATTACAACATGTTGCTTTGCCTTTTAGAGCCCCCCTTTGAAATTATCAGGTGAACTCTTTGACTCCATCATTTCTTTCATTTGCCCTACCTGCACTACAATGGATGGCAAGTTTCAGAGTCTCTCTGGCATCCACTTGGACCTCTTCTTTTGTTCCTGTCTTTTGAATGACTTCTACATTCTTCATGAATGATATTCTAGATGTCACCCTCAGCCCATCAGGACTTTTGTCATTTGTATCAATGGAGCTAATCTGTTCTTGAGATGTAATGGAAATTCAGGTGGGATAGATTCAAGGTTCTATTTTGACTTTTGTGGACTTGAAATTTTCTTCTGCTTTAACCAGAGCTTACCCAAGAGCAATTGATGGTCTGTTCAATAGCCATTCTGGCTTCAATTTTGCTGCTTATTTTCAGCTTCTCTGTTACTTCTCCCCTTAGATGTAGTCAATTTGATTTCTGTGTATTCCTTCTGGAGAAGCCCACACACATGTTCACCATTTGTGTTGTTGTCAAAAGGCACTTTCTACGTAGATGTCATTGATATTGCAAAATTTGATCACCAAAACCATATTTTCAAACTTTTGCCCTTTCTTCACTTTTTTCAATTTTGAACTCCAATTTCCAATGATTATCAATGCATCATGATTGCATATTTGATCAATTTGTGACTGAGGATATTAGAAGGATTCTTTAATTTCTGTAGCACTAGCTTTAGTGACCAGTTTATAAATTTGACTAATAATTGTACTGATTTCATTTCCCTGAATGTAGATAGGTATAATTCTATCAGAGACAGTATTAATTGGACTTCCAGGTGTATCTTGAAATGTCTGTCTTGACAATGAATGCCAAACTATTCCTCTCGATTGTGTCATTCAGGCATAGTAAGCCATATGATTTTTCTGATTCAAAATAGCCAATACCAGTGCATTTCAACTCACAAATGCCGAGGATATCAAACTTTATTAATTAATTTCATTTTTTACTACTTCCACTTTTCCTAGTTTCATACTTTGTACATTCTACGTTCTGATTATCAGTAGATTCTTGCAGCCTTCTCTTCTCATTTTGAGTTGCACCCTATCAGCAAATGAACGACTCGAATGCCTTCCATCTATGGCCTTAGTTAATTGAAGACAGTATGCTCAGCTCTATTTTCAAAAGGCAGGTCTTCCTCAGTTATACTTTGAGTGTCTTCTGATCTTAGGGGCTCATCTTCTGGCACCATGCCTGATAAAGTTTTGAAGCTATGCATAAGGTTTTCAGTGGGTTGTTCCTGATAAGTCAACAATGAATTCCTTCTTTCAATTTGTAGTCTCTTATTTATATGGAAGATCCGCTGAAACTGGTCACTCTGGGCGACCAACTGGTATCTGAAATACCAGACACAGCATCCAGCACCACAGTAACAAACAAGCCACCACAGTATGACAAACTGACAGACAACTGGTGGAGAATCAAAACCAGCTGTCACTGGGGATGATTGTGTGCCGCTCCCTCCAGTCTAGTGATTAAGATCCATTTCATCAGTAGTGATAGACCTTGGATATGCCGATAGATCTGACTGCGAATCTTCTTGCTTAAAAAATCAAATAAGCATGAATTTCCTTGCTCCCCATCCCCCAGGTAGTATTCCAAGGTTCCACTGGAAATGAATAGTTCCAGCTTGCATGGCTTTCTATTGACAATTATTAAGCTATAGATTGAAATGAGACCTTCTCTTCTCAGATAGAGAAATTTATATGTATTTCAAATGAACATTGTAAGGGATGTTTTGACTGTGATTTTATCTTTGAATAAACTGTTTTTATTGTTAGTTGACAAGATGAAAACATATTTTAAATGATCTGTAAAGCATAGTACAGAGATGATAGTGACTTGAAAAAGCAGGCACAACCATTCCCATAAGTATTCCACACAGGGTATTATGTAATCAGTTGGCTTGAGTGCAGCAAATTGTGCTCTCATTCCTTCTTGGTCGTTCCACTAGATGTAGAAAGCACTCCCGCTAGAGCACCCAGGGAAACCTTTCCTACATTTCAGTTTAGCTCAGACACTCAATTTTAATTTTTGCAATTTTCTTTCCTCCTTAGAGAAATAGAGCATTCCAGTTATACAAAGCACCATTTGGGAGGTAAAATGCACCATTTATGTGGATCCTAAGGGCTTTCTGCAGGGGAAGGCACCTCTCATGCACTTCATTGAGTCCTTGATAAGTTACTTGATTCTATAAAACGATTTATAGCTAGAGAGCAATTTCTAAAACAGACCACTTGAACTGATGTTTTCTAACCCCACATACATGCACAAAACTTTTGATAAGGGAAAAAAAACCTTTGAAGTTAGAAAATACCTATTTGACATTAAAATGATAATCCATACCATCTTGCTTCCTGCTCTCTGGACTCTGGAGTGAACAATCAGAAGCCCCACCGGGCACACATGTTAGCTGAGGGATTCCAGCACCTCTGCTAAAACATCTAACAGGAGACTGCGCAAGGCGGCAAAGTCTGCTTAAGGTGAATGTTGACACAGGAAGATTGAGAGGGACCAGAAAAGACCATGATTTAGAAAAGCAAATACAGAGAAAAATAACATGAAGATGTGTGAACATATGGTTGTAAAGACTTTTGCGATCTTGTAAAGAAAATAAAACTTTTCAATAAAATGACTTTTAAAATTAAATTTATCAGACAAACTTTTGTGACAATTGTTTAAAATAAAGTAACTATGGGAATGAGTAGAAGGGCTCACAGGAACAATATCCAACGTAGGAATAATATCAGTGAGGCGACAGGAGGTACCGCCATCCTCTCTGGATGGATACATGCTTGGTTGTTTATGTAGGAATAATATCAGTGAGGCCACAGGAGGTACCGCCATCCTCTCTGGATGGATACATGCTTGGTTGTTTATCTAGGAATTACTTTGGTTACCTTTCACTGAAATATTAATATTGATGCGAGAATGTAAAATTCTCATTTTTTAAGGTTTTATTCCAAGTGTGTCTCAGAGGATAGCTCTAAGGTGTTTCCCTGGCTGTAATCTTTAATAAATCCAGTGAGTGCATTTGATTACTAAAATGTAGAAGATAATTTCTCTAAATTGCCAACTAATAATTCTTTTATGACATAGTGTTATTTATTCATTCAATGAATATTGGTCAAGTACCTGGAATTTCCAAGCACACCCTTAGTTCAAGTGTGGTCTCTGGTAGTATGATTGACATTTTTGTGTCTTCCACAGTTAATTGGCATATAATTCACACATCATGTGATTCACTGGTTCGATCACACCCAGAAGAGTTGTACTAGCATCACCACAATCAGTTCCAAACATCGTCTTCATTTTTGTACTCATCATCCTTAGCTCACCATTTCCCCCCAATTTCCCCTGCCCACAGCCCCAAGTAACCATTAATCTAGTTACTGTCTCTAAATATTTACCTATCATGGATTTCATATACAAGAAAACGTTTGAAAAAACTAACAAGAATAACAAAGATAAAAACTTCAATAGAAAATAATCCAGAAAATACTAAAGAATAGAACAAATTTAAATAGATCACAAGAAGACCAAATAATAGTGTGCTAAATTTTAACCTAACCGCATCTACAACAATTCACTTTCCAATGTATTCTGCATGTCAGCAAGACTATTCATATGCCTGGTCCGTGGACAGTGGATTTTTCCCAGGGGCTTAATCAATGCGTATTTCCACTTCACCTTTTTTTCTTTTTTGATTGAAACAGCTTTAAAGTAGATCTAAAGGGAGATCAAAAGTCAAAATACTACATTTTGACATAACTATGTCTATCACAATTGACCTCACATGCTGTCTTATAATAAGGTTATTCACTCCCTTAACTATGATTAGACGGGATTCACTAAAGCTAAATCCATGTGTGAGCCCCAGAAATGGATTTGGGTTTCCACTGTCCTCCACAACTGTCTGCAAACCAAGTGTTCACAATTTAAGCTCTGATATCTTTCCCTCCTTTAGATTTGGATTATATTATTGACAATCCTTGGATCACACAGGTTGGTGCACTTCTTCCATGTGAACTCATTTGATGCCTCACTTAGATAGCTGCTTGCTTGAAAGGCCCCAGATGCTATTCTTTCTGATAGCTGGGCCCCATCTAGTTTCTTCACTACACTTTGCTATAGCACCCATATCTTCAGTGAACTCTTCACAAGGTTGAAAATCATGCAGGGCCCTGCATAAGAACTAATTATTTTTAGCCTGGACCTCGAATTAAATGCAGGCCCCAAACCTATTCATGAATCTATGGTTTATATATATATCTGGTTCACCCTGAAGGCATTATTGTCATTTTATGTTAGAGTTAGTTATCAATCATCCCCCCGGGGCTCACTTTCACTGCCATCATGACTCACAGAGACCGTACAGGTCAGGATGGAAATGCCCCTGTGAGTCCCTGAGACTGCAAATCTTCACAGGAATAGAAAGATTAATCCTTGCCCTACAGAGCTGTTGGTGGTTTCCAACTGCTGGCCTTCTGAATAACTACTATGCACTAATAGTGTCATTGAGTTTAGTCAAAGGTATAGAATTTAAAACACTGTGGAGAAAAGAACATTATACAAGGCCAGCTATGAACCACATTACATGAATTACTGACTTGTACAGATTAAACTCTTAAGTGACTAGACATTGTTTACACCGACGACGGAGGGTGGTGATAGGGTGGATCTTCCAATAGTATTTATTCACAGCAGCAGAGCTGTGCCTACCATATAATCCATGTTATAACGAAACAAGGAGGGTATTAAAACAGTATGTATATGGTAGTTCTGACCCAATTTTCATTGGGCACGCTCAAGTCAAGAGATTTGAGCCAAAGTCAACGGGCATAAAGCTGGTGGACACTTGACTTTGGCTCTGCTTCTCACGCTAGGAAATTTTAGCCTTAAGACCCATGGGTGTAAACACAGCTGACTTGGAGAGGTTTCCACATCAGGACCTCCGGGGGTGGCCTATGAAGAATGCTGTGCACCTTGAATGAACAGAGTCTGAAATCCCAGACACAGCACGCACACTGGCTAACCAAGGGATATGTAGAAACTAGATAAAATGTTCTTTGGAACCTCGCAGCAAGTATTTCCTCCCTTTGAGTTCCACAAAAGTATTATTAAGCACTTTTTCCCCACCTTGGGTGGTTACTCCTCCTTGTTTTCCTACCAACAGAGATGCAATTGCCTTCTCTGAGACATACATGTTCCCCTACCCACATCTTGACTTGAATGTCCAGCAGGCTTGCTTATCCCTCTAGTGAGAGTGGCTGTTAGGTTGCTGTACAATTTTGTACAGCACCAGCTGAGTCATCTGCCCCTTCTCACTCGATCTTGAGAATCCAACCCCCAATTGAGGGGAGGTCTCCTCTGTTCAAGTGGTTTTTAAGATGTGATTTTAGAGAAGGTGATATATGTTTCATGGATACAAAGCAGGTTCCTACTTTCACTGCAAAAATCTAAGGTACTCTTTTTTTTTCTTTTTTCTATTCTCTTTACAAGTTTGCAAAAAAGATATGCATCTCAAAATGAAAATAATGCTATGTAACACTTTTAAAATAATAAATAAATAAAATAATAAGTTTCTTCTTTTAGTGTGTGTATTTGCCTGTGTCACCCTGCCATGCCACTAGAGTTTAATTGTTGGATTTTAATTCTCTACAGTAAACTTAGTTCATAATTTAGAAACACAAGTGCAGAAAGAATGACATGGAAACATGTGAACATGGCGGGCATAGTCTTTGCTGGATCTTCTAAGGGAAATAGCACCATTCTTAGGAGGACCAGACTTAGAAGCAAGATATGAAATGGTCATTTGATTAAAGAGTGGAGATTAATATATTTCTGAAATGCAGGCAATTCAATCATTATGAATTTAATCATTTGGTCAAAATGTATTGTTGCCTGTCTTAATTATCTGGTGATGCTACAAAGAAATATCACAAGTGGATGATTTTAACAAACAGTGGCAACTTCTCTGAGTTTTTTGTTGTTGTCTTTAGATGCTGTCAAGCTGTTTCTGAAACACTGCCCAGTCTGGAGCCATCAGCTGATGCTGTTATCTTTCAGCCCATTGTGTAGTCACTGTGTCAATTCATCTTTTTAAGAATGTTGCTCTTTTCATTGCCCTAATACTTTCCCAAGCATGATGTCCTTTTCTAGGGACTCATCCCTGTTGATAACATGTCCAACGTGCATGAGACAAAGTCTCACCATCCTTGCTTCTAAAGAGCACTCTGATCGTATTTCTTCCAACACAGTGCTGTTTCTTCCTTTGGCCTTCCATGATACTTTCAATATGCTTTGCCAGCACCATAATTCAGTGGCACTAATTCTTCTCTGGTCTTCCATATTCAGTGTCCAATGTTCACCTGCATATGAGAAGATTGAAAATACCCTAGCTTGGGTCAGGCACACCTTAGACCTCCGAGAAATATCTTTGCTTTTCAGTACTTTAAAGAGGTCTTTTGCAGTAGATTTACCCGATGCAATGCATCATTTGATCGCTTGACTGCTGCTTCCATAAGTATTGATCATAGATCCAGGCAAGATGAAATCCTTGACAGCTTCAATCTTTTCTCTGTTTATCATGCTGTTGTTATAAGGACATATTTTCTTGACATTAAGTTGTGATACTGAAGGCTATGATCTTTGATCTTCATCAAGGGCTTCAAGTCTTCTTCACTCTTTGCAGGAAGGTTGTATCATCTGCACGTCTCAGGTTGTTGATAAGCCTTCCTCCGATCCCGATGCCGTGTTCTTCTTCATAGAGTACAGATTCTCTGCTTCTTTGCTCAGCATACAGATTGAATAAACATGGTGGAGGATACAGCCTTGACACACCTTCCCTCATTTTGAACCATGCAGTAGTCCCTTGTTCTAGTCACACAACTGCCTCTTGCTCCATGTATAGGCTCTTCATGAGCACAATTGAATGTTCTAGAATTCTCATTCTTTTCAAGGCTACCCATAGTTTGTTGTTAGGTGTGCCAAATCAAATGCCTTGGCATAGTCAATATGACACAAGCAAGAATCTTTCTGGTATTCTCTGTTTTCAGCCAAGAACCATCTGAGATCAGCAAAGCTATCCCTTGTTCCATGTCTCTTTGGAATTCAGCCTGAATTCCTGGCAGCTTCCTGTTGATGTACAGCTGCAACCATTGTTGAATTATTTTCAGCAAACTCTTTCTTGCATGTGACATCGGTAGTGTTGTTCTATAATCTGTGCATTCTGTTGGACTACCCATTTTGTAATGGGTACAGTTTAGGAAGCTGTTAGTCCAGTTACAGAGCAAGACTTTGTTGCCTCTGGAGGAAAGTCCTTTTCATCAAACTTCCTCTGGGTCTAGAAGTTTCTCAGCACAGGAACCCCAATGCCAAAGGAAATTATGTTCTCCTGGCTCTTCTTTCTTGGAGGTAGTAGATCCCCCCACCCCTTACATTGG
Source organism: Tenrec ecaudatus (assembly GCF_050624435.1). Lineage (NCBI taxonomy): Eukaryota > Metazoa > Chordata > Mammalia > Afrosoricida > Tenrecidae > Tenrec > Tenrec ecaudatus. Next base: position 86,672,204 of record NC_134542.1, on the reverse strand, counting down.
ATCAGGACGAGGACCCAAGTAAGGATATTGCTCTCATTCAAATTCCCTTAGCCCTGATGGGCTGATTACATCAGATAACATCATGGGGGAAGATTGTATGATTACATAACTGCCAAATCACATTATTACATAACTGACAAAGAACTGAGAATTATGACACAGCAGGGAGGTGCACAGCAGGGCACATTTCAATCCATGACAATATCTCAGTATATGGAAGAGACAAATAATTTCACAACTGGCCTTTGCCTTCTGTGATTGCTCTCATTTGTGTGCTCTCCTCCTTTCGCAATAATAGAGTATACAATAATTTGGGTTTCATCTGCTTCTTTTCTCATTCAGATGAACTAAACAGGCATGATAATGGGCCTTTAGCCTCAGCCATATCTTTATGAGTAGAAACTATTGAGCATTTATTGCTACCAAAATATACTCCAGGAAGAGTCTTGGCATATTCTTTCCTGTTACATCTTAAAGGACAAGTAAAGACTCCTAGTCTGTATATAGACCTTTAGTATTTGCCAGATTAACCTTCGAGAAGGCCTAGAATCCCTGATGTGTCCTGTCTATTTACCAAAGTAACTTTGATTTCATTGCATATTTGTCGTGTGCAATGTATTCAAGAGCATTCGGGGCTGGTCCAGGAAAAAAAATAAACTGCATCATAAACTCCATATTGGGGCTGAAACATTAACAGCTGCACGCAGGGCATGGGCAGTCAGTCCCTCACAGTAGGAGATCTGCATTGGAAGCCACTTAGAAGCAGGGAGGGCTTGAAAAACACCAGGACAGAGAAGGAAAGGCTGATAATGTACACCTTGGATGAGGTGTTTCAGAGTCCATATAAACCCAGTAAACTCTAAGTAGCTAAAAAAATACCCCAACATATCTGTTTTAGGTTATTTTAAAAACAACTGGATGTATACAACGCTGAGTTTGGTGTCTGTACTTTTATGGTCCGGGCCTCCGTTTGCTATTCCAGAAGCAAAGACCTTGTGATTCCCTCATACACAGACCACTGTGTACTGATTTATTTAACACTATGCAATTCAGAATCAGACCTTTCTTTCAGTCCAGAGAATATTCTTGGCTCATAAGCTATTCATTGAATTCAATTTTCACTTGACTTGATTAATGCTGTACACTGATGACCGTCTTAGGAGTAAATACAGAATTGTACATAGCAATTTCTGAGGGATTTTATTTATCCATGCAAATAATTATTTTTTATATTTGTTATTGGATTTTCAACCAATCAAACACCTGGGCATAGTGTTTTTAAAGTAGTCTAGTCAAATTGATTACAACTTATTAACAAGTAAACTCTGGTTAAACAGAAATTCAAAGACTCTAGGTACCTAAAACCATGGTAAGTTTTCGACTAAAAGAAATGCATTTTTCTCTTTTGAAATAAACCAAAAACCTTGTTTTAAGAATAAGAATTCTATTAATATATTTTTAGCCATCTCTTTCTGCCATTAGTTATTATTTTAAAATCTTAAGTGGTTGCTCCTTTAAATTTATTTATGCCTCTGGAAGTGCAATCTTTGATGACAGATTCTATGGCTCACTCCTAGTAGTTCAAATAAGTCAGATACGCTATAGATCCTCCAACATACAAGTAACAGACTGAAAAAGTGAACTCCACTTTCCAGGTACAATGAGGTTGAGTGTTCAAGAGGCTTCTATCGTGGTATTTGTTATATTGTAACTTGGCTGATGACAAATTCCTAAGGACCTAATAGTCTAAGCATATAAATGAATATTTTATTTTTATTAATTTTATCCTCACACAAATAATTATTTGACACCTACTACATGCCAGACATGGCAGGAACTATTGGAGATATGGAAGCAATCTGTTCTCATGCTTCACGTCTGCTGGGTGAGAAAGACATTCATCAAATAATTACACACATAAATGTAAAATTACAATGATGACATACTATATTACAAAGGAGATGTGTGAGAGAGTCTATATTAACCAGATATCACTTAGCCTAAAGGTTAAAGAAAAATTTTCAGACTAAATGTTTCTTCGATTGAGTGGCCATGAATATGCAGACTTTAGTCCATGAGTAAATAGGTCTGGTGGCACAGTGGGTAAGCACTGGATGACCAATCCAGTTTGTGTTTTTAACCTACCAAACAGTCTGGCTTAGAAAAATGTGGCCGTCTGGAACCATAAAGGTAGTTCTTCGGTCCCATTGAGTAGATTCTGACTAATAGTGAAGTCTATGTACCGAAGGATACATTGCCTGGTCTTGGGCCAAACTCACCAACTTTTGAGCCCAATGTTGTAGCCACTGGGTCGGTACATCTCATTGAGTGTGTTCCTCTGCCCTCTACTGTCCCAACACGATGTCCTTCTCCTGCTAGTGTGTTCAAAGTAGGTGAGATGAAGTCTTGTCATTTTCAATGCTAAGGTCCATTTCTGGCTGGATCTCTTCCAAGACAGTTTTTTTACCCCTCCCCCCCCAGCAGTTCCTGGTATGTTTAATATCATTTGCAAACACTATAATTTAAGGTCATCAAATATCCTCTGGTCTTTATTCACTCTCCAGGTGCATTTCAGTCCTCCCAGTGACATTCTGACACTTTTCAGTGATCGTTTGCAGGGTATTTGCCTTGGGAACCTAATGGGGACTGTTCTACTCTGTCCAGGAAAATCACTATGCTTTGGAATGGACTTCAGGCCAATGTATTTGGTTTTTATTTGAATCCAAAAATGAGAGAGGGAGAATACTTGATAGTTGAGGAAGTTAGTTTATTGTGCCAAACTGGCTGATAAACACATGTGGGGTTAATTGAAGGGCGGAGGGATAAATGGCTCAGTGAGCCTTGCCCTTCTAGTTCTCAGTGCTCTTGCTTTCTGATGGTCGGACCATGGTGCAGCTGCCTTAGCCAGTTCCCTGCTTCAGCTGGCAAGGCTCACTTCCTGCAAGACATCCCTGAGGAGAAGCCATATGGACCTACCCCGATGCAGCCCTGGGTGCTGGAGCTGCCACGTGGAGACCCCTGTCAATGATGAGATACTTTACACATTCACTGATTTGGCTCTCCTCCTGCAGTCGGCATCATTGTGTCTGTTTTGTGAGGTGGAGGAGGACTTTGTGGATTGGAATCAGACATATGGGCTAATGTTGGATTGTGGGTTTGGGCAACACTGGGTTGGGATGTTTTCTTGATGTGAACTTATCCTTTACATAAAACTCTGTCTTATACATATGAGTTTCTATGGATTTGTTTCTCTAATGTACCCAGACTAACTCAATGGTTGAGCAAACACATTAAAAATCTCTGATAATAAGTTATGGCAACTAAATTACAATAATTTATTAACACATGACGTGAAATCACTGGGATTTGTTTTTTGTTTTGTTTTGTTTTTACCTGTAAAAATGTTAGCTTCACATATTGTAGCCTAGTATTTGGAGCCCGGGCAGCTTTGTCATGTAGACATCCGATAACTAACCAAAAAAGTGGTAGGTCAGTCACCAGCCTTTCTGAGGGACAAAAAAGCAGCTACAATTCCATAAAGACTCACAGCCCCAGAAACCCTGTACGTGGTCCCTATGACTGGGAACTGATTGGATAGCAGTGGAATTTTAACCTAATATTAATGTAAGAGACATAGAAGATGTAACAAAGACAAATCAAATTTGCAAAATAGAATTGCTCCATGTTATTCTCCAGTGATGACGTGGACATGGCATCTGACCTCCTGCTTTTCACAATTCACCGCCATTAAGCAGTGTGGTTTCACATTGGGCTGCTAACCACAAGGTCAGCGGTTTGAAATCACCAGCAGCTTCATGGGAGAAAGATGAGGCTTAACAGTTTCAGGGAGCATTCTCTTGATCCAAAAGATCACTACGAGTCACAGTGGACCCCATGGCAGTGAGTTTCATTTGTAACTCTAAATCTTAGTACAATGAGGAAAACAATGGGTCATTTTTCAATTGTTTTTTAAAGTGATGGAACTAAACAAATGAAAAACCTGTTTAAATTTTACAAGAGAAGCATTACATATGATCAGCAATGCCTGTAAGAACTGTGCAGTTATAACTACCAAAACCACAGAAGTTTTAAGCTGAAATTAGAAAGACTCTTTTGTTACAATTAGATTAAGTGAAGTCATTGAGCTGTCATGGTTTAACTGTGTGATTGTATAGTTTTATACTCCTGTCTGGTTATTGTCTCAACAACATATTTCCCTATTCAAAATCATTTAATGACGCTGATGCTTTTGTTTAGATTATTTATCAAGTATCTCCAAGAAAATTTGCTTCAAAAAATGTCATTTATTCCCTGTTCTTTTAAACCATCTGCTCCTGTTGCAGTAATGTGATGCATGGGGTGGGGTTGGGGAGAGGCTGGCAGGTGGTGGGAAAGAAAAGATGAGAAAATTTACTCTTTATCCTCACTTAGATTAAAATAATAGTACTTAATGCTTTACTATGTAATTCTATACAAAAATTATATCAAAATGTAAGATAAAATATGATAACTGGATGTGATAAGCAACCTATTATTTTATGCAATAAGAATTCCCCCAGATGCTTGTAGCTCTTTTAAAAATTTTTTTGCACTGAGAGGAGTGTTCCCAAGTCACTAAAGATTGAGGCTTTGTGGAAATAACTTTGTTTTAACATCATAATTTACCACAAAATAATATGATCCATAGTGGCCAAATTATTTATTATATTTTATAATTATCTATTAATGTTAGACAATTTGTTTTATTATTTTTAATTCAAAGAGGAGTTATTTTTTAATATTTTGTCTTTTTATCTTTGTTTGAAATGAACTTGTAAGTCACTAAAGAGTCCAAGTCCACTTCAGTTTAATTTTTTCTCCTTTCACTTTTTCCTTATTTTTATTTTTTAATCGTTTTATTAGGGGCACATACAATGCTTATCACAATCCATACATACATCAACTGTGTAAAGCACATTTGTATATTCATTGCCCATCATTCTCAAAACATTTGTTCTCCACTAAAGCCCCTGGCATAAAGTCCTCATTTTCTCCCCTCCTTCCCTGCTGCCGCCTTCCTCATGAACGCTTGATAATTTATAAATTATTATTTTGTCGTATCTTTCCCTGTCTGATGTCTCCCTTCACTCACTTTTCTGTTGTCCATCCCCCAGGGAGGAGTTCACATGTAAATCTTTGTAATCGGTTCTCTCTTTCCAACCCACCCTCCCTCTACCCTCTCAGTATCGCCACGCACACCACTGGTCCTGAAGGGATAATCCACCCTGGATTCCTTGTGTTTCCAGTTCCTATCTGTACCAGTGTACATCCTCTGGTCTATCCAGACTTGCAAGGTAGAATTGGGATCATGATAGTGGGGGTAAGTTGGGGGGGTGGAGGAAGCATTTAGGAAAGTTGTATTTTTCATCGTTGTTACAACACACCTTGACTGGCTTGTCTCCTCCCCGAGACCCTTCTGTAAGGGATGTCCAGTGGCCTACAAGTGGGCTTTGGGTCTCTACTCCGCACTCCCCCCACTCATTCAATATGATAAGAATTTTTGTTCTGATGATGTCTGATACCTGATCCCTTCGAGCCCTCGTCATCGCACAGGCTAATGTGCTTCTTCCATGTGGGTTTTGTTGCTTCTGAGCTAGATGGCTGCTTATTTACCTTCAAGACACAAGACGCTATATCTTTTGATAGCCAGGCACCATCAGCTTCTTCGCCACATTTGCGTATTCACCCATTTGTCTTCAGTGATTGTATCATGGAGGTCAGCACACAATGATATGATTTTTTGTTCTTTGATGCCTGACAACCGATCCCTTCGGCACCTCGTGATCACACAGGCTGGTGTGCTTCTTCCATGTGGGCTTTGTTGCTTCTGAGCTAGATGGCCCCTTGTTTACTTTCAAGGCTTTAAGACCCCAGATGCTATGTCTTTTGAACGCTGGGCACCATCAACTTTCTTCACAATATTTGCTTAATCATCTGCTTTGTCTTCAGCGCCTGTATCTGGAAGGTGAGCATCATAGAACACCAATTTAATCGAAGAAAGTATTCTTGCATTGAGGGAGTACTTGAGTGGAGACCCAGTGTCCTTCTGCTACCTTAATATTAAACCTATAAATATGTGAACATAGACCTATTTACCCATCCTCATATTTAAGTATATTTGCATATGTACATGCCTTCATCTAGACCTCTATAAATGCTCTTTGACTCCCAGTTCTTCCCTCTATTTCCTTTGACTTTCCTCCTTTCCCACTATCATGTTCAGTCCCCTCCTGGGTTTCATCAATTCTTCTTTGTTACATTACCCTTGATCATGCCCCATCAGGCCTCCCACATCCTCCTCACCACCGATTTGGGTCATGTGTTGTTCCCTTGTCCCTGTGTTTGTTAACACCACTACCTTTCCCCCAGCTTCCCCTGTCCCACGTCCCCCCGTAACTGTTGGTCCCATTTTGTTTTCTCCTCCAGATTATTTATCCAGGCTATCTTATTTAGATAGACCTGCGGAGATAAGAACATGCACAAAAACAAGACAGAGCAGCAACAATACACAACAAAACATAACAAAAAACCCCCCCAAAACTAACCAATGACAGAAAAAAACACAAGAATGAAAAGGTTGTAGTTAATTCAAGGATTGTTTGTTGGCCTTTAGGAGTGTTTTCCAGTCCAGTTTGTTGGGTACCATGTCCTAACCCTAAAGTCCACCTTCAGCATTCCCTGGTGACCTTGCTGCTACATTCGCGTGCTGTTCTGTTGCACCCCCTTAGTGTTTTGCCTCAGTGTGGCAGGATCAGATCGAGTGCAATTTCCACACTGTGTCTCCTGTGTTGTCCCCTGTAGGACTATGGGCCAGTGAGGAACTTCATGTCTCATAGTGGGGCTGGCCATGTGGTCCTCTCTGTGGACTGGCTGCTATACATGGAGACATTTTCCTCATGGCTTGGTGGGCCAGTCTGTGCTCCACTCTCATTCTCACCCTTCATCTGCTCCCGTGTGCTCTGATCAGATATGTCTCTCTCCCAAAGCTGCAGATTCAATGCTGTCCTTTGAATAAATTCTTCTGGGGGGAGGGGCAGGTGTCCATGTAGTTGTTGGTATTGGAGTTGGCCCCTCAGACTGCTCCACTGGTTCCCTACTCCATGGCAGCATGATGCATTCACACCTTGGAGCACTGGGTTGAAGTCTGTCCCTCTTTCCCTGTGCAAATATAAACAATACCCACCCCTTGGGTGGGTAGTGCCCTGTGCCCCCGATACCCATTTTTTCCTTTCCCCACCTTTTTAAAAAAGCTGTCTATGATGTGTATCCCTGTATTTGGTCTGGTCCCTGCCATATTACCTGGTTCTCATCCAGGAATGTTTGTATACACTAGATTTTTCCCTTTGCCCCTTTTGCATTATTTTAAAAGCTTACCTCAGCAGACTCATGTTGTACTTGTCCTTTTGTGCCTGACTTACCTCGCTTAGCATGATTTCCTCCAGTTTGTCCCATGCAGCGATGTGCTTCATACATTCATCACTGCTTTTTTAGTAATGTTCAGTACTCCATTGTATGTATATACCACAGCTTTTTAATCCAAGAGTCAGTTGATAGAAATTTGGGTTGTTTCCAACTCCTTGCAATTGTGAACTGTGCCGCAATGAACATTGGAGCACAGATGTCTGGGCATGGTTTGTTTCTTGCCTCTTCTGGTTATATGCCCAGTAGGGGGATTGCTGGGTCATATGGTAATTCGATTTCCATCTGTTTTAGGTATCACCAGATCGATTTCCATAGTGGCTGTACATACTTACAGTCCCACCAGCAGTGGATGAGAGTTCCTGTCTCCACACAGCCCCTCCAACACTTGTTGCTTTCTGAGTTTTTGAATTGGGCTATCTTTGAGGGTGTCAGGTGGTACCTCATTGTTGTTTTAATTTGCATTTCTCTTATGGCTAAAGATTGGGAACATTTTCTCATATGTTTGTTGGTCATTTGGATTTCTTCCCCTGTGAAACTTCTATTCTGGTCCTTTGCCCACCTCTTCAGTGGGCAATTAGTTTTTTTCTTTTGGGAAGCTAGCAGAGTACTATAGATTTTAGTAATAATAGTAATAAGGCCTTTGCAATGATGTGTCATTGCTAAAGATATTTTCTCAGTCCATGGACTCTCTTATTACTCTCTTGGTGAATTATTTCAATGTACACAGGTGTTTTATCTTCAGTACATCTCATTTGTCAATTTGTGCCTCCTCTGGGTTTGTGTCCTTCCCTATTTCTGATAGCCTATGTATTCCCTGTGCCAAAGTTCTCAAGTTGGTCCCAATTCCCTCAGTGATGACCCTAATAATTTGGGATTTAACTTCAAGGTCTGTGATCCACCTTGAATTTATTCTTGTGCATGGAGTGAGATAAGGGTTTTGCTTAATTTTTCTTCAGGTAAATATCCGTTTCTTCAAGCACCACTTGTTAGAGAGGGCATCTGCTTCCCATTGGATATTTTTGGGGCTCTTATCAAAGATTAGTTGTCTGTATTCTGATGATTTTATTTCTTGGTTTTCATTCTTTTCCATTCTTTCATTTCACCAATACCATGCATTTTTGACAACTGTCGCTGTATGTTATGTGCTAAAGTCAGGTAACGCAAGCCCTTCCACTGTGTTCTTCTTCTTGAGGAGTTCTCTGCTAATTCTGGGCTTCTTCCCTCTCCATAAGAAGTTGGTAATCAGTTTTTCCATTTCTTTGAAGAAAGGTGAGGGTAACTGTATCAGGATTGCATTAAATTTTATAGTGCCTTTGGCAGACTGACATCTTGACTATATTGAGTCTTCCATAGGATATTCTTCCATTTGTTGAGGTTGCTCTTGGTTTCTTATAATAGTGTTCTGTAGTTTCCCCCATATATATCTTTTGTTCTTTTAGTCAGGTATATTCATAGATATTTCAATTTGTGTTTGACTATTTTGAAGGGTACCACCTTTTTGACCTCCTCTTCTGTGGTCTTATCCGATGTGTATGCAGTCTGATGGACTTCTGTTTGTTAACCTTGTATACTGCCACTCTGCCAAACTCCTCTATTGCTTCCAGTACTCCTGTTGTGGAACTTTTGGCATTTTCCATATGTAAAATCATATCATCAGTAAATAATGATAATTTCATTTCTTCCTTCCCCAGACAAATACCTTTGATGTCTTTTCTTTGCCTTATGCTCTTAGCTAAAAGCTCCAGCATGCTATGAAATAAGAGTGGGGACAAGGGGCAACCTTGTCTGGTCTACTTTTTCAGTGAGATTGTGTTAGACTTTTCTCCATTGACTACCACATTGGCTGCTGGTTTTTCATATATAGCTTGTATTATTTTGAGGAATTTTCCTTCCATTCCCATCTTCTCAAGTGTCTTAAACAGGAATTGGTGTTGAATTTTGTTGAATGCTTTTTCTGTGTCTATCGATATTATCATGTGGTTCTTATAGTTTTTCATATCAATATGATGAATAATAATAATGGTCTTTCCTATGTTGAACCATCCCTGCATCCCTGGTATGAATTCCACTTGGTCATGGTGAATTATTTTTTTATATATACTTTTGTATTCTGTTGGCTAGGATTTTGTTACGTAGTTTTTCCTCAATGTTTACTAAGGATATTGATCTGCAGTTCTCAATTCTTGTGGGATCCTTGCCCGGGTTTGGTATCAGAATTATACTAGGTTCATAGAAGGAGTTCAGGGGTTTGCCATCTTTTTCTATATTCTGGAAGAGTTTATGTAGGATTGGTGTTAGTTCTTCCCTAGATGCTTGGTAGAATTCTTCAGTGAAGCCATCTGGCCCAGGGGATTTTTGTTGGTAATCCCTTGATAACCTTGTTTATTTTTTCTATTGCTATGGGTCTGTTGAGATTCTTGACATACATCAAGGATAGTCTAGGGAAGGATTGTTTTTCCAAGAAAATGTCTGTGTCTTCCAAATTGTTGAATTCATTGGAATACAATCCTTCATAGTACTGTGTAATTATCCTTTTGATTTCATTAGTGTCTGTTGTAATGTCTCCTCTTTCATCCCGTATTCTTGCTATTGAAATTTGTTCCCTCCTTTCTTAGTTAGGTTTGCCAGTGATCTGTCAATTCTGTTTATTCTGTCAAAGAACCAACTTTTAGCACCATTAACTTTTTCCATAGTTTTCTTACTTTACCTCTCCTGGATCTCAGCCCAGTATTTTATAATTTCTTTTCTTTTGCTGTTAGTAGGATTGTCCTGCTGACTCTGCTTTAGTTGTTGTAAATTTTGGGCCAGCATATCAACCACAAGTATCTCTTACTTTCTTAGGTGTGCATGTCTTGCTATGAAACTTCCTCTAATATCTTCCTTTGCTGTGTCCCATAAGTTTATGTATGTTGTATGTTCATTCTCGTTGGTTTCTAGAAATTTCCTTATGTCATCTCTGATCTGTGCCAGTCCGCATTCCTTTTGCAGTAGAGAGTTATTAATCTACCAATTGTTTGCTCTTGTTTTCTTCATCTTCCTTTTGTTGATTTCTAGCCTTATGGCAGTGGTCAGAGACATAGGTCTATCAATGCGCTTAAATTTATGTAGATTCGCCTTATGCCCCAGCATGTGGTCTATCTTTGAATTTGTGCCATGTGGGTTTGAGAAGAATGTGATTTTATTTGTATTGGGATGAAAAGTCCTTTAAATATCTATCAGGTCAAATTGTGTAATTGTAATGTTTGGATCTCTAGCCTCCTTGTTGAGTTTCTTTTCCTGTGATATATCTTTCTCAGAGAGTGCTGTATTGAAGTCACCCACTATAATTGTTGAGGCTGTGACTTCTTATTTCATCTTTTGGAGTGTTTGGTAAACATATTCAGGGGGTCCCTAATTTGGGGAATATATGTTTACAATGCTTAGTGGTTCTTTGTCTACCATTCCCTTGAGCATTATATAGTATCCGTCCTTATCTCTTTTTATGGTTTGCACTTTGAGGTCAATTGTATCCGAGATTAGGATTGCAATCCATTCTTTTTTTTTTTTTTTTGAATTGCTGTTTGCTTGGTATGCCTTTCTACAGCCTTTGATTATGAGCCTTTTTTTTTTTTTCTGTAGCCTTGAGATATGTCTCCGGTAGGCAGCAGATTGATGGGTTCTGTTTTCTAAGCCAGTCTGCTAGTCTCAGTCTTTTAATGCCATTGATATTTAGGGTTATTCTCTTCATCTGCAGACTCTGTGATGTCATCTTATACCTTTTGTCTTGGATGTTTTCCTTCTTTACTTTCTCATTAGTGTGTTGTGTATATTTGTGTGTGTGTATCATTCTTTACTTCTTTCCATCCTTAAGCCAATGCTATCTTGCAGTCTGTTTTCTCTTTGTTGATCTCTGGGTGAGGTTTTCTATGAGGTGGTCTCTTATTATGCTTGGTGAGTGTTGTTCTTCTGCCCATACTGGGTCAGCAGGGATCTTTTGTAGGGGTGGGTTTGTTCTAACATATTCTTTGAGTTTTTCCTTGTCTGGGAAGACTCTTACTTCTCCATCTATCTTGATTCATAATTTGGTTGGGTAGAGTATTCTTGGGTTTGCATTGTTTTCCTTCCATTTTTGGAATATGTTACTCCATTCTCTCCTCTTCTTCATAGTTTGTGCTGATAGGTCTGGGCATATTCTTATTTGGGAAGCTTTTTATGTGATTGCTTGTTTTTCCCTAGCTGCACTCATGATTTTCTCCTTAGTTGGATAGTTTAATTATTATGTGCCTTGGTGACTTCTTTGTGGGATTCAGTCTAGTTGGTGTTCTTTCAGCCTCCTGAATGGTTGCCTGGTTTTCATTCATTTCGCTGGGGAAGTTTTTCTCCAAGCATTCTCTCACTAGTGTTACAGATGACTTCTTTGTTGTGTCTTCCTCTGGTAATCCAATAATTTCTGGTAATCCAATAATTCTAAAGTTGTTTTGCTTCATAGCATCAGACAAAGCACTTAGGTTTTCTTCAGCTTCTCTGATAATCTTATTAGATTTTTGTTCACGTTTATTAAAGTCTGCTTGGCTGTCCTCTAAGTCACTGATGTGGTTCGCTGCTTCCTCCAGTCGATTCTTGAGGTCTGTGTTTCTGCTACGGGTGTTTGTTATCTCCTCCCTAATCTCCTGTATTTCCCTTTGGTGTATGGCCTTTATCTCCTCTATCATTTCATCCTTTTTCTTTATTATTTCCCTCGTATCCTGTATGACTCCAAGCAGTATTCTGAAATTTTCTTTCTGTGGCAGCTCAATGTCTGCTTCTTCTATGCATGTCTTTATGTTCTGGACATCCGCTGCCATTGCCTTTTGTTTCTCCTGGTTTTTTTTTTTTTCGTTGAGGTTGTTGGGGCTGATGGCTCTTTGCATTGCATTGATTTAGAGGAGTGAAGAGCACTGGCTTTCTCTGGGAGACTTGTAGGAATGCTTCTTCGAACTTCCTACAGCTAATTTCCCTATGGAATTAACCACCACTTTATCCTTCTGTGGCTTTCTTCTGGGTCATGGGAGTGACCCAGAAGGCTGGTGGGTTGCCTGCTTTGATGTTGCAGAAGTTGGGCAGAGGTTCCTGCAGCTGCTTAGAACATTGACAAGTGTTGACCAAGCTTCCTTTGACACCCCCCCCCCCCAGGGTCACAGGCAGGAATTCCCCACTAGGAAGTTGGGCAGAGTATACCCTGGTGGATGTCGGCAGGGATTTCCCCAGCCTTGGGCTTTCTGAACAGAGTGGAGCTCACTTAGCTGGGTGTGGCACAGGCATAAATGCCCTAGTTTAAGGGGAGTGGTCTGGAGGTCAGCAGTGGAGTGTGAGAGAACCGGAAAGAGACAAAGAGGAGAAAATAAAATGAAAAAGTAACCCAGCTGAGATTGTGGGGAGATATAGAGAAGAGAGAGAAATAAAAGCAACAATGTCGCTGAGAACGGCTCCCAGCCCATGGATCTGCAAGGGTTTAGTCCCCACCTGAGGAGGTTGTGGCAAGCTGTGGCTGTGTTGAGGAAAACCCCTGACCAGCCCTCTAAGACTGACTGTGCGGGGATAAAGAGGAGAGATGGAAGCAAAAGTAACAATGTAGCTGAACCCCATCTCTGCCTGTGGAGCTGCAAGGGTCCAGTCCCTTCCCGGAGGCAGGTGGTGGCAAACTGTGGCTGTGTTGTGACCAAGCCCCCTATGGGATCCAAGTGGTCTCGCTCCCGGCAGGGACAATGTTGGGGCCAAGGCCAAGCCCCAGCTGGCCTCCACTGTGGTACGACAAAAGTCCCCAGACCCTCAAAACCCCGTGGACCTGTCCCTACTTATCTTTATGATGCTCCTCCTGCATTCCCACAGTGTGGAATTTCCCTCTAAGCAATTCTCCTGGGCTGAATTCTGTGGAGTCCCTCTGGTATTTGTCACTCCGTCACCATCTTCCCAGACATCTCCTTCTCCTTTTCTTAGTCAGTCAGATCAGTACCTAGATCTGAAGGGTAAGTAACCTGATGGAGAGGGTTATTTTTAATGAACCGTTTAACTGTATTTTATTTATTTATTTTCTGTGTTAAGCCTTCATTTTTTTATTCCCTTTCTCCAGTAATTCTCTGAAACCTAATTGAGATACATTAATCAGGAAAAGAGCACCCTGATTTTTACATATTTCAGTTTTTATTCTCAAATTATATTTCTTTCTCCCAACATACACATGTGCATTTTGGTACAAACACAATGACTAGATACTTTTTCTCATTTCCATCTGTTTTTTAACTACAGCTATGATTAAAAGTAATGAGTAGAGATCTGGGCTCATCTGTCCATTTAACGTACAAGGGAGCTTGCATGCTGCTGTGAGCCTGGGAGCTATGCAGGCAGTATTTGAAATTCCAGCAGGAATACACATGATGCCCTGGCTTCAAGGGAACTTCCAGGGTAAGCCCAGAAAAAAAAAGAATCAGGGGGAATTCCAGTTCTGAAGTAGCCCCTGAAAACCTTAGGGGCTAAGAATGTAGTGGACGTACATTCTTTGACATAATGCCAGAGCATGAGTCCCTAATGTTGGGAGGCACAAAATATAACTTGGGAGAGCTGCCTTCTCAAAGTAAAGTTGACTTTAAGGATATGGGAGAAGCAAAGCTTTCTGGACCTTCATTTGCTGATGGGGTCTGAGATGTAGTTAATAAATTCATATGGCCTTTCCAACCATAGTCCTCCCTTTTAAGATATTTTATAACTTCTAGCCTTTGCAGCTGTGCTTATAACCCATGTTAGAGGGAGTAAGCTGTTATACGAATGAGACACGATTTAAAATGACGACAGCAACAGCAACACAAACTCACTGCCATCTAGATGATTCCAATGTACACTCTATCAGACAGAAGAGAACTGACTCTTTGCATGTTCTAGGCTGCATATATTTCCAGGAGTAGAAGAAAGCCTCATTTTTTTCACTTAATGGTTTTGCATCACTGACTTGTGGCTAGCAACTCAATGCATAACTCACTATGCCACTTAAACAGCATGCGGTTTGAAGCTCAATAAGCAATCCACTGTGTCATGAGGGCTCCTCCCTCAATGAGAAGAAGGCCGGGTAGATTTTGAGTCCTCACCTTACTGGAGGAGGGGTGTGTGTGACCCAAGTCTCCTTAGGGTTATGATCTGCAGAAAGTAAAAAAATCACACATCCATCAAAGTCATGTTTGTAGCACCCCCTTTCTGATGGAACGAGTGCAGAAGCTAACAAGACTTGCTTGCACTTTCAGACACTGCCCCCTCTGGCTCAGGACTCTGCATCAGAGCGCTTCTGTCTGACCTCTGGCTCTTGATGCTAGTACTGTGGCCTTTCAGTGGACTTGATTTCACCAACTTCTGGAACCTTGTAAAATGGTGAGCTTTCAGAAGTATATTTGAATTTTTGAACCACGTGATAGCCATTTTCTTTACAATTATTGGGTTCTGCAAGATATTTCAGCTAATTGCAGGATCCTAGGCATGAGGGATTATAATAAAGCAAAGTGCTGGGTAATACCAAGGAGCCCTGGGAGTGCAGTAGGTGACTCATCAGACTGCTAACCATGAGGTTATAGTTCAAAACCAGTAGCCATTCCTCAGGAAAAAGATGAAGCTTTCTACTCCCACATCGTATTATAGTCTCAGAAACCCACAGGGGAAGTTTCAACTCTGTCTTACAGAGTCACTACAAGTCAGAATTGACTCAATAGTAGTAAGTAATTTTATAGCATTTGTAAAATCATTTGGAACATCCTAGTATCCACCTTATTTGGTTTTAAATAATTACTTTAAAATAATTTTGCAGGCAGTGACTCAAAATGAGGAGAACCAGCTGCAAACATATGTTAGTAATTGGATAGCAGAATGTACAATTATGATTCTAGAAAGTTTAGAAGTTATTAAAAAATGAACTGGAACTCGTAAAGGTCAATATCCTGAAGAGTAGTATGTTTAAATGGACTGATAATGGCCACTTTGAGTCCTATGATCATATGGTTTAACATGCTGGGCATGATAAATTTAAGGGAAAAATCATTGCATCCATATTCAGAAATAATATTTCAAAACCAATATTGAAGTGTAATGCTGTCTATATCAGATAATACATATACACCTAGAAAGAAGACTGGCTAACACAACTTTCATTAAGATTTACATACCAGTCACCAAAGTCAATGATGAAGTAATTGAAGAATTCCACCAATTCTTTCAGTCTGAAATGGATTAAAAACGCAATCAAGGTGCATTGATAATTACTATTGATTGGAATGCAAAGGTTGGAAATAGAGAAGGATCAGTAGGAAAAATATGGACTTGGTGATAGAAACATAGCTAGAGAAAACATGTTAGAATTTTTCAATATTAAGAACTTCTTTATTGTAAGTGCATTTTTTACAGAAACATAAATGACTACAGTACATTTGGGCATCGCCAAATGGAATGTTCAGGAATCAAATTGTCTGTATCTGTAGGAAGAGACAACGAAGAAATTTAATAGCATCAGTCAAAACAAGGCCAGGGGCCTACTCTCAAGTAGATTATGAATCGGTAATGTGCAAGTTTGGGTTGAAGACAAGCAAAATGAAAGCAAGCCCACAAGAGTCCAAATGTAACTTTGAGCATATCACACCTGAGTTTACAGGTCATATGAAGAACAGATTTGATAAACTAATCACTGAGGATCAGACATGTTGTGGGATGACATCAAGAACATCAGA
This sequence comes from Tenrec ecaudatus, assembly GCF_050624435.1. Lineage (NCBI taxonomy): Eukaryota > Metazoa > Chordata > Mammalia > Afrosoricida > Tenrecidae > Tenrec > Tenrec ecaudatus. The sequence goes on along the minus strand of NC_134542.1, from coordinate 86,656,026 downwards.
CAACTGAGAAAGCAAAAGGTCATTAAACATACAGGGAATAAAGCAAAAACCAAAAATGATCTTAAAAAAGACTTTAATCCTTAACTACTAATGCTTAGCATACATTACTGTCTAAGTTGAATGGAAAAAATGATTAAGTGAAAGAGGCAAACTGAAAACAACAAAAGGAAGCTCAAGAAAACAGAATAAAATTTTATATGAAATGCGCACAAGAACATACTCAGCATATCTCAAGCTGAAACAAGGGAAGAAATTTTTTTTGTTTGTTTTGGAGGGTAATGGAATTTTTTAAAAGATTTATTGGGTGCCCTTGCAATACTTATAACAATCCTTACATAAATTGTATCAAACATATTTGTACATATGTTGTCTTCACAATTTTCTAAACATGTACATTCTATTTGAACTCTTGGTATCAGCTCCTCTTTTTTCCCTCCTTCCCCGACCCTCCCACTCTTGTGAACCCTTGATAAATTAGAAATTATTATTATTTTCATATCTTACACTAACCGCTGTCTCCCCTCACCCACACTTCTATTGTTCATCCCTCTGGGGGTGGGTATGCGTTGATCATTGTGATAGGTTCCTCCTTCCTCCCCTTCCCCCCCCACCTCCCTCCTACTCTTGCAGTATCGTTACTCCTATTTCTGCTCCAAAGGGGTTTATCTGACTTGAATTCTGCATGTTGTGAGCTCCTATCTGTACCAGTGCACATACTCCGGTGTAGCCAGAACTGAAAAGTAGGAGAGGGTCATGATAGTGGGGCATGAGAAGCCTCAAAGAAGCAGAGGAATATTGTGTGTTTCATTGGTGCTATACTGCACCTGATACTCCTCCCTTCCTTGTGAGCCTTGTGGGAAGGGGTGTCTTATTGTCTACACGTGGGTTTGGGGTCTCTACTCCAACTCCCCCTCCCCTGTTCTCAACAATATGTGTTTTTTTTTGTTTTGGATCTTCTGATGCCTGTTACCTGATCCCGTTGACACTGCATGATCACACAGGCTGGTGTGCTTCTTCCATGTGGGCTTGTTACTTCTCTGCTAGATGGTCGCTTGCTTAACATCAAACCTTTAAGACTGCAGATGCAATATCTTTTGATAGCCTGTCATGCCTTGAGTTAGCTGAGTGATTGCAAGTTTCTAGATGCAAACTATTGAATGAAGAAAGCATCAAAAGAAGATGAAAGAACTGTATTGTATCACTGTACTAACAAGAACTGGTCAAGCTCAATGATTACAAAAGGTAGCATAAGATCCAGAATGGATAACATCGAAGGAAGCAGTCCCATTGCATTCATGAAAAATAAGACTCCAGGAGTTGATTGAATACCAAGCGAAATGTTTCAGAAAATTGATGCGGCTCTAGAAGCACTTATTACCTTCTGCATTTTGGAAGACAGCTACCCAGCCAGGCAACGAGAACAGATCCATAGTTGTGCCCATTCCAAAGAAAGGCGGTGAAACAGAATGAAGATATTATCGAACAATATCATTAATAGCCATGTAAGTAAATGTTTCCGTTCAAAAAGGCTTGCAGCATACAGTGACTGGGAGCTGCCGGTCAATCCTCAGCATCACAATAAATTAAGAAAAGAAGGAAGAAGGAAGTTATAAACGTGTCATTTAACTTGGATCCACAATGAAGGCTCATGGAAGTAGCAGTGAAGAAGTTGAGCCACGTATTAAAATGAGCAAATCTGCTGTACAAGATCGATTTAAGGTCTTAGAGAGCAAAAGTATCACTTTAAGGATGAAAGTGCACCCGACCCAAACTGTAGTATTTTCAATTGCACCATGAGCATGTGAAAGTTGGACAATGAATCAGGACGACTAGAGAATAATCAATGCAGTTGAATGACGGTGCTAGTCAAGAACATGGGGAATAACGGGAACTGCCAGCAGCACAAACAGATCTGTGATGGAGGAAGGACAAGCAGACTTTTCATTAGGAGAGAATGACAGGACTTCTTTTCATGCATTGGGACATCTTCTCATGAAAGAGCAGTCCTTGGAAAAGGAAAGCATGTTCAGGAAAGTAGAGGGGCAGAGATAAGGGGTGGAGGGGAAGGTCCTGGGAGAGATGGGTTGACAGAGTGGTTGCAACTCTGTAATGTACTGGTTGCAATGAACTCAAACATAAGTTGAGGAGATGAAGCCAGACTGCACAGTGCTTTGTCCTGTTGCACACCAGTTGAACTGATTCCATGGAACCTAAAAATGATAGTAAAGGAGATCTTGTGACTAAACATTCTTAAACTTCCTATTAGACTTCCTATTCACAAATGTACACAGGTTGATGATTTGCTTATTTTTAATTTTGAAACATTTTACTTCCCTTCTACAACATTGAGTTACCCTAGCTTTCCTTTTGCCTCTGTTTTTGATCATATTACTTGCTAAATTGGCACCCCTTCTACTTGTATTCTTTTATCAAAACGCATAGAAATCTATTTACTACCTATATTTTCCCTTTTGATGACCTTTTTTTCTAATGTAGTCAATTATTCCATTCTGTCAACTATTATAATATCTTTACCTCCCTCTGTGCTCTTTTTCCTTGACTACTGACCTTGATTTTCTTTTTTTTTTCATACTGATACATTTATTTTAAAAAAATACAGACTAACGGCTCTGTGGTCAAATAGCATTATGGTTCTGTGCTGACTTCCACAAAATGTATCTAACTGTCATGGACTCTTCACAACTACATTCTGGACAAAAACAAAAAGGTCCACAGAGATGGCGGTCAAGACAGACCTGCTGAAGACACTGGTGATGAATACTTGCTAGAAAATGAAGTTTGACAAGATGTAATAATAATAACATCAACATTCACGGAAGGCAGAGTATCAGAGGCAAAAGGGTGCGATACCACAAGAAATCTTTTCACATTACCCAATTAATTTTATATAATCAGTCAGTCACCAGAAAAGAAAAAAAAAACGTATTCTTGTCAAGCAGAGTTTTTAAGTCCATTCAATCAGAGTCTGGTATATCTTTCGGGGTCTATTCATTTGCAGCTGGGAAGACTGGAACCAAGTTCTTCACATCACATATTCTCAGGCGATGCCAAGTCTTCATATACTCTCCAATTTCTTTAAGATAAATGGAGTGACTCACAGCAGGGCCACGTAAATAAGAAAGTTCCGTATGGAGGAGACCACGTCCTCGCACATCTTCCATTTCATTTCCTCGGGGTCCAGCTTCAGCGCGAGGCCCTCGATCCGAAACATCGTGGCTGGGCTTCAGGGATTCCTCCTGACCTTGATTTTCTATTTGACATATTGACTGGGCATTATAGTTAAAAATAAATATTCAAACCTGCCTCACTATCTTTTACTCAAATCTCTCGGTTGACTGTTTTCTAAGACAAACTTTCAAACAATCATTTTATAAACTGGAAGCAATACGGAGTCTTTAATTATCCCTTTTGCTAATTGCTTCCACTTTAAGGCAGCAAAGAACAAACACCTTTAAAAGCATGAAACACTCAGGATAACAAGGAGGAGTCCAAAAGTCTTGTGATTGGCTTTCCAGTTTGTGCATACATGGGTTTATTACAAACAAAATCTTTCTAAACCTGTCTCTATGATCAGTTGACGGCTTCCGACAGGTTCTCTCAGTAATAAATTTTGTCTTAGTCTGGTTTTGGGCTTTCAAAAGAAAGGAGATTTTGTGCTGTGGTGGGTTGGGTGGTGTGATTTTGAGGTCAGGATTGAGATCTAATTTTCAACAAAACTCAGGTGTAAATCTCATAAAGTCACAGAGTCTTTGGGTTAAGTTTACAATACTGTATCCCACATAAAACGCATTTTTTTAAAAAATGGACCAAGCAGTGTAGGGAAGATCAGGCAGACCACAAAGACAAAGAAGAACCATCAACCTTAACAAAGAAGAAACTGTAGTGAAAGCCCTCAAACTGACGGAGGAAGGCTATGTAATTGCCTCTGTTAGGATAGCTCCTGAAGTTGGAATCTCACGTGGCCAAATATTTTCAATTCTTAGCATAGAACCTTGGCTTACATTAGCTTTTGGGCAGATGAATATCAAAAGCCTTGCACACTCATGAGCTAGTGCAAAAGGCTGATCTTCCCAGTCTTTAAGTAAAATTGAAGCCAATGCAGATGAATTTATAAAATTAATCATAACCAGAGACAAGATCTGGATTTACTAATACAATCCAAACAGCAAGATCCAAGCAAAACAGTGAACTCCGATGGTGTCTGTTGGACCAGCTAAATTCAAGGAAAAGAGATCAATTCCAAAGATTGTAATAACTGTTTTGAGAAATCCTAAAGAAAAGTATCTTAGTAAAATTTCTAGAAGGATACAGGGCATACAAGGGGCTTATTAGAAAGATGTTTTCATATACTTGGAACTGCATCGGTGAGAAAAATGCCAGGAAAGCTGTGCCAAGGAATGTTTTCCATCGTGATAATGCATCTGCTCATTCTTTGAGGGTTCAGGGCTATTTTACAAGACTTTCATTGGGAAACTCCAAACCACCCATTCTCATGCTGTAGTCTTGCTCCCTAAACTCAAAGGTGGTGAAAAGGAACATGATTTGAGATTTCTCAAATGGTTGTTTGGAACATGCTGTAAATCAAAGTGTGCATAATTCATAATTCTTAGAAGAATTGTTAGTGGGAAACCACTTTCAAAGTGTGTAGCTCTAGTTGGAGGCTATGTCAATAAATAATAACTTCACATTTGATGTTTTAATTTTTAAATTTCTGTGATTTTGTAGCAATACCTTTTGACATACTTTTACGTAGTATTTCAAATTGGAGTTTGAAACCATAAAAAGTATCAAACTGGAGGTATGCATGGCCAACTAAGACTGATGGAGCCAACATGCATTCTCTAGGAAAGAAACGGTCAACGTGTGAGTGAGTTAGATGTAAACAACTGTTCTCAAAAGAAAGTGTTCCTAACTAACAAAATCAGTTAGGGTATATATTGAGAAGAACGCCTAAACCATTTTCCCCTGGAGTCCACTACAATGAACAGCAGCCTACAATCCTACAATCAAATGTAACCTTACCAGCTCTCATCTCACAACTAAAGGATAACGCATGCCACCCATACCAAGTATCTAATCCTTATATTTCAAAGGACTTCAGGATAAAACATTTTTATCTACAATCATTTCATTGTTCTCTACAGATAAGGAACCTCTCTCCACTTGAAGGTGGAACATGTCGTATTACCTGTTTGGGTCCGGCTGCCACCATTCTTTTTCTCAGTGAAACTCCCTTTCTTTCCCTCCTCACAGAGCACAAGACTTTCTCCTTTAATGTTGACAATGTCCAGCAGTGCTTGAACAATTAAGCAACTTGATTATAAAAGACTGCTAATGAAGAGACACATGAAAATCAATGTTTCAGAAATGAAGAAGCCAAATGAACAAATATTAACATTTAATATTAGGTTACAAAATAATACTTTTGAACTTTAAGAAACATCAGGGTATACATCTAGACAAAATATGTAAAATGTTATCACACACTGGGGTTGGAGGACAGAAGAGCAAGTAGAAGAAATTATAAATGAATGCTCTCCTTTTATTGTTTATGTTTAAATGAATTTTTCTTGGTTGATAAATTAAGAAGTAAAGGTTTACTAATATGTATGAAAGGGCATTCAAACACAAAGGCATAACTGAGACAGCTGCTTGCAGTGCAGGCTACCATTCTTGGTCATTATACATTGACTTGTCCTAGGTCCTCCTTGCTAACTTTTAAAGAACAGAGCAGGAGATTTTGAGCCCTAGTGACATATAACTTCTTCCGTAACCTTAACCACCCTCAGAAAATAACGCAGGGTTGAGAAGAAACATTTGCCAAGAAGTGTTTGTGACCATAGTCTCATAAGAACATTTGTGCAGCAGGTCTCAAAATGTTAAGTACAGGTAGACATTTCAGAAAATTATTTGCTAGGCTAATTCCAAGGAGTCTCTGTTTGAAGATAAATCGGTTCGCCTTGTCAAATTTTAACTCACTATTGTCTTCAACATACCCCAGAGTCCACAGGACAGGGCATGTATTCACGTTCCCTCATTTCGATATGGGAGCTCACCTCTCCCCCAGACGCTTGGAGCACTTAGCTTCTCCTGTGGACTTTACCCAAACCCAGAATAGAAAAGATGCCATTTTCCTATGACACTTCTGGGGTCAGAATCATGTGGATTACTCTGCTCGGAATGGCAGAGGCAAGAGGCATGGCCTCACAATCATCTTCAAAAGAACATTTTAAGATCAGTTTTGAGGTACAGTACTCATCTAGGGTAATATCCGTATGTCTATAAGGAAATCCAATTAATGTAGCTATTATTCAAATTACAAACCAATCACAAAAGCCAGTGGAAGCAATTGAAGAATTTCTAAATTCACTAACTTCTTCAATATGAAATGGTTCAAACATGCAATCAAAAGGCATGGATAATTTTTGGTGCTTAAAATACAAAAATTAGTAAAGCAAAAGATTAGTATTGGAAAATATGGCCTTGGTGATAGAAATAAAGCTCAAGGATGGGACAGGATACCAATTGTGGTATTTAAAGAAGACTGATGACATGCTGGAAACACTCATCTGTGGCAAGAAATTTAGAATACAATTATGCGGCTAACCCACAGGAAAGGTCCAAATTTGTGCCATTCCAAAGAAGGTGCGTCACAGGATGTGGAAATTATTGAACATTATCATTAATGTCACATGCAAATAATATTTTGCTGAAGATCATTCAAAAACACTCGCAGCAATACATCAATGGTGAGCAACCAGAAATTCAAGCTGGCTTCAGAAGAGGCCATAGCACCAGGGAAGTTGTTTCTGGCAGCAAATGAATCTTGGCAGAGAATGCCAGAAATATGTTTACTTATGTTTTTTCAACTATGCCAATGGATCATAATGATCAGTGGATAATAATTCAAAGAATGGAAATTCCAGAATACTTTATTATTCTCATGAGAAATCTGTATGTGGACCAACAGGCAGTCATTTGAAGAGAATAAGGTGATACTGCATGGTTTAACATCAGGAAAGGTGTGTGTCAGAGTAACATCCTTCACCCTGCTTATTCAATCTGTCTGCTGAGCAAATAATTTGACAAGAGGAGTGCAGTATCAAGATTAGAAAAAGGCTCACTAGCAACCTGCAATATGCAGAGGACACAATTTCGGTTGCTGGAACCAAGGTGGGAGAACTTGAAGCGCATGCTGGTGGAGATCAAAGATTGCAGCCTTTGGTAAGGATCACAACTCAGTAACACAACAACAACAACACGTACACTCACAAATCTTCACAGCTGGACCAGTAGACTGCATCATGAAAAACATAGAAAAGGTTGGAGTTGTCAAAGATTTCATTTCACTTGGATCCACAATCAATGTCCTAGAAGCAGCAGTCAGAAAATCAAACAATGCATTGTGCTGGGCAATTTTGCTGTGCGGGATCTCTTGAAAGTATCAAAGAGCAAAGATGTCACTTTGAGGACAAAGATGTGCCTGACCTAAGCCACAACACTTTTGTTTGACTACTGGACAATAAATAAGGGCCATGGAGAAGAATTGATGCATTTTAATTACAGTGTTGTTGACAAGTAGAGAAAGTACCTTGGACTGCCGGAAGAACAAATAGATCTTTCCTCTCTAATCTTTTTTCCTTTTTCTTTTGGCAGAAGTTTCCTTAGATGAAAAGATGGCTAGACTTCATTTCAAGTACTCTGGACATGTTATCAGACGAGGTCAGTCCCTAGAGTGTATTATCCTTGGTATCGTAGAGGCTCAGCAAGAAGAAGACATAATGGATTGACAAAGTGGCTACAACAATGGGCTCAATCATACCTGCAATGGTGAGAAAGGTACAGTGGAGGGATGTTTACTTCTGTGTGCACAGTGGTGCTATTAGTTGGAACCGACAAGATGGCACCTATCAATACAATGACCTCATAAACCGTAAGTAGAGCTCTATTGAGTCAAAAGCAACCACATAGAAGTGGATTTGTTCTTGGTTTTGTTTTTAGTTTCTGCTGAACTTGAGTCCTATGAGTCATCTTTAGAGCAGTTTTTAAACACCAGAAATGAAGAGGCACTAAGAAAATTAATAGAGGGAAACAAGCAGGATGATTTCAAGATCCCATTGCTAAATTGTTGATAGGGCCTAGTCTAATGCCTGTTCTACCCACATTGTTACTTATCCCTGTGATGTAGCACTCTTTCACCACAAGTCCCACCTAGAATAGGATGAACAGATTAAAATTCTTAAGTGGAAGAATCTTTTCAAAGTTGCCAATTATGTTGCTTCCACTTGCTCCATTTCCTATCACCATAACCCCAGGAAATGTCTTCAATTCCCACCTAACAAATGTCCTTTCCTTTATGGATCTATACTTGAAAGGTAACTAGATTTTATGTAATTCCCACCTTCAGATGACTGCAAATATCGTTCATTTGTTAATATTGATTTTCAGATTTTCACATTGATAGAGGTTATCGTCTGTCATAACGCAACTACAATCTTTGCAGCTATGAAACTTCCTGAAAACATCCCTTCTTGGGGAACCATCATTTACCTAAAATTTAGATTCTGCATGTTGTCTTGGTCTAGTTGGGAGGATATGTATTATCTCTATGCTGATTTGTCATCTATACTGACAGTGATCATCTCGGATCTTCATCAGTAAGTGCTGCTAGTTCTCTTTGCTTCCAGCAAGCCAGGAGGGAGCGTGTGCATATCGCAGGATATTCCTGAGTCTTCGTCTAATCTTGTTGTTGGGGTTTTTCCCCCCATGCAGTCTGGTTCATCATGTTATTTGCTCAGCATACAGATTGAGTAAAAAGATACAAGCCTGACACACAACGTTCTTGATTTTAAATCATGGAATTTCCCCTTGTTCTGCTTCCATGTCTGAGTCTTGTTCTATGTATAGGTTTATAGGAGCACAATGAAGTGCTTGCAGATTGCATTATTCACACAGATAACCATAATTTATCATGATCCACTCAGGCAAATGTCTTTTCTTTCTTTTTTTTTTTGGAATCATTTTATTGGGGGCTCATATAACTCTTATCACAATCCATACATCCATCCATTGTGTCAAGCACAGTGTACCGTCATTGCCCTCATCATTCTCAAAACTATTTGCTCTCCATGTAAGCCCTTGGTATCAGCTCCTTATTTTCCCTCTCCCTCCTGATTCTTCCTCCCTTCCTCCTTCCCTCTCTCCCTCATGAACCCTTGATAGTTTATAAATTATTATTTGATCATATCTTACACTATCCGACGTCTCCCTTCACCCACTTTTCTGTTTTCCCCCAGAGAGGAGGTTATATGTAGATCCTTGAATCGGTTCCCTCTTTCTACCCCCACCTTCCCTCCACCTTCCCAGTATCGCCACTCTCACCACTGGTCCTGAAGGGATCATCTGTCCTGGATTTCCTGTTTCCAGTTCCTATCTGTACCAGTGTACATCCTCTGGTCTAGTCAGACTTGCAAGGGAGAATTCAGATCATGATGGGGGGGAGGGGGAGGGAGGAAGCCTTTAAGAAGTAAAGGAAGGTTGTATGTTTCATTGTTGCTACACTGCACCCTGACTGGCTTGTCTTCTCCCTGCAACCCTTCAGTAAGGGGGTGTCCAGTTACCTACAGATGGGCTTTGGGTCCCTACTTCGCATTTCCTCTCATTTACAATGATATGATTTTTTGTGTTTTGATGCGTGATACCTGATCCCTTTGACACCTCGTGGTCACACAGGCTGGTGTGCTTCTCCCATTTGGGTTTTGTTGCTTCTGAGCTAGATGGCCGCTTGTCTACCTCATAGTCAATAAAACAGATAAACTGCTTTCTGCCAATTTCCATATGTTATCAGCAATGATATCCCTCAGTCTCCTCTTTGCTTAAATTTTTGGTAGTTCCCCTTCAATGTTTATTTTTTTTAATTGTCAACAGCAAAATTTTACTTGCAAGTGATTTTATTTGATAATTTCCACACTCCATTGGGTGAACTTTCTTTGGAGTGGGCATAAACAAGGATGTCTTCTTGTTAGTTGTCCAGGAGGTTAGTTTCCAACGTTCTTGGCTTCAATCATTGAGCACCCCAAAACTGCTTTGGTTTGTTGAAACATTGCAATTGGCATTTCGTCATTTCCAGGTGCCTGGCGTTTTGCCAGTACCTCCGTGGCAGATGGTACTCCTTCCTTCAATACCATTGGTCTTCATTATATGCCACCTCTTGAAATGATTGGACATGGACCAATGCTTTTTGGCACAGTGACTCTGTGTATTTTTTCCATCTTTGATGCTTCCTGAGGCATTCCAAATGTTGTCCTGCAGTTTTTGAATACTGAAACGAGTTTTAATTTTTCTTCAGTTCCTTTAGCTGGATGTTACGATTACTGATGTCTTGTGGTTTTCTAATTCCACAATTTTGAACATCTCATTATAATGGTTTGCATTGGCTTCTTGAGTCATCCTTTGCAACCACTGCTCATCTCTTTTATGTCACAATTTCTTCCATTCATAATTTCTTCTACTCTACATTCAAGTGAAAGTTTCAAAATCTCTTCTGACATCCCTTTTGGTCTTTGTTTCTGGTGTTTTGTTTGCTTGTTTTATGACCACTTGCTTTCATTGTGTATGATGACTTTAGTATCATCCCGTAATTCTTCTAGGGTTCAATTCATAGAATTTGTTTTTCAGATAATCTCTAAATCCAGATGGGACATACTCAAGGTGGTCTTTGGGCTCCACTGGACTTGTTTTAATTTTTTACAGCTTAAACTTGAACTTGTAAATAGCAATTGATGATTGGTTCCACAATTTGAATCCTGGCCTTGTTTTGGCTGGTGATTTTGAGCTGCTCCATCACTTCTTTCCACATGTGTGATCAATTTGGTTTTTGGGTATTCCATTTGGCAAGGCCTGTGAGTATAGTTGGCATTTATGTTATTTAGTAAAGGTATGAAGTCATTGGTCTTGAAAACTTCTATTATAGCTCTTATAGCTTCGTTTCTTTCACAAACGACATATTTTCCAGTTAGTGATCCTTTTTTGTTTCCAACTTTTGTATTTCAATCACCAGTAATTAGCACTGCATCTGATTGTTTGATTACTTTTAGTCTGAAGAAGTTAGGCAAAATCTCTCATTTGTGCATCTTTGGTCTTGGTCTTTGCATAAATTTTGAACAATGTAGTCTTTTTCCTAGCAAGAATGTGGATATAATTCTATCCTCGGCAGGATGGTACGACAGGTTGAAGCACTTAGTTTCACTCTGTGCTTCCTCAGTTCAAACTCTAGCTATTCCTTAATACACACACCTCTTTGCTTTAACCCCAACAGAGCATCTAACTTTTGTTCTATGACATATGGTTTCCAGTTTCAATAGACTCCATTAGAAAATTAAAAGCAGACTGAGTATTCTAGGTTGTTTGATGGGGAAAAAAATCACACTCAGAAAAGATAATGTAAGTTATTCTACAAAATTATAGAAAAAATAGATTAAATGGAACACAAAAAAAGTTCAAATTAAATGCAATCATTTGATTAGGACAATAAAGATAAGTAATAGAATAATCTATTAAAGGAAAAAGGCTGTCATATTGGATAATGAATCAAACTTAGTTACATGCTATAGAAAAAAGATGAATCAAGTAGAAAGTACTCCGTAATGATTGAGCACTATACTTAAAACGTTTGATAGAACTTAATATCTAGTCTTGATGTTTTAAAAGCCATTTAAAAATGATAAGTAAAATAAGAATGAAAATTTTCCAACGGTGATTTATTTTTAAAGCTAAAAGAAACATTAAATCTTCTGCTAACATTAGCAATAAAACCAGAGTTCAGTACTGCTACTTTACTAATATTATTAGACATACAAATAAAATAAGTAGTATCAATAAAGAAACATTTAAAATATTTATTTTAATATAATCTGATTTACTGTAAACAAAACCAAAAAATAGTTTTAAGCCAATTTAAGATAATATAGCAATTCAATTGTAGCTGCTTAAAAGTTTAATATATAATTAGGTAATAATAATCTATAAATAATATACACATAATGGAAGAAATACAAAAATAAAACAAATCAATTTTATTCACATTAGCTATAAAAATTAATACTCAATGGTTAAGTTACCATTGCACCATATCTAACTACTACAAATCTTTGTGACCCCAAAGCAGAGTTTCAAATGGTTCACTGTTCAACCTCATGCTGAGGATTTGTCTTTCCAGTGATACACTGAATCAAAATCAGCCCTTGATCCTTCAACTGATTATTAGGCAAATTGAAGCAAATTCCAAGCAGGAGGTCAAACTGAAGTGAACTAGTTTGAAGTCCTGCCTAAACAATATTTTTCTTATCTCCTATTATTTGCTCACCCACCACACTGCACTATCGGTTTGTCTTGAGGTGGCTTGTGTGTTACTGGGATGCTGGAAACGGCGTCACCAGTATTTCAAATGCCAGCAGGGTCACCCACAGTGAACAGCTTTCTGTAGAGCTTCCAGACTAAACAGACTATGAAGAAGGAACAAGTGGCCCCTTCTGAGGAATTAGCCACAGAAACCTTGTGGACCGAATTGAAACATTGGCAGATGCTCAAAACATGAAAAGAAGCAGAACCTTGCCAGAGGAAGTGCCCGGAGATGAGCCCCTCAGGTCAGAGGCCCTCGAAGGATAACCGAGGAAGAGCTGCTTCTCGAAGCAGAGTCTCCCACAATGACTTAGACCGAGGAAAGCCTCCGGGATCTTCATATGCTGATGAGGCATGACACAAAATGAGCAGAAAATGCTGCAAATGAGAATTTAAAAAGTGGAATGGAGATTGTATGGAACATGTATTAGTCTAGGTACTGCAAAGGCAGTTGCACCCTGGTGAAACCATCACAAAGCAAGAGACCTGAGAACTAGAAAGGTGAGGCTCACCAAGCCATTTATCCCTCCGCCCTTCAATTAATCCCACATGTGCTTATCGGCCAGGTTGGCACAATAAACTAACTCAATCCACTCCTTGCCAACCTGGCACCTGTACATAATTCTTTAGCTTCACAATTGCAATTAAGTAACACCTACACCTTAACCCTATAATCCTGTGAATATTTTCCCCCACCTATGAAAGTTTGTAATCCAACCACTTCATGCCTTTATCTCCCCCAATTTTGGGTATCCAGTTTATATTCTGCCCACTTACATCAGCCCAGTTCTCTGAGAAGACAATCGTTTTTCAACATGAAGAATTTCATTCCAGTTTTGGAACCTTGTGAAGTTTGCATCCATAAGCAAAGTCAAATCCGAACAGGCCATCCATAAAGTCAGCAACAATATGCACCAGTTCACAGGCTCAAAATTCTCCAGCTGGTCGGGTTCTGGTCAACTCAATGTGGGCTCCCTCACTCAGCCTCCACAGGGTGCCCATTAGTCACCTTGCCTTTACACCATGGGCTCTCACAAATCCTCAACAAACCTAGCCCCCTGTGCTAGGTCATGAACCTTTTACCAGTCAACCTGCTCAAATCTTCTCTTTTTCCTATAAACCAAGTGCACAGGTGTCAGTGGTCAAACTCAACCCATCTCCTTATTGCTGCATTTCTCTCACTTCCACTCAACAAGTAGATCCAGGTGGTCACCTAGCAGGCATTTTAACCTGCTCTCAGGCTCCCTTTAACATTCAGTGCCAGAGAGGAGTTTTCTTCATGGTTCAAGACTTTTCCTAGCTTCTGACAAATACTACTGGTTCCTGAGTACTCCAAAGCACTGGGTGGGGCATATCTTTCATTGCAGATGTTGCCTAAACCCATCTAAAGATCAAATTTTAATGGCCAAAATCAAGTGGGCTTACAAATTTTCCATTTTCCTACTTCCCATATTTTCCCCCAGAAAACAACCAAGTAAATAGTGTGGCTTTATGTGATTTCTGGCTAGAAGAAGAAGACAAACTTCCATGAGCGAGAGGTCAAACAAACATCTACTCTCCATCTTACAATTTGTTTCTCTAGTACCCCACTCCCAAGATACCATAATGTATTAATCTGGGTACTGCTAAGGCAGCTGCACCCTGGTGCGACCATCACAAAGCAAGAGACCTGAGAACTAGAAAGGCGAGGCTCACCGAGCCATGTATCCCTCCACCCTTCAATTAATCCCACTTGTGTTTATCGACCAGGTTGGCACAATAAACTAACTCAAAGCATAAACCTAGGAGAACTTGACATTGGAAAAACGGAAATGGAACTCATAAAAATGTACATCGTAGGCCTTTGTGACCTGAAAAGGACAGGTGTTGATCTTTCTGACCTACAAATCATATGGATCAGTGTGCGGGTGTTGTCACTGTTCTAATGTGTCCCGGGCTCTTCATCTCCGGAGGAAGAAGGAACTCAGGGACCACAACACGGCAGCAGAAAGCAGTTTATTTGGAAAGGAAAGAAAAGCACCTGGTGCAGCAGGTGCGGACTCGAGTGAGTTGCCAGTGACTGAACTGTGTCTCGGGGTTTTTGATCAGGTGTGGGGTACTTGGCCTGTCTGCATCTCTGGGTTATGAAAGGACCAATCCCGGGTCTGGTCCTATTTTTCAGGTCCAATCATAAACCTGGTATGGTAGTTACATAATCTGGTGTCAATTTGAGAGGATTACGAGTGAAGGGGTGGAGCCTGGCCTGTCAATCAAGACATAACCAATGAGGCCTCTGTGTGGGTATGGCCTTGTTCTGAGAATTCTGAGAATCCCTGTATTTCCTCCTTAGAGGTGGGAGACACGTTCCTCTCTCTGTGCTCTCCTTGAGAGATGCTCTACTGACAAAACACATGCCCTGGGAACTGGAGAAGTCATGTGGAATCCCTGCCAGCACTGAGATGCTTACAATGCCACTGGATCTACAAGACTTCCCACCCACTACCCTGTGATCTTTCTGCATTCGGCATCATTGCTTGTGTTTCGTGAGACTAAAGAGGACTTTATAGATTGGTATCACCCAGACAGGCTAATATCAGACTTATGGACTTGATCTGGACTTGGCTGGGATATGATATTTTCTTAATATTCAATTGCTCTTATATATAAAGCTCTTTCCTAATCATATGAGAGTGTACATGAATTTGTTTCTCCAGTCTACCCGGATCAACACACTTGATCATGCTTCCCTCTGTTAGGTCTTCCCCAGGACAAGAAGTACGCATGCTAAGGTCAGCAAAGAGTCTTGTGGTTGATGACCTTGGAGTTTAGAACCAGGCTAGGGGTCTGATGCCAGCGGGTTTAAGATTGGATTGTCCTAGGCTATTGAGATCACCCTTCCAGATATCCTGCCATTCCCCACACTTCTCGATGCTGGGTCTCTTCCCTCTCTCTGCCTAAGACTCTATCCTTTCTTTCAGTGAGAATAAAACAAACAAGAGGAATGGCTTTGAATTTTTCATCCAAAAGAACATTTCAAAATCCATCTTGAAGTACAATGCTGTTTGTAAAAGGATTTTATCTATCAGCAGTCAAGGAAATCCAATCAATACCACTATTATTCAGATTTGTGTACCAGCCACCTCAGCTCAAACAAACAAAAGGAACCACTATTGAGTCAATGTTGATCATAGTCAGCCTTGTGGGTTTCTAAGACTGTAACTGTTTATGGGAGTGGAAAGCCTAGTCTTTCTCCTTTGGAGATGCTGGTGGTTTCAAACTGCCGACCGTGAGGACTGCAGCCCGACTCAGGGACCCAAACAAAAGAATAAGGGGAGGATGTTGCAGGACCAGGCGATGCTTCATTCTGTTTTTCATAGATAGGGTTGCTCTGAGTCAGAACTGACTCTACGGCACCTAACAATCACAACAGGATTTGCCCGGTGCTTTTTTTTTTCTTTATTAGGGACTCATACAACTCTTATCACCATCCATACATATACATACATCAATTGTATAAAGCACATCCATACATTCCCTGCCCCAATCATTCTCAAGGCATTTGCTCTCCACTTAAGCCCCTTGCATCAGGTCCTCTTTTTTTTTTCCCCTCCCTCCCCTCTCCCACCTCCCTCATGTGCCCTTGGTAATTTATACCTCGTTATTTTGTCATATCTTGCCCTATCCGGAGTCTCCCTTCCCCCCTTCTCTGCTGTCCCTCTCCCAGGGAAGAGGTCACATGTGGATCCTTGTAATCAGTTCCCCCTTTCCAACCCACTCACCCTCCACTCTCCCAGCATCGTCCCTCACACCCTTGGTCCTGAAGGTATCATCCACCCTGGATTCCCTGTACCTCCAGCCCTCATATGTACCAGTGTACAGCCTCTGTCCTATCCAGGCCTGCAAGGTAGAATTCGGATCATGGTAGTTGGGGGGAGGAAGCATCCAGGATCTGGGGGAAAGCTGTGTTCTTCATCGGTACTACCTCGCACCCTAATTAACCCATCTCCTCTCCTAAACGCCTCTATGAGGGGATCTCCATTGACCGACACTTGGGCCTTGGGTCTCCACTCTGCACTTCCCCCTTCATTTAATATGGTATACATATACATATACACATACATACACACACTTATATCGTTGTTGTTTTTTTTGCATGATGCCTTATACCTGGTCCCTTGGCACCTCGTGATCGCACTGGCCAGTGTGCTTCTTCCATGTGTTGCCCGGTGCTTTTAACTAGTCATTCCAATTTGATTCTCTGCCAACAATATACATATCCACTCCAGATGTATTGAATCAGAATTTAAATTTACACAAGAACCATAGGTGCTTTTACTTTTATAGAAAACTCTTATTAAATATAGTCTAAATTAAATATATCCAATGTAGAAATTCTTAGCAGGATCAAGCTAGAATGAATCAGTTAAAAGTCATGGATTTAAGATGGCTCATCCATTGTTGTTAGCACCTCATTTCCTTCCATCGCCATCTGTCTTGCCCATAGTCAATTATTCACCCAGTTATCTATCGATTTAGCTATGCTGGATTTCATGTACTAAAATCATACAAAACACAAACAAGGGGTAAGCAAACCAACAACAACAAAACAAAAAAGGAAGACAAAAAACCCCACAGTGACTAGACAAAACATAGAAAAACCTTAATCAAAACGAAATTAGAAAACATTAAATACTAAACAACTTCAAAATGGGTCAATGGAGATCAAATGATATGGTACAACATTTTAACCTCACTGAATCTATCATAATTTACTTTATATTGCTCTTTGTTTGATAGCAACTCTATCCATCATCCTCGACTATGTCAGAGGGGATTCACCAGAGACAATCCATGTGGAGGCCCTGCAAGTGGGTTTAGGCTTTCATTGTCACTCACAGCCCTTGGCAAACTGTGGGCTCACAATTCAAACTCTGATACCATTCCTTCCTTCATATTTGGATTTAATTATTTACCCTCCTTAGATCACACAGGATAGTGAGCTTCTTCCATGTAGACTTAGTTGATACCTCACTTAAATGGCTACTTGCTTTAAAAAGAGCCCATATTCTATTATTTTTGATAGTCAGGCACCCTCTGATTTCTTCACCACACTTTGCTAGAGCACCCATATCGTTAGTGATCTGTTTATAAGAATGAGCATCGAGCATTAGCCATCAGACTTCATTTCTCAATGAAAAAGGTTAACTCACCAAAAATAACCTGGGATGGGAGATAATTTTGCATGCACCTTTACAAATGCAGTATATCATGTTTTGTAAGAAACCCAGTAGGAAATGTGCAGTATTCATATGATGAAATTTTGGAAACTGTGAATAACACCAGATAAGTGTTGAATAAATAGAAATATGTGTCATTTATTTATTTATTTGGAGCGAGGTCGGAAGGAAGGAGCTAGAAGCAAACAAGACAGTTTGTGTCTTTTATTTTAAATAGGAACATAATATTATATCATGACAATAATTGTTAAATTAATCTGTAAACTCATTCCATGCCAAGTAAATATTAGATTTTATTTTTAACTTAATTATTTTAAAGTTCATGTAGAAAAACATGCACATGAGAAATGTTAGAAAATGTTTGAAAGGATGGAAAAAGGACAAAAAAATTGGTAAGTAAAATTATGCATATGCACATATGTACATACACACAGGTAAAGGTATAATATATACATATATTTACACTTATGCATGTATATACATATATATAAGATCATAATTACCATAGTAGTATAAAAATGATTTAGAAAATTAGCAAAAACGAAACTGAAACAAGAATAGCATTCTTATATTTTAACTTCTGGTAAATGATAATGCGTTTACTTCAAAACAGTCTATAAAACATGAGTTTCAAAAATTATGTTGGAAACTAAGAAAAACAAATTGAGGTAAAGATATTAAACATAAAATGAAAATTTAAATGATAGCACGATTTTAGTTACATGGAGAATAATATTTCCAAGTATGAACAAAAGGCTGGAAACAAAAATGTCTAAGATGTGCATTTGATTGTTTTAACATTATAAGCATCTGTAGAAAATCACCAGATATGCGATAAAATGGTGAACAGAAAAATAGGGGAATTATTTGCCTGTAATATGTGAATATTGAAGGTTTTTGAAAGTTCAAGGACTTTCCACAGTTCTTCTCACCTAGATCCTATAGCAGTTTCTTAAACATCTCTCTTGGTTTCTCTCTTTCCCCTCCTTACTGCATCCCATTTTGGTTTTCCAAAACAAAGAGTGTCAGCTTCATATTGAAGGACCAATGTAAAAGGAAAATGTGAGCTCCTTGTTGAGAATTTAAACAGCCACATGAGTGCATTAAAATAAATAGGGCTATTTTATAAGCATGGGCCTTGTGCAATTTTTGAACTTGGCCCTGTCTATCACAATTTTTTAAAATACCAATGGTTTGTTAAAGATGTCTTCTGATTAAACATGGGAAGAATACTCTTTTCAACAGATGGTATTGGGCCATTTGTGCATACACTTATATCGTAACCTAAATGTGAAATCTGAAACTATCAAATTATTAGAAGAAAACATAGTAAGTCTTTCTGTCCTGTGCTTGGATAATTTTTTAGTGGATATGACATCAAAAACACCAGCAACAAAAAAACTAGATTAAAGATGTGGGATATTTAAACAATGGGATATTATTAGTGACAAAGAGAATGCTTTACTGATAGATATGATAGTGTGGATAACCCTTGAAAGCATTATGCTGAGTAAAATAAGCCAGACACAAATGGTCATATATTATATGTTTCCAGTTATAAGATATGTGCAGAGATAAAAGAAACCATAGACATAGAAAACAAAGGAGTGGTTGCCATGGCTTGGGTTAAGGGGATGAGAATGGCCGGTAATTTTTGCAAAGTTTCATTTTGTGGTAGTGAAATTATTCCAAAACAAGAGTGGTGACAATACAAAACTTTGTGAATCTGTGATAAACCATTTGATGCATATTTTAAATGGGTAAATTTTATAGCATATGCTTTATGTACCAATAAACAAATTAAAAGAATAACTCAGTGCATAGAGAAATCCCTGGGTGATTGTGTTAGTGTGGGTAGACTAGAGAAACAAATTCATTGACACTCATGTGTGTAAGAGAGAACTTTATATACAAGAGCAATTGAATATTGAGAAAACACCCTAGCCCAGTCCAGATCAAGTACATAAGTCCAATATTACCCCATACGTCAATACAGGTGCATAAATAATTCTTTAGAACTCACACAGCCATGCAATGATGCTGAATGCAGGAAGATCACAGGCCAGTGAATGGAAAGGCTGGTGGAAGCACTGGCAGGGGCTCCAAGTGGCTCCTCCAGCTCCAAGACTCTAGTGTAGCTCCATGTGTCTTGTCCACAGGAATGTCTTGCAGGGAGTGAACGTGTGTCCCACCTCCAGGCTCCTTAGTCCCTCCAAAGGAGCTCAACATGCTGCAACCTGATTGGCAGGCTAAACCCCTTCACTCTTAAACCTCAAACTGACAACAGATTTTGTAACTACCACAATGACGAACGTGGTTAATGCACTTAGCTGCTAACTGAACGGTAAGGATATGGAATCCACCAAGATAGGCTCCCAAACTAAGACATGCCTGTCTAATGCTAGAAAAGGAGCCCTTGAAATCCCTATGGATTCAAGCCAGGCTTGGGATGATACAGCAAAACAGATGTAAAATATACTAAACAAATTCTGATAAGAGATCATTTGTAAGTAATGCCAAGACTTTTAATTGGTAGGGGACTAATTATATTTATATCTCTACATCTGTGTTTATACCATGTATATAGCACGTGCATTCTTGCACATAATATATATTTATTCTCTTGATGATAGAGCATGAAGAATGACACTTTCTTTCCTTTGATAAATTTCACTGTCTTTACCCTCCCTTTAAAGGGTGTCATTGCAACACCCCCTGCATATTTTATTTCACTGTGTCTGATGCAAATTCTCCAGCTGAACTATTTATCTCCATATTATCACTCGGGTACAGTTTGGTTATAAATGAAATGAGAGCATGTTGTACAACAGGACTCCGCATGCATTATCACAGCATAACTTCAATACACAGAAGCAAATATTAAGTAAGTATATTTAGATCTATGGCTCATTACTCTAACATGATCACACACAAAAGATGCTCTTTACTCTGGGGAAATTCCCCAAAGACTCCATCAAATGCCAACAGACAGAATATAAATGATAAGAAAATACGCCAAATAATATTCAATGTACAGGCAAGGGAGAAGGCCAGAATGCCACCTTATTCCTGTGTAATCAAATGGGATTGCGCGATGGGGAGCCACTCAATTCATTCGGCTTTGTGTAATAGGTCAATTAAAATGCTGAAATTGGCAAATTCTCAAAAGAGCTACTGTTTATCCAGATGTGGAAATCTCATCCAACTGATCTCTTACTGCTACAAAACTAAAATAGAACAGAAAAAAGAACTCAAGCCAAAGTGGAACCTAAGCCACGGAGAGTTAAAGACCAGCAAGTCTGCATTAATTATTTGCATCTACTTAGTGAACAGGACAGTAGATGTAAGGAATTCTTACAGGTAGAATTGTTTTATTCTTTTTAAACTAAGCTAAAGGATATTTTAAACATATGCTTGTTATACCTCTACTGTATTCTAAGTACCATTCTAGGTACTTATGATGTAGCGAACAAAAGGCGCTCTATCCCTGCCTTCATGGGAGTAATTGCACTTTGGGGGAGAAAGCCAAGTAAGTCATGCAGCAGTTCTCTGATGAACACGCTCTGGATGAAAACAAGCAGGAAGGGGGAATTTGTATTCCTCAGTGGCGTGTTTCAACTTTAAGCCAGGGCCAGGTAATAAATGCCTCATGAAAAGACAGCCACAAAACCCACATATGCAGAGAAATGGCCATCGCGTGGATTCTGGCGCAGGGGCCCTGTGTTTTTCGGAGTAGAACTATGTGCTGCAGGGCTTTCAGGGCTGTGGGCTTCTGGAAAAAGAAGCCGTGCCTTCTTCCCCTCCTTTAGGTGGGTTCAAACTGCCCGCTTTTTTATTAGTAGCTAAGTACTTCACTGTTCGTGACACTCAGGGACTCCTGCTGTCTTATTAGCAGGGCCTGTGTGAGAAAGAGATGAGAGGGTGAGCCGTGCAAACACACAGACGAAGAAGCTTGTTGGCAGTTGCTAAGTACAAAGACAGTCCTTAAGGTGGGTGCAGGCTTAGTGTGAGCGAGAAGAGAAAGTGACTCATTGAGGCTCACAAGAGGTGCGTGAGGAAATGTACTAGTACATGAAGGGAAGTGATAATGGACAAGGCTTTCGGATAGAGTCTTGGAGATGGTGGAAGACACCAATTCCGTGAATTAAAGAGGGAGGCATTTCTTTTGTAAAATTAATTTTTATTGAATTTATTACATTCCTCTTTTACTTATAAAATGACAAAGGGAAGTGCTTCTTCACAGGAAAGACCTGAGTTGATTTCATTTTAAGAAGACCATTCTGGCTGCCATGTAGAGACAGCCTCGCAGAGTATGGATGGCCGAGACCCCTCAAGAAGGGCAGAGGAAACGATGATCGTGGTTTGAGATCAACATGTCTCCTTTCACTCTACAGTATGCTAGCCTAGATGTGATGGCAATTTGGAAGAACATGGTAGCGGAGTTAGTGAAAAGAGGATATATTTTGAATTTGGGGACAAAAAAATTACTGCTGAATTGAGGTTACAGTTATAAACTTTGTTGTCATAAGCAGATTTTTATTTTAAGTCACAAAAACTGCAATAAATGATTTAAGAACCAGGTTCTGGGCCACTCCAAAGTTGTCTGGTCAGGAGATACGGTGAAAGCAACGAAGGATGAAAATATAACAGCCAGGACACTATGGTATCCTGGCAAACAATGGGAGAATGTTTCTGAAGGAAAGAAATGCTCGATTTTATCAACTACTGTTGACATACCATGTTATCACAGATATTGGCACACATTGTCCTTTTCATATAATGAATTCACCAATCCCTTTTTAAAGTCATTTTATTGAGAGCTCTTAACAATGCTTATTACCATCTATACATCAATTGTATCAGGCATAGTTGTACAGATGTTGCCACCATTCTTTTCTAGACATTTACTTTCTATTGAGCCCTTGGTATCAGCTCCTCTTTTCCCCCTCCCCCACACCCTCATGACCCCTCAATAGATTATAAATTATTATTATTTTCATGTCTCACACTGACCACTGTCACCTTTCTCCCATGGTTTCCACTGTTCTTTCCCCTGGAGGGGTGTGTATGGTTGTGTGTCAATCATTGTGATAGTTTCTCCCTTCTTCCCCTCCCTGCCCCCCACCCCCTACTTCACCCTTCCTATCTGGTATCTCTCTTCCCATTCCTGCTCCTGGGTTGCTTGTGTCATGAGCTCTTATCTCTTATCTATGACCGTGTACATGCTCATGGCTAGTCTAAAGGGAGAGGCATTACTGGGGTCATGGTGGTGGGGGTGAGGAAGCCTCACGGTACCCGAGGAATATTGTGTGCTTCATTGGTGTTTTACTGTACCTTGGTTGATTCATCCCTTTCCTGTGACCCCTCTGTGGGGATGTTCCATTGTCTAGATGGGCTTTGGGTCTCTGCTCCGATACCCCTCATTCTTAATCGTATGGTTTTGTTGGTTTGATTGTTAAGGGTCTCCTGATGCCTGTTACCTGGTCCCAATGACATCTCATGATGACACAGGCTGGTGTGATTCCTCCATGTGGACTTGTTTCTCTGCTGGACAACCGCTTGTTTTGCTTCCAGCCTTTTAGACCCCAGACGCTGTATCTTTTAATAGCCGGGCACCATCTACCTCCATTGCTGTTTGTGTGGATAGGCCAGATTTGAAACTTGGACTTTTATGACTCACAGAATACATTTATGAAACGGGTCTTAGGGTTCAGTATAGAATCAAAGGAACTTCCTCTTAAACAGACAAACTGTCTGAGCGATCGTGTGGGTAATACAAAACCTCCCGTTGCCTTCAAGTCAATTCTCCTTTGTACTATCCCTGGGTGTGTCAGAGTTGAACTGTGCTCCATAAGTTTTCAGTTTCTGATTTTTTTGTAGATAGTTTTCCAGCTCTTTCTTCTGAGATGCCTCTGGGTGGACTTGAACATAAAGCCTTTTGATTACTAACAGAGAATGTAACTTTAAGGAACTTTAGTATGACTTCCAAAGCTGGCGATTTAAAAATAAGTCTAATCTATTTTAGGAATTTTTAGGAGAAAGTATTAATAGAAGAAAGTATTCTTGCATTAAGGGAGTACTTGAGTGGAGGCCTAATGTCCTCCTGCCACCTTAATTCTTATCCTATAAATATAGGCACATATATCTATTTCTCTCTCTCTCTCTCTCTCTCTCTCTCTCTCTATATATATATATATATATATATATATATATATATATATATATATATTTGCTTGTACATGTCTTTGTCTGGGCCTCTATAAATGCCCTTTGCCTCCCAGCTCTTTCCTCTATTTCTCTTGACTTTCCTTCTGTCCCACTATCATACTCTGTCCCCACCTGAGTTTCAGCAATACCTCTTTGTTACATTACCCTTGATCATGCCCTCCCAGCCCTCCCACACCCAACTCGCCACCAATTTGGATCACTTGTTGTGCCCTTGTCCCTGGGTTTGTTAACACCATTTCCTTACCCCCCACTTCCCCCTGTCCCATCCCCCCACCCACCCCGGAACTGTCAGTCCCATTGTTTTTCCACCAGATTGTTCATCCAGCCTATCTTATTAGACAGACCTGTGGAGATAATAACATGTACAAATTTGGATCCATAACCAATACTCAAGGAAGCAGTAGTCAATAGTCAAATGATATACTGCTTAGAGCAAAACTGGTGCACAAGATCTCTTTAAAGTGTTCAAGCAAAGACGTCACTTGGAGGACCCCTGTGCTCCTGGACCAACCATGGCGCTGTAATTGCCTCTTAGGGGTGGGGCAGCTGGACAGCTAGGTGTGTAGGCATAGCTCATGCTGCTCAGCCAACTTTCAGCTACTGGGCCCCTTGGCTTCTCACCTGCTTGGCCCAGTGTTATAATGCTTCTTTAGTACTGATAAATGCTCAAATGTCACCGTGTTCTGTGTGTGAACCTCTTTCTGAAGGCACTCAGCTCTACTGCTTCTGTGGGCTGAAAAACTCACTGCTCCATCTCCTGGTCTCCACGCGGCAGCCTCCCGCGCCTCTATGCTGCCGCAATTCTCTATCTCCATTCTCTGAGACCGTAATCTCATCTGTGCTTCACGCCTGTCCTTTCTGCTGAGTGAAGAGTGCTCGCTCTCCTTGTTTCTGAGAGGCTCCACGTGATCTTCAGTAGAATGACAAAGTTGTTCCATCACCTCATGGTAGAGTCCTCACCACTGTGTTTGTATAGTCCCCCTCAATCATTTGGTACGAGTTACAAAGGCTATGGGTTCAAGAACCCTACCAAGTAATTTCACTGACTACACATGTATGGACACCCTACATCAGGACTGCTTCTAATTGCATTCAATCAGCTCTAGAATGAATGTGAACGATTTCATCAAAAGATATAGCGTCTGGGGTCTTAAGGGCTCAAGATAAACAAGCCCACATGGAAGAAACACACCAGCCTGTGTGACCACGAGCTGTCGAAGGGATCAGGTATCCAGCATCAGGGGAAAAAAAAATCATATCATTGAAAATGTGGGTGAGTGCAGAGTGGAGACTCAAAACTCAACGGTAGCCAAATGGACACCCCTTGCTGAAGGGTTGTGGGGGAGGAAATGAACCAGGAAGGGTGCAGGGTAGCAACGATGAAACATAAAACTTTCTTCTAGTTCTTAAATACTTCACTCCCTCCCCCACTATCATGATCGCAATTCTGCCTTACAAATCTGGCTAGACCAGAGGATGTACATAGGCACAGATAGCAACTGGAAACTCAGGGAATCCTGGACAGATGACTCCTCCAGGACCAGTGGTGAGAGTGGCGATGCCTGGAGGGTGGAGAGAATGTGGGGTAGAAAGGGGGAACTGATTACAAGACTCTACATATAGCCTCCTCCCTGGGGGATGGACAGCAGAGAAGAAGGCGGGGGGCGGCGTCGGACAGTGTAACATATGACAAAATAATAATAATTTATAAATGATGAAGGGTTCATGAGGTAGGGGGGAGTGGGGAGGGAGGGGGAAATGAACAGCAGATATTAAGGGCTCAAGTAGAAGGCAAATGTTTTGAGAACGATGATGGCAACGAATGTACATATGTTCTTGACACAATGGATGTGTGTATGGATTGTGATAAGAATTGTCTGAACCCCCAATAAAATGATTAAAAAGTAAATTAAAAAATAACTTCTCTGTATGTTTAGAAAATAAATAATAATTTGACTTAAGGAAATATTTAACCATATTCTTTTCATTTTGGACCATAAGGGTCACAATCTTTTGTAGCAATCAGTGCTTTTCAATGCTTCATTTATTTACAATCTTGGCTAGTAAAAAAATATCACAGGCTTTGCTGAAAAAAAAGATAATAATAATCCTCAATTTTTCCTATTAGCAAGAAGTATATCCCCTGTTGCATTTCATTCAAACTTTGCAGCTCACAGTCTCCCTTAGGCTATTTTCAATATTTAAAAAACAAAAGGCTTGAGGTGAAATTATGCCTAAAGTTGTCAAAAAAAGAAGAAGCAAATGGCTATCTAAAAGAGCCCCAGGCGTAGTTCCCCAGAAATTCCCCAGTTGGTTTCAAGAGGCTTCTTTCAATTTCTAGATCAACTTTAGAACTCAGGATATGTTAATGTCCAGCGGCAGTCCTCCAGTGTTTGCGGATGTACCAGTGCTTCCTGGTTAAAGAAGCTCCTCCTTCAGCACACCCACTCTTAATGTTTAGTTTAGAGACTGCGTCTCATCAGTGCCACCCTCACGGTGAGCCCTCATCACCAGCCAGTGAGCTATTTTGTTATTTACAATGTAATCATGACTGGAAGTCAAGGTGTTATCTACGAGAAAAAAGCACTTAGAGAAACCACAGACGTTCCAGAGGTTTGTCTCACCTCATTTTTAATTTTCCTCCCCACCAAGCTATGGCACAGCGGCTTCTGGGCTCATCACCCTCTGCTCACAGTGCTTGGGTTGGTTTTCTAGTGTCATATATGACCAATGTTATCGCATCTCGTGGAAAGGAAATCAGTGTAAATTGAAAATTAATGGACATAAGTGGTATGGTTCTTAGGGGCACATGGCCATTTTAAGTAACTGTCATTTTTATCATTTTATCTTTCTTTCCACTCCATACGGAGCCTTCAGGAGGAAAAACTGCGATGAAATGTCACTGAAACCAGTGATTGGATCTTAACCCTCAGTCATTTCATGTTAGAGTATTTTATCATCAAAATCACAGTTCAAACAAGTCTCATCTTCTGAGAAAGACATGTGTGTAAATCAATACCCAGAAAAAGCATGCTGGAAAATATTGGCCATAAATGAGTCTATTGTTGTATTCCTATTACATATCGAAGTGCTATCTCAATTAGGCTTAGCATTTCAAATTACTTTGTGACTCCTAATTTTAAAGTTACCTTGGGATACATAACTTGATACTTCAGACACTCAAAATATACTATCACAACCCTTTCTGAATAATTTCCATTTTTAAACACATGCCTACAGGAGTATAATATATTCTTTTATGAGAAGCTTAACATATTTTTTCCCTTTCCAACCATGCTGTTGCCGGTTGTGTTGAGAACTGACCCTGTGCTAAGAAATGGCTAACAAACACACCCTCATTTTTCTAATGCTTATAGACTAGAGCCTAGAGACCACATAGTTCCATTACTTATTTTTATGAGCGAGGAATAGAAAGTCTGGAAATGTTAAATGGCTTCCTTAGGATCCTGCAGTTAGAATTTGATCCAGGAGGAGAAGCAAGGTTTCCTGGCTGTCTGTCCTGTGTGATTTCCCCTTGGGCCACACTCTGACTTTCTCTAGCCCACCCCTCCCTTAAAGCACAGCAAAAGAAACGATGTGCTTAGTCCATTTTTCTTCATTCTTGAAATTTCAAATAGCTTTTTGGCAGCCTTCTGTTCTACTTAAGTCTGAGGCCTATCCTTCTCACTATCAGGTGGCAAGTAATGGACAGGCTCTTTACACCGAGCTGGTAATCACTTCTTGATTGACTGAGACCAAAATTAAACAAGCTCTCTTGCTAAGCAAGCTCAGCTGGCTTTATGGACAGAGGCTTTTCCAATTATCCAAGACCATCATACCTACTCCTATAATTGTACTGTTTCTTTTATCTGTTATTAAAAACGGTCTCAGCACACTGCAGTGAGCTATTAACACTTGGGGGGAAAAGAGAGAGAACAAAATTCTTTTAACTTCTTAAATGCAAGGATGTTCTTTGAGAGACCATGGCGCATTCAGTGGACATTTTTTAGTAGATATTTTTCCCCTTGACTGGTCCAGATTTAAACAGGCTAAAATCAATTCCTCTGGAGCCACTTGTCATTTCTTGTCTTCATTTTCGCAGTATGGGTGAGCCTGTGTCAGGCTGTACCCAGAACTTGGGGCGGGGGGCAGTGTGTGTGTGCGGGGGGGAGGGGGGTAGAATCCTTTTTCAGTTCCTGGCCTTGCTCCCACTGCTATATAAAAATAAACTGGCTTCTTGCCACCCATTTAAGCAAACCACTTTCCAAGAGAGGTTGGTCAGAGTTTTAAGGATAGGGTAAGCCAATGCCATGGCGATGCATAAAAAAATTGAAGGAAATTTAAGATGTTGCAAATTAATCCACTTCAAAAGCAGCAGCTCAGAGGAGAAAAGGGAGAATGGATGAATCTTGTATTCCTGCTGAGAGTTCATTCAACACCCTCATACATGCATGTCATGGCTATAATAAATCTCCATCGTGGAAAGTCTGTGAAGATCCTTATGATTAGAAAAACAGTGCCTATGAGGAGGCCAGGACTGTCAGGTCCCAAACTTGGCAAGATTCAGTTTCTATATTTAAACTCATGCATCCATCTTTTTGGAGAGGGCCATAAGGGTAAAGGAGTTTAACGAAAGAGCACTGAGAGCTGATTTGATCAAAACAGGACATGGTTAAAATACTTAGATGTAAGAACCGGCCTAGCTCGGCATCTAGTCTAGGCCTTGGGTGTCTGTTGAACCACTGTTTTCATAGGTCCCTGCTGGCTCTTAGCCACATAGACTTTAAGAGCGCAGATCAAGCTTAATGCCAAATGTTATTTTGTAGATGAAATAACATGCCTCTGAACTGGCGAACTAAGCCATCTACCCTGAATGAGTTTTTTTACTGTGGAACTTTGAAAATGTTGTGACGTGACGGCCAGGCCAGCAGAAGTCTTAGATCTCTTCATCCAGACGCAGATCTGGGCCTCGTAGACGCTCCATCTCCTTTCTCACGCATGCGCTCCTCCCATTCTGTATTCAGCGGATGGACCATCGCATTTTCCTAAACTCAAAACCGGCTGACTGCCATCAAATCGAGGCAGACTCAGCGCGACTCTCGGATGGGCTAGAACTGTGAGTTTTGAGACTGTTAGCCTTCACAGGAGTAGAAAGCCCCGTCTTTCCTCTGAGGAAAGGGCGGTGGCTTCAAACTGTGGTTGGCAGTCTACATAAAAGGAGCCCTAGTGGCATACTGGACTATGCATCCGACTGCTAACCACGAAGTTGCCAGTTTGAAACTGCCAGCAACTCAGAGCAGGAGAAAGACAAGGCTTTCTACTCTCGTAAAGCGTTCCAGTCTCCGAAACTCACAGGGACAGGTCTACCCTGTCCTATTGGGTCCCTATCAGTTGGAAACTACTCAATGGTAGAGAACTAACGTCTACCTAGCATATTTCTTCCCATTTTCCCACATGGTGTTCCCTTAGACTGAAGCATTTTAGCACCGTATGCCCTAATATCTATTTCCATCAGCAATCTATTTCCATCTGAATAATACCTATTTATGCTTCAACCCGCAGACATCTATTTCGTCTTAAAAAAAATCCGTAAATGGGCAGTCAGTGTGATGTTTTCTCTCAGTACGCTACCATCACGTTCAGCACCTTTCTGTGGGGAACTTCTGAAGTTGCCGTCAAATTTTCGTCTCTTGGGACTCTAGCCTCCTCGAATGCATGGAGAAAGTGTTAATTCCTACATTGAACACATCGTAATTGCTCAATAATTACTTGGTGAGTGACACCAGGGTTTAGCCAATTTCTTTAGAAGAAATGTAAGGCTCTCTATTGCCTCATTTCTCCATCATTGAATCTTATTCATGGATGCTTTATACATACAAAGAATTGTTCCTTTCTCTGGTAAAAAATGATAAAAGAATAATAAAACAGAAAAATCAGATAAGCTTCATGGAGGAATAAGCTTATTTCTAAATGTATTATTAGGGAGTAGTCATATTAAATTATTTTGTGGTTTAAGGCAATAATAAGAAAAAGTACACAGTAAGGGCTTAGGGTTGACTACAGAAGATATTCAATTAGATACCTTTGTAGTGACAGCTCTTACCACTACCAAAGGCCAATGAGTTTATCAATGCTATCTTCATTTCACATGAAAAGACAGATATTTTTATCTACATTTTAAAATTTTGTTTTTTTCCCAATTTTCCGGGAAAGTATAAACTTGAAGGGAACGTCTGAATTAAATATAAGTCTGTTCTTTGCTTCAATCTAGACAAAGATCTACACTTCACTTTGTTTCCCACAGGCTCAGCGAGGTCATTTTCATTCGGAAGAGGTGGTCCGGTCTGCTTTCCCTGACGCCATCAGGCAGCTGTAGGTAAACTTTGTAGGGATGGCTTTCACAAATCCCTTAGACATATCCAAATAATCTCTTGGAAATCATCATAAACATTCCTATCATGGTTTATAAAATTATATTATAGCCCCGAAATTATATTAAAGCAGGGGCATGGAAAAAAAAGATATTCTTAGGCATTCCAGAAAGAGGCAGCCATGAACATTTAGCAGAAAGGAGAGACAAGGAGGATTTAATATTGTTGTATAAATTTCAAGAGCACAGATGTTATTTTTTTAACTCTTAGAAAACTGAGCTCTTGCGTAAATGGAAGCTGCTGAATGTTGCAGAAAAGCAAATAGACACTTTATTTAAAGAAGTAGCCAGGTGTTTTGCTTAAAGATCCCCAAAAGCTTTGTTCTTTGGTAGCTGATGTTTTATTTTTCTCCTTTAAAATGGCTTTTCCTTCAATAGCCCACCATCAACTATATATCTATTCTTGAAATAGAGAAGCTAGCCACTGTGAGGATCCAGGACATTCTGGACAAGCAGCGGGGACTTTAATCTGAAATGTTTACAGCAGAGGTGTCAGATTCTGAAAGCCTTCCAGAGTTTCCCTGTTCAATGACAACATGCTGCAGAGGAGGTGAAGAGATTAATAGCAAATAGATCACATTTTAAATATCTTCTAACAAGCTGTATTTAAACCTCTATCTGGTTATCGCACATATTTGAAAGTGTTTCATTTCTTTAAGAGTTCAATAAAGGTCCTCAGGACGAGTGTAATTATTATTGTTCATTAGGTCCCGCGCCTTCCCTCCCTTATCCTACATCCTTGGAGATAGAATATTTTGAACATAGTTTGAGAAAAAATAAAATCATGAAGTCATTTGAAAAGAGGTAGAATATTGAAAGAGGAAACACTGTTGATTTTCTTTTAAAGAAAACCTTCCCGAGAACATTCGGTCCAATTGCTTCTGCAGTCTTACCGTAACTCCCCAGCAATCACCAGACTGACAGTGCTTTCTGCGGCAGTAGCTGCTTTATCTGACTAGACTTGAGGATTTGAGATGAGGATTTCTTTTCCATAGCTATGAAATGTATTAGATATATAAAATTGAGAGAAACAATTAGTAAAATCAAAATTCTAGAATACATTTTGTTTACTTCTAACATATGTTTGTATTACATTTTGAGTTATATTTCCTTAAATCAAATTCTAGCATTCTCTGGCAAGGAATATATTGTCATCTAAGTAGGCTAATGAATAACACATTATGAATTATAATAATTGGTAATTACTTCTTATCATATCTGATATTTTAAAAAGCTATTTTTATTATTTGAGAGAAATATGTTAAGTCTTCCATTCCCTCTACAAGTTTCCCCACTCCTCCATTTGGTTCAAAGTCATTGTCAAAGTGTCTTTGCTTTGTTGTGAGTCTCAGTTCTCAAACAGGTCTCTTCTGACCCATTAATGTTCTTTTTGGTACCCCAATCCTTTCCTCATGCGAATATCCCAGTGTTTCCCACTTAAACCGTCTACCAATAAGCTAAAAAAACATTTACTTATAGAGATAAGTCACTTGTAAAAATACAAAGCATTATAGCATGAGATTTAAAAAAAATCTAACTACCATTGAGTCAATGATGACTCATAAAGACCCTTTGTTGTTGTTGTTATTGATATGTGCCATTTAATCGGTTCCAAACCATAGCGACCTTATGCACAACAGAACAAAACTCTGCTGGGTCCTGCACCCACTTCCCAATGGTTCCTGTGCTAGAGCCCGTTTGTTGCCGCCATTGCGTCAATCCATCTCCTTGAGGTTCTTGCTCTTCTTCGCTGCTCATCTACATTACCAAACATAATGTCCTTCTCCAGGGACTGGTCTTTCCTGACAACATGTCCAAAGGATGTAAGACTTGCCATCTTTCCCTCCAAGGAGCTCTCTGGCCATACTTCTTCCAAGACAGACTTGTTTAATTGGCAGTACTTGGTACTTTGAATATTCTTCTCAAGTACCACAATTCAAATGCTTTGATTCTTCTTTGATCTTCTTTATTCAATGTCCAACATTCATATACATATGATGCCATTGAAAATGCCGTGGCTTGAATCAGTCTAACCTTAGTCTTCTGGGTACTTTTTTAATTCTCTAAAGAGCTCCATGCAGCAGATTTACCTAAAACAACTCATCTTTTGATCCTTTGACTGCTGCTTCCATAAGCATTGATTGTGGATCCAAACAAGATACAATCCTTGACTTCAACCTTTTTTTTCCATTTAATATTATTTTACCTATTGGTCCAGTTGTGAAGATTTGGCCTTCATCACAATGAGTTGTAAGCCGTACGGAAGGCTGCCATCCTTGATCATCACTAGCAAGTGTTTCACATCCTCCTCGTTTTTAGCAAACAAGGTGGTGCCACCTACACCTCTCAGGTCTGTCATAAGCTTTCCTCCAATCCTGATGCCACATTCTTCATGTCATCCAGCTTCTTTATTTGCTCAGTATACAGCTAGAATAATACGGTGAGGAGCCTTAACTCTGTGGTACATCTTTCCTGATTTTGAGTCATGAAGTATTCATTCGTTCTTGCATAACTGTCTCTTCATCCACGTACAAATTGAGCATGAACACAACAAAGTGTTCTGGAAGTCATGTTCTACCGAAAGCTATCCATAGTTTGTTATGATCCATATAGTGAATGTCTTGGCATAATCAATAAAACAAAAATAAACATCTATCCTGTATTCTCTGTTTTCCCCAAGATCCATCTAGTATCAGTAATATTATTCCTTGTCCCACATCATTTCCTGAATCCAGGCTGAACTTCTGACGGCTCCCTGTCAATGTCGCTGCAACCAGTTTTGGAGGATCTTCACCAAAGCACCTCCTGTGGATTTCCACTACATTACATCTTGATGGGCGTGGAAAGCCTCACCGTTCGCCCTTTCATACCATATACACTCTATTTATTCCCTGCCCTTTGGGTTCATCGCAGAGCCCAAAGCCTAGAGCAAACACCTAGCATTGTTCCTACAGCAAATGAATAAGATGAAAAATATCCCCCAGCTGGAGTCTCATAACCTATATGGTGTTTGGGTAAAAAAAACCTGAGCCTTTAGTTATTTGTAAGTCAAAACTGAAACACGAATGGGCTCCAACGTTGAAGGAAAGGACTTCAACGCTCTTTCTGGATGCATTTTTTGCATCACTCAGAGAGATATAAGTGAGGTGTAAATGGGGGCTGAATTCTAATCAAAGCTCTATTTGTCAAGCCCTGCCTCTACTCCTGGGAAGCAGGGACCTTATCCTCTGTAAGACTATACCCATCGGTCGCTTTTCAAGTGAAGATGTAGCACAAAGAAGGGCGCCTATTCCTAGCTGACAGTCCAGAGCAAGCAACTTAGTTCAACTGTTCAAATGTGATTTAAATACTTGATGATATACTGATCTGAAATAGTGATTCCAAAGCGTTTAATCACTGCTAGCATATTCTTTTTTAATAGGTGAGTGAGGTTTTGATGATGAATTATACTGATGTATTTAATTCCACATGTACTCAAATCCTCATTGAAATGATGAAATGATATACGATAGGAAGAGCATGTCATTTTGGGGAAGAGCTAATCCTGTGATTCACATGCCAGAGAATCAAAATAATTTCAGTAATATGTGCTATAAATGAAATCAGATCTATGGAAAAACAAGCTACCGTATGTACTCGTGTATAAGCAGAGTGCTGAAAAACTGGGGTTCGGCTTATACATGGGTCAGTGGTACCCCAGCGAGGTGTAACATGTCGTTGCCCCCCAACCCCCTCAGGTAACAGGAGGAGCGCCTGTTATCTTGCGGGTGATTGCCATTTCTCCGCTGTTCATTCAAAACCCCACTGACACTGCAGGGCTTTGAATGTTTGTTTACTCACATCTAACCAATCAGAGCCATCCTATGACATATATCTTTGAATAAACCTTTTAAAGACCGTGTGCGAAGGATGTGACATGAATGGATGTCATCTGGTCAAGCCCGACTAACAAAAGGAGGAAATCTCATGCAGCCTGACATAGAATTAATAGCAAAGTGGGTTCGAGATGCATGGGAAGACATTCCAGAAGACATGGTGCGACGTGCCTTCCAGAAACGTAGTATTAGTAATGCTATGGATGGCAGTGAAGACTGCGCTTTGTATGAAAATGACAGCAGTGATGGTGATGACGAGGATCTCAGTGAGGACAGTGTCTATGATGACCTCACACAGCTGAAGCTCTGCACTGGGATACAGATGATGATGAGGAATCCAGTTTTGAAGAATTTTAACTCTTTACATTTTAGCTTGGTTGCTGATTGAGCTCAGGGAATAGTACTCTTAAGGTATTAATGTTGATACCTTATTGTTTTTGTTGAACCTATTTTCCACTTACTGTGCTGGTTTACTAATGGTTAAATGACTTGTCCTTTTATTTTAAATAAATATTTAAATACATTACCCCACTGATGTCTCAATTTTTAGTAATTTTATTTTCATTGTTTTGATTATTGAAACTCGCCAATAGCTTCTGCATTTTCCACCCTAGGCTTATACTTGAGTCAATCAGTTTTTCTGGTTCCCAGATAATAATTAGGTACCTCGGCTTATACTCGGGTCGGCTTATATTCTAGTATATACGGTAGTTAATTATTTGGTTATGTGAACACAGAGTTCACCTGGATATAAAGTATGTCGGGTTCACCAACAGGACTTCAATACCACGAATTCCACAATGGTGGTGGACCTCACCTTTCCAACAAGTGATGGGCCAATTAGCAAATTGAGCTGTGTCCCGGCTTTCATTCTGCCATGGTTACCTCATACAGCCTCCACTTCACAAGCTGGAAAATGTTCTCATCACTTTGCTACACTCCTGGTTCGCCTCTTAAATTGCCCACAGGAAGTCTTGACTTGGCAGTAATTCTACTTCCCAAACATTTCTGAGAATTTTAGAGATGATTACAAATACAATAAAAGGTTGTTTAAGTAATACTAATACTTTGGTAATGGGTCACTTGTCCTTACTTAAAAAAAAGTGTGGTAACGAATGCAGAACATTCTGAATTACTAAATATCACCAATGGCAAATTTTATATTATGCTTCATGTTTAGCCTATGTTAGGCTGAATTCTCTAGAGAAGCAAAATCAGTGATATCTATCTATATGCATATATATGCAAAATCAATGGTGCATATACATATATACACAGTGACATGTACATATATATGCATATACACACATACATATACAGAAAGAATTTCAAGGAATGCACAGGACCATGCAGTGTTTCATTCTTTTGTGCATAGGGTAACTCACCAGGGTTGTAACTGACTCAATGGCACCTAACAACAACAATATATGGTATCTATGTGTTTATATATTTGTATGTATATGTGTTATGTTTATATTTATATACAGAAATTTATAACAATGAAATGGTTGCACTATTTTAGGAGTGGATAAGTTCTGCCTATTTTAAGTCTAGGTGTCAAATGTCAATTTGGAGGGTTAGTCTGATTTGGGCTGGTAAAATAGGAAGCAGGCAGACCACAGGCTGATGAATGCAGAGGAAGACAAAAACAAGGTCAGTAGGCCAGACTTAAGGGTGCAGAATCCACTAAATCCAAGGTTGACAGGTTAGCTGGCAGGCCACTGGAGGCTTATCACAACCACCTTAGAAAAGTAGGAGTTAAACATATATTTTTGAATAGGAGATTTATATATGTTGTGCTCACATTTATTTATAATGTCGCTGTTTTTCAAATAAGAATACAATATATTTATATAATGTGTTTACTTATTTCACAAAATATAGAACCTAGTTTTTTCAATGTGGACAGAGAAGTCAATAATAACAATATTTTACAATTACTAAATGGAAAAGTATGCAATACACATGAATTTCCCTCCCTAGAAACATGATGTTAAGCTAAATATAGAATTCCACTATAAACAGAAAAATGTGACAAAATAGAAACTCCAGAAATGAAAATATATCAACTAAAGAAAATAGTTGTGATAAAGGTGGCATTTCAAATTTCAAGTCAGCTTTAAAAAAAAAACTATTTAACTTAAATGGTTTGGAGACAATTGGCTAAGTATTTGAAAACAGAAAGTTAGCTCCCTACCAAGCATTTCAAATTTCATTCAGTGGATTGTAATTCCAACTGTAAAATAGCCAATAAAAGTATTAAAAGAATAGGTAGGGGCGGTGTCTCCTGAGTGACTTACTTATGACTTCATAAAGAGTTTAAGTAAATTGCTGAAAATTACAAATATGATATGTTACAGAGCTGAGGTTTGAACTCAGATAGAAGGATTGTAGGGCCAATGCTTTATAAATATACTATGATAAAAATCAAACAAATAAAAACATATGTAATCCCAGTCTGGAAAATGCATTTCAAGTGTAACACAGAAGGCGGATTCTGCAGGGCAAAGTTGATGGATATGCCTGATAAAAATTGCAATCATTTCTCTGTGAAAATAAACTACCATAAATAAAATTGAAAATTTCCTGATAAACAGCAGATAGCTGCAATGTGACATTTTATTGATATCCTTAATAGATTATGAGGTCCTACATTAATAAGAAAACAAACTATTACTTCCCTATAATAAAATGAGTAAACAACACAAAAGAAAACACATAACTCATTAATCGTATTGGCACAGATAATATGGCAGCAGCAATCGGTTCAAACACAGCCACGATCGTGAGTGTGAGGGCTGAGCAGGAGCTAGCGGTGCTTTGGTCTGTTGCACATGGGGCTGCTGTGGGTGGAAATGACTTGACAAGGCCTAACAATGATAACGGCCACAAAATTAATTGCCAAACAACAAATAAAAATGATCTTGAAGTACTTAATTTCTTTTCATGGCAAGATCTACGTAAAAGAAAAATTGCAAGCAACAGACACGTGACCATATTTATGGATTAATATGTTCTATGACATATGGCATAAGACTAATATATAATGGTAATTTTATAGCTCATCAGGAGCCCTGGTGGAATAGTGGTTATGGATTGAGCTGCCATTAGGATGATTGCTAGTTTGAAACCACCAACAGCGCTGCAGGGGAAAGACTGGGCTTTCTACTCCCGTAAATAGTTACAGTCTCTGAAACCCTCATAGGGTCACTATGAGTCCGTCAGCATTGACAGGATGGCAGTGGGTTTGATATCGCATGGTCTTTCTCAAGAACATTCTGCTTTCTTGCAGGGTCTGCTGTCATGCTGAGTATGGGTAATGGATGAAGGGGCTACCGCAAGAACCAAAGAGAAGCGCAACAGAAAGGACAAGCAGTAGCTGCCAATGATTCTCTACTAAAATAATGTGTTTCTTCTTCTTACCAAACAAGCCAGTATTTTGCCCAGTACTCCAGGAGCTTCTCCCTCCACCTCGCTGTGGGATCAGTCTTGATTACATCCGTTAATAATATTGATTCCCTTCTTCTTGCCAGTGACTAGTTTATAAATGGGTACCTGACCTATGAAAGATTAGAGTATCAGTGGCTGTGTCTGGATAAGTAGTCTTTATTCTTGAAAAAAGACATGAATCCGGTTTCAAGAGCTTCACTTCTCACATCTGGGTGTTTTGTGTGAGTATGTGATAGTTGGGATTACTGTAACCATCATCTTCCACGAGAGGAAAACACAGTGAATCAGAGGACAATCCTCCTGCACTTTCTCATTGGTGAGTTGCCATGTAATGGCTCTACACTCACCGTGCCCTTCATTACACTTACCATGTGTAAGTAGAAGAATATATTTCTTATTATCCACTTGGCTTCTGTTTGAACATTTATTTATTTACTTGAAGACCAAAGCACCTACATGCAGACAGGGAAAGGCTATAGGAAAAATCAATCCAGAAATTGACAGAAAGGGTAGAAAAGAAAAAAAAGAAATGAAACCTATAATACAGTCTGACAGCAATGTGACTTCACGATGAATAAAGGATGTATTATGTTTTTATTGATCAAAAAAAAAAGAAAAAGAGAGGAAAACAGATGCAGATTTTCAATTTTGCTAGACGGCTGTGAGAGCTGAAAGCATAAAGACTTGAGCAGCTAGCACGAGAATTTGAAAGAATACATCATATTATAAAGATAGATTAAAGAAAGTGTTGCATGTTAATTCGACATAATTGTCCCTTTTCTTCCTATTTTAGAACATTATGCAAAGGTGCACATTACTTTCCATATATTAAGTATTGTTTCTCTTTCTATTGGATGTCACACTGTAGGAAAGATGTTTGGTGAAGAGAAATTATTTTTATAGCTTTTGTAGCTCTACTTAATGACTAGATGGGAAAACACAAATAGGGTACATGAGACTCAGGGGACTGGTCAGTTTTACCATCCCATTAGACATAGAATGAGCCATCTCAGAAGTGGAAATGGATCATCTCATGACCATTAAGAAAGAAAAACCAAGAGTGAAGTGTATCCTTTGGGCACTGTTGTCCCTGCACTGAATGTCCTCAACTAAGGAAACAGAACTTTGCCACCAGAGAGGGCAGATGAGAAGGGACTGGAAGCAGCCGCAATGGCACTAAGAGCACCAAGCAGAGCAGTTGGCTTCCCAGTCCACCGTCAGTCAGCTGTTAGGGACAGTTGGTTCACTAGCGGAGTGGGTTGCCTTCAGGCACTTCCTCTGGTGCTTTAGGTTTTGGGCCTTACAGATCGAGAGCCATGAGCCTCTGGCTGATGCCTTTTGAGCATTTGTAAGTGCAGAAGGAACTTTGAAATACCCGACCGACCGAGGAGGACAGACGTCAAGGGCCCAAGTGGCTAAGGGGAGTCTTGACCTGAGAACCACAATATCTGATACTTACGTAATTCTAACTTGCTTACCTTCCCTAATAAGGCCCACACTCATCAGTATTGGTTGTGAGCTCTGGCCATTGAAACTTCTTATTGAGCCCAGCAGGAACCAAGTGCCATGGAGGAGCACTTGGGGCCGGAGCAGGGTAAACAAAAGTTAATAATATGGAGGCCTGTCTGACCTCTGTTTTGTAGGAATTGTCCTTGGCTGACACTGTCGGGGATTCTCCTGCACTCTGCTGAAGTCAGAGGAGGTGAGCTACTGCCTCCAATCATCCTTACAAGGTGTAACCCAATGGGCTTCAATTTGCTAGTATTTTAGTTGAGATTAGAATTTGTTTTCCTTTGAAGAATACCTCCAAGTTATTTTTTAGAGAAACACACCTCCTGATCAAATGAATTTATGTAGAAATGTGTATATAATCACTGTCTTATACAATGCTCGCATTTTTCTTAAGTGTTTAGCCAAGCATCTCCCAAACGGACTGATGGTGGGTTATCACTGAAGGAATCGCCCCGGCATAATCTCAGAAGTTTATAGGTGGGAGAGGGGTGGCTGAAGGGGAGATTCCTGCTGGACAGTGAATTCTAACAGCCTACTGGGTAGAACCACTCTAGAGATATATGATCAATGCCCATCACTAGCAACATCTGAGAGAAGGTAACTCACATCTTTTATATAAAACTGAAGGCAATATTTATTAGCTTCTCAGGGAATTAAATTGAATGGTTGTGATAGGCAGTGAAAAAAACACTTAATGAAACGTTCTCACCAACATTTTTGAAGCTACTTTGAATTCCATTTAGACAGCTCTTAACAAGTTATTAGAATGCCAAATTATAAATGTTTCACAATTATTACTATTGTTATGAGGCTTATGATTTTGTGACGAGAAGTAAGAAATGCAATGACCGTGGGTTTCTCGGGGACATCAAGGAAAGTAGTGTAGCACCTTCTCGCAGACATGAACACTCTGAGTCTGCGGCAGTCAGCTTCCCACCTTAAGCTGAAGTATGGGCACTCAGTAGGAAATGTAATTATAGTACCAAGGTATATTTGGAACTTTATTTCTATTTTAATATGCATTTATACAAATGGTGTACTGATTTTTCAAACCATGTTTTAATTTTTGAACAGTTATCCTGTTGGCACACTGATGTGAGCTGATAATGCAGAGTGAAAATGCAGGGCAACCTTCATTTTTGAAAGCAACTTAACAAAAAGGTGAATGACAATGGATGGGTGGATGGCTTGTGATAAGAGTTGTATGAGCCCCCAATAAAATGATTTGGTAATGTGAGTGATTACATTAGATATTATAGTTTTTAAAAATAAAATATGATTATTAATGGAATTTAAAATTGATAGATATATTTCGGTGGGTAGTTATGGCATTTTGAAAAAGAAGGTAGCATCTTATAATTCACTGATATCTTTCCAAGGTGACAGCTTTGAAGGAGAGCATTTCATAGATATGTAAATTCTAGTGTAATAAGTAAACGTAAATCTTCCTACTTTATAGTTTTTATCTTCCTCACACACGAACACATGCAAACACACACACATACACATAAAACGGACATGGTGAGTTTTATACTGGTTTATATATAAAATATACCATTTACATTCCACATGGACTAAAAGATCTTTTTAAAAGATTTTAAGTGATTTAGACAGGGAAGTGAGTCATATTCATTTACAACTACGAGGCAAAAATATGGTCGTATTTTGAGGCATTCTTGAATCATGAAGCATTAAAATAGCCACGAAAGCACATTTTATGTCATTTCTCTAGAAATTGAATGAGCATGCCCTTTCAAGGTTGAGGTGAAGCAAAGATGATTTGTGTATTTAATTTATGGGTGAGCCAGAGGGCCAAGGCATGATGATTATTGGTGCCACGGACACACATAATAGCTATGGAAATGGATGCGCCATACATTTTTTTCTAGAAAAGGAGCCCCAGTGTCTGAAGACAATACAAATACAATGTCTTTTATCATCCAGCTCATCATCACAGTTACTCAAGCTCCCCAAACCAAACTTATTGCCATCGAGCTAATTCTAGTTAACTTACTACCCTATAAAATGGAGTAGAATCACCTATTTGGGTTTCTGATCCTTTAAAAATCTTTCTTGGAGAAGACAGCCTCAGCTTTCTCCCACAGGTTGGCTGGTGGGTTTGAACGACTGACCTTGTGGTTAGCAGTCTCTATATGTCGCCTCTCATTCTCTCACAATTACCAGTCACTGTTTAATACGTGTGCCCACAATAATACATAAGTTGAAAAACATTTTTTTTATCTTTAGGAGGTAGTTTCAGCAGTCTCATCCATTCTCCACTTCCATACAGAGTTCATTGTTCTCCCCAATATGGAGGGTACACTAAGTACCAGATAAAACTGATTAGCATTACACATGAAAGTTATACAGATTCACCGCGGACTCAGAAGGACTGCTTGATGAATAAATGAATGATTACAATGACCTCGGCTGAAAATAGAAGCACAGTGGGAAAGTCCCATGAGATTTGTGATTATATGAATATTCTAGTTTTTATGTCTTACATGTGTATTGAGATGATGGACCATGAACCCTGGCGGTACAATGGTTTAGTATCAGGGGTCAATCTGAAAGCTCAGTGGTTGAAGACCTCCAGTTGGTTTGCAAGAGACATTTGACAGTAGGCTTGTAAAAAGATTTATAGCCTAGGAAAACATGCCCTGTGCTGTGTAGTCTCTGAGTTGAAATGGACTCAATTGCAATGGGTTTGTTTTTGAAATGATGTAGGGATTGTGATTATTCTTTATTAATCCTGATGCCTGACTGTTGAAATGTGGGTTCCATTTTGAAATCGTTCCCATGACAGAGACTATTCATTCCTGCAGTACAATTGCTGCACCAGGAGGGAGTGGTTTGTAATTTCTATAATTCTCTTTGTCACTGTAACCTATTAGGGCCCTATTGCAAGACCTGCTTCTGACTTCTTTGACATTGGGCAAATTGCTTTAAACTCTTCCTCAACCTTGCTTTCCATCATGTGTACAATGAAAATACTTCACTCTACTTATCTCAATGGGAAATGTGTTTTATTAAAGGCATATTAGCTTCTTGAAGTATAAAATTGTAGTTTTGGTGGCATTAGCTTTACTGTGGCACTTGGCATCAAATCTTTTGAAATCGTTATAAATGCCTTTCTATAAATATAAATGTGCTTTACAAGGACAAATGCAAAGCAGTCCACTCTGCTCCAAAAGCATGAAAAAAAAAGATTTTATTATATTAACAAGGGAAACTAAGCATGTAATCTAAATGATGGAAAGTATTTGAGGGGGGTTTAAAATGAAATGAAAAATGAAAATGGTATATTTATACATAGGGAATGGGATTAAATACAACATAATTATTCTGGAACTATATCACCAAAATTATAAATAATATTGTACCTCAGTTTATTTAAAATGTTGTGTATCTTGGAGAACACATACATATATAAACATCAGAATTTTTAAGGAGAGATAACTATAAGCAATGGTTCAAAAAACTGAGGTAAAAATTTATGCATTATGGAGCAACAGCAAACTAGCTAAGAGGAGGTACCAAGAGGCAGAAATAAGGGGTAAGTGACAGTGGGACAGGAAGATGATAAAAGGAAACAGAGGAAGGACCAAGGAAGCAAAGCAATGGTATAAACATAGAGGTGTACATTTGTAAATACATTATTCCACAAAAATAGACATTGGCCCATGTACATATATTTATACAGTAATACACTGAGGTAGGGGATGGGGCCTCTGCTCATACCCTCTCTCAATACAAGAACATTTGGTTCTAACCAATCTGCAGTCTGAGATATTCACCCTCCCAACACAATTGCTGAAGACCAAATGGGTGCATAAGCAAATGTGGTGTAGAGGGGGAATGGTGCCCAACTATTAACATTTTATAGTGTCTTGGGTCTTAAAGGCTTGAAGTTACATAGAAGTGAAGAAACAAGTCCACATGGAAGAAGCACACCACCAGTGCGATCATGAGGAGTCATAGGGATTGGAAAACAGGCACCAGGAGACACATAACAAACAAAAACATATTGTTGAGAATGAGGAGGTCTGGATTAGAGATCCAAAGCGCATCTGTAGACAGTGGGACAATCTCCCCGCAGAGGGCCCACAGGGAGGGCATGAGTCACCAGGGCGCAATAAAGTATAGATGAAACACACTATATTCCTCTGGCTCCCTGAGGCTTCCTCACCCCCCACTACCATGACCCCAGTGCTGCTTCCCAGTTCAGACTAGACCGGAACATGTACACAGGTATAGAAAGGGATGGGAGCTCACGACACAGAATCCAGGAACAGGAGTGGGAATAGTGATACCAGAAGATGGGGAGAAGAGGGGGAGAGGAAGGGAGAAGGGGGAACTGATCGCAATGATCGACACATAACCATACACCCCTCTACAGGGGGAAGAACAACAGAAAGCCTGGGGGAAGGGAGACAGAGGGTCGGTGCGAGAGATGAAGATAATAACAATGCACAATCGATCAGGAGGGAGGGGAAAAAGAACTGGTACCAAGGGCTCAAAAGAAAGTAAATATCTAGAAAAGAATGAGGGCAACATATGTACAAAATGATTTAAAATAAATAAATAAAATGCATGAGACATGTAAAAAATTTATACATTATTTCATTACAATATGGAGACAAACTATTAAAATACGGAGACCTAATTTTTATACCATAGCCAATGTATTATCTACATTACCATTTAATTATTAATAATTATATATGTATTGAATAATTGCATATTTGTTTACATTACATACTAACCTTCTTATTTGGGTGGCAAAGTGGCTACACACTGGTCTGTGCATGGTTCAAACCCACTAAGCATAACAACAGAGAAAGATGGTGAATTCTGCCTCTGTGTAGATCTCAGCAAGGGAAACCCTCTGGAGAAGTTCAACTCTGTTCTGTATGGTCTCCCTGAGCCAACATCAATTTGGTATCAGTGGTTTTTAAGCAAAGTGGCTGTTTTACAAGTGAGAAATTACCAAT
The DNA here is from genome assembly GCF_050624435.1 of Tenrec ecaudatus. Lineage (NCBI taxonomy): Eukaryota > Metazoa > Chordata > Mammalia > Afrosoricida > Tenrecidae > Tenrec > Tenrec ecaudatus. The sequence continues at coordinate 86,611,901 of NC_134542.1, read as the reverse complement.
GTGCTTTAGGGAAGATCCATTCCATAAGTCGAATAAATAGATTGGTTTAAATGCAAACTTTTCTGCCAGTCGTATGAGAAAGGCATTTAGAAAAGCAATTTCCTAGTATGTGTCTTAAACTTCCTGTTCTAATGGTGCATATGCTTTAGAAGACGGAAAGAAGAAAGTTAGCTATTTCACTTATTCCTGACTCCTTTGTTGATTATTTAAACACATGATTCCTAAAGATTCTGAAGTTAAATGCAAATTGGAGGGCCTTCTCTTCTATTTGATTCCTTCTCTACTATTTGAAGGCTTTATGATGATCCGAGGAAGAACTCATTATAAGAGCTGTAAGAACCCTCAATAAAATGATTTTTTTAATTAAGCATTTTATTAGGGGCTCATACAACTCTTAATTTAAAAAATTGAGAATGATGAGGGCAACGAATGCATAAGGGTGCTTTACTCAATTGATGTATGTATGGATTGTGATAAGAGTTGTATGAGCCCCAATAAAATATTTTATTAAAAAACAAAAAAACAAAAAGAAATGCAACCTCAGAAAGCAGCCTTTTGCTGTTCATCATTTGTCTTTAATCGTATGGCTCCTCACATCCCTACCTTTGTTGAAAAAGGGTTTTTATAACCACTCATAACCCTGTAACTTGTGGTGTCTCCCTGTGGGAGACAATAATTACTATAGTCTATGGAATGTGAACCAATGTGATACAAGCCTTATCCAAGCAGAGGCTCTGAATGGGATGTCAGTTCATCTCCGCCTCCTGGTTCTATCCTCTGCCTTAAAACCAGCCTGGCTCAGAAGCAGGCGACCTTCAAACTGAGCCCAGGAGTGAGAACACACCCCACTGAGCCAAACAGAGTTGAGCAGTATCACAGCAGCCACAGCCACTCGACAGTTTACATAGAATGTGAGATGTCATTTGTCAGACCAAGGTGCTCCTGCCCTAAGCCATGGTATTTTAAATTCCTCATTTGTATGTGAGAGCTGATCAAGGACTGGAGGAGAGTGAAGAAGAATTGATGCCTTGGAATTATGTGGCTGGTGAAGACTTTTAAATAGACCATGGATTGCCAGAAGAGGGAATACATCTGTGTTGGATAAAGTACAACCAGAAGACAGCAAGACTGTCTCTCTTATAAATTTGACGTTATCAGGAGGAATCAGTCCTTAGAAATGTACCTTATGCTTGCAGAAATAGAGGCTCAGTGAAAAAGATGACCTGTCAACAAGACGGGTTGACACGGTGACTGCCATTGAATGGTGTTTCATTCTGTTGTACAGAGTTATGCGTGTGATCTGACTCAGGGGAACCCAGCAATAACAGCTAGCAAAAGGATTGGTGGTCTGACTCTACCAGAGGCACTGTGGAAGTCGGCTCTTTGTCACAGAGTATTGGAAGTCAGCAGAGGTCACAGAGTAGTTGAAAATCTTACGGAGCAGCTCTGCCCTACACAGTGGTCTCTATGAATTGGGATGGATTCAACAGTATCTAACAACAGCATCAGAATCGATGAGAAAGAGGGAAGGTTCATTTCCACCATTAAATCACCACAGTCATAAATATAAAATATCCCATTTTCATTATTGTTCGATTTTGAGTAGGGAGACAAGATGAACGAACTAAAGTTCCTCCAGGTGTTAATGTCTTACTTCTGAAGACTTTGTCTAGGCCACTGATTTCCTTCCTTCACAGACTCCCCCCCCATCTTTTTACAACAGAATTGCAGGGAAACTGGCAGCCTATAGAAGTGCTGCATAGATCTGAAAGCTGTTATGCCCTTTGCATCTCATCAGTGCATCCATGTGAATTTCAAGAAAATTGCTAAATATATTTTTAAGTTCTAATATCTTTAACAGGATCCCTGGTGACACTGCGAAATAAGTGTTGAACTGCTAACCACAGCATTGGTGGGTCAAACACACAGCCGCTCCTTGGGAGAAAGATGCTCGTAAAGATTTACCGTCTTAGAAGTCTTCTGTAGCAATTATTTTCTTTGGGGTTGCTATGATTTGGAATTAATTCACCAACAGTGGATAATATATATGAATGTAAGAAACATAAGCTATAGCTTCCTTATAAGTTTGAGTTTGTGTGCAGTTCAATTCATATTTATAAACTGCTTAGCCTAGACTGTAAATTTTCTCCTTAGGAGAAATAAATACTCATAAGCTAGAAGAGAAAAAAAGTTCATCTCAACAATATGCCTTATTTCTAATTCAATTTCTTGCTTTGACTATAATGATTGTCAACTCCAGAGACAGAAATGATCATGAACTTGGGTAAATATTAGACTCTTTTCCTTCCAAGGTCTTAAGAGTGTCTCATCTGAGCAATTAGACATATATTTGGAGAAATTCTGTTATTTTTAGACACGCTAAAACCAGTCTTTTCTGTTAAATGTCCTCTCTCTGTTTGCCTCCAACAACCTTTTCCTTCTAGGACAAATGCATTATCATCTAGCAGGAATCAATCTGCTATCAGATATTAACGACAGTTTTGTTCCCTGTGTTTTTAAGGAAGTGACTATTAGTCCAGTGGGTTCGCTATTTGTAAGAACCAGTTCATAGAATATTTTCAGAATCTCTCAATCTTTGGAATTCTGGTTCTGCTGATCTATTTCAGGCTCTAATCTTCTCTAGGCATTATATAGAACACTATTTATGTACTTTTTTCCCTAGCCTTGTGGTTTTCTCAATACCTTACTGTAATCAATACAGTCTGTGGACAGAACTGTCAATCTCCATTCTTTTAATAATTCCCAATGTCTGACTTTTAAATCCTACAAAGTCTAAGCATTCAAAAATCTAATTAGCTACCTTTTGAGTGCTCTTGACTTTAAAATCATGATTTTCCATCATGTCACTGAAAGCTGTCAGATGAAATATAAAATAATTTCCATACATTTTTGTGGCATATTGACAAACTGTCAGAAAAACAAACAGGCTGTATACAGGCACTGAGAGGTTCAGAAACACTGAGAAAATCCTTCAATAAAAGAATCATAAGTGTATTTGAGTTTTAGGATTTTTACCTATAAGAATTGTAATTGTAAAAAGGCTAGTAAATACGTACAATAATTAGCCAAACTAAAAATGTTATTTTTTATGCTAGCTTAAAGGGGCCCTGGTTGGGCAATGGTTAACTGCTCAGCTGGGAGAAAGATGTGGTCGTCTGTGACCATAAAGACTGACAGCCTTGGAAACACCGTGGGAATATTTTACCTTGCTTTCTATGACATTAACCTACCGTGGGGATTTTCCTGTCGGTGTGATGCTGGAAGCTAGGCATGGTCCTCTGAGGTGAACAAGCTTCAGGAAGATGTCCAGAGTTGGATGACAAGGAAGAAGGAACAGGTACATCAATTGTGGAAGATTAGCCACTGAAGACCTTAGAGACGGAAGCAGGACACGGTATGGCATAGTGCCAACAGACGAGACGCTCAGGTTGGAAGGCACCCAGAATCCCGCTGGGGAAGAGTGACCTCCGCAGAATATGGTTGACCACTAGGACATGCATGGAACCAAGTTTTGGGGGTCTTCATATGCTGATGAGGCACAATTTGAAATGACACGAAAGAACTGCAAACACCTATTACTAATTGAACATGGATTGCAGGGAGTATGAATCTAGGAAAATTAGAAATAATAAAAAATGAAATGGAACACATAGACATCAGTAGCCTAAGAAGTAGTGTGCTAATGTAATGACTGCCTTGTTGGGACCTTTTGAACATGGTAATTGTGCTTCTGGGCATCTGGATACTGCAAGGAGATGATATTGTTTTTTTAAAAATAATTTTATTGGGGGCTCTTACAGCAATTATCACAACCCATACATATATCCATTGTGTCGGACACATCTGGACATATGTTGTCATCTTTTCCCATTTTCTTTCTACTTGAGCCCTTGGTATCAGCTCCTTGAGATACTTAAGGTTTATAGTGCCAGCCTCGATGGTAAACACATGTGGGATTAATTGAAGGGCGGAGAGATAAATGGCTCAGTGAACCTCGCCTTTCTAGTTCTTGGGTCTCTTGCTTTCTGATGGTCGGACCAGGGTGCAGCTGCCTTAGCCAGTTCCCTGCTTCAGTTGGCAAGGCTCACTTCCTGCAACACATCCCTGAAGAGAAGCCACATGGACCTACCCTAATGCAGTCCTGAGTGCTGGAGCAGCCGTGGGGAGACCCCTGCCCGTGCAGAGATACTTACACGTACACTGACTCGGCTTTCCTCCTACAGTTGGCGTCATTGTGTGTGTTTTGTGAGATGGAGGAGGCCTTTATAGATCAGTGTTGGACATATCGGCTAATGTTGGACTTATGGCCTTGGGCAGCACTGGGTTGGAATGCTTTCTTAATATACTCTTACCCTTTATATAAAACTCTCTCTTATTCATATGAGTTTCTGTGGATTTGTTTCCCTAGTTTACCCAGACTAACACACTCCTCATTTTTTCCTCCCTCCCTCGTGTCCCCTTGATAATTTATAAATTAGTATATATTTTTTCATGCCTTACTGTCTTACCCAACTGCCATCTCCTTTCACCCACTTTTCTGCTGTCCATGTCCTGGAAAGGGGTGGGGGTTGTCATACATTGATTATTGTGAGTTCCCCCTTCCCTTATGCTCCTAATACTGCTGTTTTCCTTCTTGATCCTGAGTGGTTTACCTGTTATGGATTCCCTGTGCTATGAGCTCTTATCTGTACCAGCACACATGTTCTGGTCCAGCCATATTTGTAAGATAGAATTGGGGTCATGATGGACAGAGGCACAGGAAACATTAAACAATTGTGTTTTGTTGGTACTATATTGTACCTTGAATGGCTCATCTCTTTCTTGTGGCCCTGCTGACAGGGGGTATCCAATTGACTACTAATGGACTTTGGGCCTCCACTCTGCCTTCCCTTTCATTTCCATTAATATGATTTGTTTGTTTGTTTGTTTGTTTTATTTTGTGTCTTTGATGCCTGATACCTGATCCTATTGACACCTCATGATCACACAGGTTGGTGTACTTCTTCCATGTGGATTTTGTTACTTCTCAATTGATGGCTGCTTGTTTATTTTCAAGCCTTTAAAACCCCAGATGCTAAACCTTTTGATAACCAGGCACCATCAACTTTCTTCACCACATTTGCTTATGTTCCCATTTTGTCTTCAACGATCGTGTCAGGGAAGGTGAACATCACAGAGTGCTATATTAGTAGAACAAAGTGTTCTTGCGTTGAGGGAGTTACTTGAGTGCAGGCCCCATGTCTGAGATAATATTCTGGAAATAAAACTTATACTTCATTATTCTCCTTTGCCTAGTCCTTTCAGTAAACTGAATTTGGGGTACCTGTAAGCAAATATACTTGTTTCTCGGAATTTTTGCTCCCTCTCCCTCAAACAGTGGACTTAAGAGACACCTTACTATCTACTCACAGTATACTCAATTTTGTATTGCAGCAGAGCCATATTTTCGATAAAGTTCCACCTACAACAGAGTAGGAAAAAAAATACTTGCTTTCAACTTACATTTTCAATCTCCAGAACTTAAGGAAACCATTATTTAAAAGATTGTAAGAAATTACATGGCACAGGGAATCGCTATGGCAGTGTGTGGGAAATGTAGTTATTTAAGTTTTGATACCAGGATTTTAGCTTAAGGACGACTTTTTCAGAATTGAAGAGGCCCTTCTAACTCTCATCACAGAAACCCATAACGTCACCGGGGAATGCTTAGGTGGTTTTTTGTCCACACCTCCTGCTCTCTTCAGACCACTGTCATCCAGCAGATTCTAACTCGTAGCCACGCCATCAGTGACATCTATTTGATTCGGACTCCTGAAGAATATATGTATTCCAGAGACTGAAAATCTTTAGGGAAGAAAAGAGCCTCTTCTTTCTCCCATTGAGATGCTGGTGGTTTGAACCACCAACTTTGCAGGTGGCCACACAACACTTAATTCACAGTGCCACCATGGCTCCTGCACTACTGATCTGTGAACACTGATTTCACAGGACGTTAGGCAATAAATGTCAAAAGTTTTATAGCTCCGTGTGGTGCTTTTATTTCCCTATATTGTCATGTTGTGAGAAGCTCTGGTGACAGTGGGGTTACACATTGAGCTACGAACCCTAGTTCGAAACCACCAGCAGCTCTGCAGGAAAAAGATGAGCTGTTTTACTCCCTTAAAAAGTTACAGTCTCAGAAACCCACAAGGGCAGGTCCTATGAGTCAGAATTGACTTGACAGCAGTGAGGCAGTGAGGTTTTTATTCAGTATCATATTGTAGAAAATGACTTTATTTCAGATGGCTGGAGAAAAGGGAAGAAGGAAGTCACATAAAAGAATATGTGTCTTTTGGATAGCTTGTTAAATGGAAATGAAATATGTAAACATGGTGTGTGTGTGTGTGTGTGTGTGTGTGTGTGTGTGATGAATTGGGTGAAAGGGAATTCCAAACACCTTGAATTTCAATATCATGTTTGGTGATTACATTTTTAGCATGCTGGGAAGGAAACCAAGCACAAAACACTCATTATGTAAGAGGATTTTTTTCTGTCTAATTTGCCCTGCACACTGTTGAATATACACCCATGCATGCTTAGTTCTAAGCATTCAAAATGCAATCCGATTTTAAATAAGAAAAGTTTTGGTGAAGCCAAGCAGTTACCTGGTTGTTCTAAACCTCTGTGGTCCCTGTTATTGTCTCTAATGAATACATGAGCAGGTCAATCCATAACTGAAAAAATGTAGTATGTCTCAGCAAATAGGTTCAAAGTGTCACATTTTACTTTATGATTTTCCTCTTTTTTGAAAACAGAAAATTGGTAGTATCAGTCAATAGTAGCCTTTATGAAACCTCTTGTAACTTTCCTTTGAAGAACAGAATTTATTTTACTATCCTTAACTGTAGTTAGACACTCTAACAATGCATAATTACGAGATGCTTTATATTTCATGAAACATTTTCCCACCTTAATCAAAGATCCTTTTAGATACAAAGGTTTAATTTTCTATTAAAAATATTTGGGGGCGTGTGTTTAAACTAATGAAATTAAAGCTCAAGTGGAAAGGGATTTGTTCAAGGCAACTCATCAATAATTGAAACAGGTCTAGAACAATGACTTCTCGTCCCCTGGATCAAGGCTATTATTGCTTCTCAGAATATTTTATACCATTTAAATCCTCTAAAGTAATGTGTACAACTATTTACTCCTGAATTTCTAAAAAGTCTTAAAAATAGTAAACTTAAAAAAAATAAACTTAGAGTAATTTTTAAAGGGTCACCGAATGGTGCAGACAATTAAGGATTCAACTATTAGCCAAGCTTTCACTTGAATACCAGCCTGGTAATAAGCTTCCAAGAGCTACAGCCTCGGGAGCACTAAGGAGTAGCTCTGCTCCGACTCACCCGGCACCACCAGGAGGTGGAATGGACTCCAGAGCAGCAATGAGAGAAATGATTTCAGAGGAAAGGCAGGGTCTGGACAGGAGGGCTACAGCAATTGAGATCAGTTAGGTGGGAGCACAGAAGATGAAAATCTGGTGCATTTTATTTAAATGTTTCTGTCCAGGGGTTTTGTATCTCTAACAAGAAGGTATAAAATGCAGTGAGGAACTATGCAGTCAAACAGTTTATGGAAAAATTCCAGTATATTTTCATTTCCTTTTTTTCATAAGCTTTTGGAAGGTTCTTGATATAAGGTAAATTGTATGGACGGGGCTACATTCCTTTCCTAAAGAATAACCTCATAGCATCCTTTTTACCTGATTCTATTAAAACATTGTTTGGGGTTATTCAAGTTTGTAGCATTGTGTCACTTGTGCTAGACTAAATTGCAGAATGTCTAATATGTACAAATCTTATGTATGGAGATATTTATATGATGTGCCATTTCCTCTCAAAATTCATATTGCTTCATGCCAACTGCATTGAATATTTGGACCAAAAGGAAATGCAAGATATTGTAATCTAGTGCATGATCTTTAATTAGCCATCAGTACCTCAGAGTAAATCAAAAAGCTCCGTGGAGTGGATGTGATGGAATTCCAATTCTGGCTTCCTTGGTCTGCTTTCTTTCCCCCTGATTTCATTATGTATCTCCCACATTTTATCACTCTTCTCTTGATGGTAAGATAGAGCAGAGCCAAATAGATAAGTTAAGATTTCTTAATATGATTATTTCTTAGCAGGCATCGCAAAAAAAAAAAAACGGCAGAGGAAACTGAAATAAATAACAAGTAAATGTCTTGCATTTTCTTGGTGATTTTAGACCTATGTTATCAATTAATCTATATTAAGTGATTAATATAAAAGATTTTATGAGCATCGGCCAGAAACTGAGCATTATTAATGTGTTGTGGAAAGCGTAAAAAAATATATAAAATATGCTCTTTACAAGAGAGGGGTTTATAGTAGCTATTGATAAAATAATTCTAAAAGTGGGTGCTAACTAACATGACACAAATTGAAAGTGGCATAGAAGCTTCTAATGAAGCAAGATGGTGAGGTAGTTAGTTTATTGTTCCAACCTGGCTGATAAACACATGTGGGATTACTTGAAGGGCAGAGAGATAAATGACTCGGTGAGACTCGCCTTTTGAATTCTCAGGTCTCTTGCTTTCTGATGGTCAGCCCAGGGAGCAGCTGCCTTAGCCAGTTCCCTGCTTCAGTTGGCAAGGCTCACTTCCTGTAAAACACCCCTGAGGAGAAGCCACATGGACCTACCCTAAGGCAGTCCTGGGTACTGGAGGAGCAGTGTGGAGACCCCTGCCAGCGCTGAGATGCTTACACGTGCACTGATTCATCATTCCTCCTGCAGTCAGCATCATAGTGTGTGCTTTGTGAGATGGAGGAGGACTTTGTGCATTGGTGTCGAACATATGGGTTAATATTGGACTTGTGGGCTTGGGCAGCACTGGGTTGGGATGGTTTCTTAATGCACACTTACCCTTTATATAAAACTCTCTCTTATACATGAGTTTCTGTGGACTTATTTCTCGAAAATACTCAGACTAACGCAGATGGGTTCTGTCCATTCATAATATTTATGTGCCTACTGTGTGGATGATATTGAATGACCTTATTTGGAAATGGAATTGTTGGAAATATAAATATTGAGGTCATACTGGATTATAGTGGGCTCTTAGTCCAGTATAACTGATGTCCTTATACAAAGCAGAGAAGAAAGAGCCATAAAGTAAGAACTCCAAGCACAGAAGGAGAATATCGAGAGTAATACTTCTCTAAGCCAAGACCACCAGAAATTGCTGGTAATCATCAGAAGCTAAAAGAAACCAGGAAAAGTTTAGAAAAGAATGATGGCAACATATGTACAAGTGTGCTTGATACAATTGATGTATGGATTGCTATAAGAGCTGTAAGAGCCCACAATAAAATGATCATCTAATTTTAAAAAGTTTTAAAGCATCAAGGAAGGATTCTTGAGTCCCTAGAATCAGTGATTCTCAACCTTCATAATGCCGTGACCCTTTCATACAGTTCCACATCTTGTGGTGACCCCCAACCATAAAAGTATTTGTGTTGCTACTTCAGAACTGTAATTTTGCTACTGTTATGAATCAGGAAACCCCTGTAAAAGGGTCATTGGATCTTTGATTATTATTATTATTATTTTGTACATCTAGCTCCCAGAACTGGAAGAGGACAAATTTCTGTGCTTTAAGCCATTTGGTTCATGATCATTTGTTACAACATTCCTAGGAACTAACATACTATATTTATTCATGTAATAAAGAAAATTGCACAGAGTTCCTACATGGTTCAAGTACAAAGAACAGAGCTACGCATTCCTGCCATGGTAGAGCTCTATCTTTAGAGCTAGTTAAGGAGACCAATCCAAAGTCACTGCCATGGAGCCGGTGCCGACGCACACAGCGTCACAGTTAGACAGGGGTAGAAGTGCCTCCTGTGAGTCCCTGAGACAGGAAATCTCTCCGGAGTAGAGTGCAGGCTTTCTTCCACAGCGCATCTGGGATTTCCCAACCGCGAACCGTGCAAGCTAGCAGCCCAATGTGTAACCGCTGTGCCACCAAGACTGCTGTTGTAAGGAGACAGTAGATACAAATAGACAAGCCGATAATCACAAGGGAACAAGACTTCAGGAACTCAAGGTGGGACGTTTGAGGGTAAAATTGTGTGTCCGGTCACTGAAATGGAATGACTTTGGACCACAGCAGCCAAAGAAGAGTTCAGAGAAACGTGATGGACAGAACGTCTAGGGGCTTTTACATCAAGTAAGACAGCAGCTTGGCCTCTGAGATGGGAAATCACCAGAGAGATCGGATGACATGATCTGACATTTTAATAAAAGCATCTCTCTGGATGCTTCCCTGAAGACGGGCAGTAGGAGGGAAGGAGGGAATGTGGAGAAACAGCAAAGGAGGGAACTGCAACAATCCATCCTGGATAAAATGGTCATCAGGCCCATTAGAGTCATAGGCGCAATGGGAAAAGGGTGGAAGTTTGAAGTTGATCCATCAGTAATACCAAAAGATTTGTAGAGTGCTAGCAATACAAAGAAGTAAAGTATGCATTTTTAAAATTATAATTCCTCCCTGTATTTTCTGCATCTATAGCAATAGTCTCAAACATGATAGCAATTGTTTTATCAAAACCATTTTAATGGTGACTCTTAAAGCTCTCCATTCCATAGTTCAATCACAACAAATAGGGTTGCACAATTGTTACCACAGTCTGTTTCCAAATAGTTTCTTCTTCTTGAACTTGATATCAGCTCCCCCTTCTATCCCCAATACCTCCTCCACTGTACCCCCTAGGCACTCTTATTTTACTTGGCGCTTCTATAGGTTCATCAATTCTGGGTTTCATATATTGAAAAGCAGATAAACAGGTATCAAAGTTTCAAGAAAGCTACCCACTATGACAAAATACAATGGAGATAAACTCCAATATGACAAAAAGAAGCACAAAAAATGTTGAAAACTAACTCAGGCACAAAGTGTATCATCAGAGGGGCATCAAGTGACAAAATTTTAACTGTTCAAGTCATGCTTATCATTTTGATCGCCAAAAGTCATCTCTCCAATATTCTTTGTTTGTTATGCAGTTTATTCCCATCCCTCAAATATGGTTAGAGGGAAATAATGAAAGGCTCATTTCCTGTGAGGATCTTGCAAATGTATCCTGGGCTTCCACTGTCATCCATAGCTTTCTGCACACAAGAACCACCTCACATTTTAAGCTCTGAGAATATGCCCTCCTTGAGCTTTGGATTAGATCATTTATAATCCTCGGGCCACAGATGTTGGTGTGCTTCTTCCTTGTGGACTTAGTCGACATCTCACTCGATGTCAGTTTTGAGGGTGCACAGGGCTGGGCATTGTTTGGTTCTGTTGTCGCCTGAACTTGAGGGCATCTGACAGTCACAGCATAGAAAGAGATGAGGTGTTGACAAAGGCGGCAACATGAATGAACATTTAAAATAGTACGTTATGAAGTAAGCCAGACACATGAAAATAACCTTGTGGTTTCATTTATATGACATATTAGAGAATAGGTAAACTCACAGGGAGAAAAAGTAGGTTAGAGGCTACAGGGGCTAACTAGAAGGGGAAATGGACTCATTGTGTTCAGAGTTTCTATAGTTATGAAAAATGTTTGCAAATAGATAGCGACAATGGTTGGAAAACATTGGGAATTTCCATTAATGCCACTGGATTGTGCATTTAAAATGGTTAAAACAACAAATTTTGTATATATGAGTGTCAGTAAAAATATTACTACTATAGTTCTAGTTTAAACACAGCTGGGTTTCCCCCCCCCGCCGCCCGCCCACAGGATGTATTCAAACCTGTCTCTGCAGTCAGTGGATGGTGGCAGACAAGTCCTCTCAGTCATATATTTATGTTAGGTAGGGTGCTTTAAAAAAAAAAAGGTTCAAGGAAAAGGGTCTCTTCTTAGGAATTTGCTGGACATGTCATCTTCAATGTAGATAGATCAGCCAGCAAAGTTATGAAGACTGTGTTTGGACTTCCAAAGGGGTCATTTTGACAGATTTTATCAAGGGGCACAGGATGATCATGGAGGCTTCTGAAATTTTAAGAAAATTGAATTGGTGAGAAACAGGCCAGGAAAGATGCATGGAAAATGTTTTCCATCGTGACCTGCTCAGTCTTCTAGGGTAGCAGAGCGATCCTCTGAGATTTCCATTGAAAAAAAAAAAAATGGACCTATGTGTCCTAAAACCTTAATCTTGTCTCTTCAGATTTGATTTTGTTCCCCAACCTCAAAGAATATTGAAAAGGAAAATCATTTGAGTCCTTTGAGGAGCCCTTGGTGGTGTAGTGAAAATCACCAGGTCGGCAGTTAGAAACTATAAGCTCCTCTGAGGGAGGAAGATGGGGCTTGCTACTCCCCCAAAGCGTTTACATTTGGGAAGCCCCCTGAGGCAGTTCTAGTCCACCCAGTTTTGCTCTGGGTCACAGTAGACTCGATGGCAGCTTGTTTTGAAGATGCCCAAACAGCCATTTTGACGTGCTGTGAACTGAAAATCACAGAATTCTTTGAGGAAGGGTGAGAGATATGGAGACATTGTTATCTTCACATTTTGATATTTTTGTTTAATAGAACACCTTCTGTTACCCAATAGATTCTGATGCATAGTGATCCTACATAGGGTTCTGAGGCTCTGTAACTCTTTACAAGAGCTGGATCCTCATCTTTCTCCCAGGGGTACCTGGTGAGTTTGAGTCATCAACCTCAACACTTACCCAGCAGTAGTACCTCTAGAGAGCCTTTTATGATTTTGTAGCAATACATTGTGTGAGTGTGTGTGTGTATGTATATATGTATATATCACACATATGAGAGAGAGAGAGAGGGGTTGGGTGCCATGAAGATAGTTCTGACTCATAGCAACCCAATGTACACCAGAAGGAGACATTGCCCAGTCCTGCACCAATCGCTCAATTGTTATTATGTTTGAGCCCATTGTTGCAACCACTATGTCAAGCCATCTGCTGGAAGGTCTTTTTTTTCTTACTCTCCACTTTAACAAGCATGATGCCCTTTTCCAGGGACTGGTCTCTCTCAATTACATGTCCAATGTCTGGGAAGTCTTGCCTCGAAGGAGTAGGCTGTGTGTACTACTTCCAAAACAGATTTGTTTCTCCATCTGACCGTCAACAGTGCTTTAAATACTTTTGCCAACACCAAGCCACATATGTGTTCATTCTTCTGCAGTCTTCCTTGTGTAATTCAACCCTCATATGCATATGAGGTGATCGAAAATGCCACAGCTTCGGTCAGGAGCATCTTGGGCCTCAATGCGACATTCTTGCTCTTCAGCACTTTAAAGAGGTTTTGTACAGAAGATTCGCCCAATGCAATATGTCATTTGATTTCTTGACTGCTGCTTCCATGAACATTGAGGATGGATCTAAGCAAAATGAAATACTTGACCACATCATTTTTCTCCCTCTATCACGATATTCGAGTTGTGAGAATTTTTGTTTTCTTTACCTTAAATTGTAATCCATGCTGAAGACTGCAGTGCTTCGAGTCCTCCTTGGTTTCCGTAAGCAAGTTGTATCACTTGTACCTCTCACAGGTTGTCAGTAAGCCTTCTTCCAAATCTGATGCTGCATTCTAGTCACATGGTACAGCTCCTTGGATTGTTGGCTCAGTACACAGACTGAATAAGTACAATCAAAGAATACAACTTTGATGCATATCGTTCCTCATTTTAAGCCATACAATATTCTCTTGTTCTGTTCAAATGATATATTTTACATATCTATATAACACAGAGAGAAAGTGCTTTTATGATGAAGAATGATTACTGGGGAGTAACAAGTGTCCACTGTGGGTATCGATCATCACATTTAAATCAGCAAGGTGAAGCATAGGAGGACTCTTCTTTAATCATGCCCAATTGCATGAGATCAGAGGGGGAGGGGCAGAATTTGATATATAAGAAGTGTACTTTTGTTTAGCCCTATTGAAAAGAGAGGGATAGTTGAAATATTAGGCAATACAAGAGAGTGGCTAAGTCATTATAATGATGGTATTTGATGCGTAATATGGGTAAGGAAGAAAGAAATGACATGAGAAACATTAGGGTCAGTAAGAAGGAGCTCAAATCAATAAGTATATATCTTAGTCTAATTAAACATTTACTGGTGTTGAAGATCAAATTTGAGAGGGCTGGTAGGGAAAAATATAGTAGATAGAAAATTTAAGCTGCAAGAAAGTAACAGTATGTAAGGAATATAATGCTTTGTAATGTCATGCCTTCTACGAATGTGCCTGTGAGAAGGACGATAATCAACTTTTTATTTTGAAGAGATAATTTGAAGAAACAGGGTGTTAAGACTTTTAAGGAAGGACCATGTGAGCAAGCATTAGAATCACTAAGAATGAAATAGGAGGTTTTCCCCAAAGAGTAATAGAAGTGTGTAAAGAGTAAAATGGTCAAATTAAAGTGCATTTTAAAACCCTGACTTCCCTTAGCACTAGAAATATGAAACTGGGTGAAAGTTGGTTTTAAATTAAGGACCAAAATCTCTGACTCCCTGTTGTCTCTAGCTCTTGAAGGTGACAGAGCTGAAGAACAGCAGTACTCATTAATGCTCACAGACACCAGTATTTCCTCTTGGCTCCTGGCAGTAAAGACCAGATGGCCAAGGAAGGGGACCCACAGCTAGAGCTAATGGACTACTTCAAAATTCAGGGATAAGAGATGAAATGAGAAGCAATCAAGAACGACTGGTGTACTACAGTATCACTGAGAAAGAGCCCATAGTGAAATGACTAGTTACAATGGTAACTGAGCATAAATGCTGACTACATTGGATAATAAAAAGACAGTACATGTCAACAAGAAGACCCAATTTGAAGATATTGTGGAATATGGGGTGTTTGTCTGTAGGAGGTGGTCTTTTTTACAGGGGAAGACACACGTTGGGAAGTCATGGACAATAATTTAGTTAAAGCTTTAGTAAGCTACTAATAAATACTAAAAATTATAAAGACAAAGAAATTAAAATAGCAGTATTTCTTTCATGCTCTTTAGCATCTCGGTAGAGGATAAAAAACCTGAAGGAAATCTCTTCCGTGGTGTCTGAAAGATATATCGGTATTTTGAGTACAGAAAGAACAGTAAAATGTGAAAGATATCAATCACTTCTTTTCTCAAAATAATGATCTATTCTTGTATCTAAGCTTGTATTCAAGTAGATATTTTTAAAGATCAATCCAGTAGTAATATATATTCCAAATACTATACTTTTAATATTGACTTGATTACTAATGTTTTTGGTATAGCTATATTCTGCTATGTTTTCTGTTATAATATTTCAATTGTAAAATTTATATAAGACAAATATTCTACTTAACAAAATATTACAAGGCCTGAGCATTTCACTTCACAGGATTGCTGCAGGAGAGAGATGACGCAGTGCACTCCTTACGGGGCTACACTCTCAGAAAACCAGCGGCAGGTCCACTCTGTCCTCTAGGGTCACTAGCGCGGGGAGTTTCTTAACATTTCACTTCTTTTACATACTAAATACTTGTGATTTTCAACGCTTGTTGATGGCTTTTCTGTTGTCTTCAGTTTGTTGTATTTTCTGGAGGGAGTATTAAGCTCCTTAATTTTTAAACGTTCTTATCATGCTTCCAGACCTATCTTCTCAAGCCCTCATTCACTGCTATGATTTTCTAATGTTTTCTTTCTGCTCTAGCCTTGGTCTATTTCTGGTTCTGTTTTTCTTTAATAAGAGTAATAAATATGTAATGTTTTCCAAGGTTCTTTATATATTAAGATGGTCTTATTTTCTGATCTTTTATTTATGAACTAATTTGGTAAAAGATCCTTTATTGTGATGTATCATGCACTGTTTACAATAGGCAAATTAGTAGTTCATGCTACTTATTTAGTAAGATTTATAAATGATTCCATGCTAACTCCTATCACAGGGACACATTAAAATACTGATTGGATGAGACAATGCAACTATGGAATTTAAAAATATTAGAATTGTTTCGTTATTTAATATGACATACCATACCTTTTTGGATTAAGTAGTGTGGGGCTCATCCAGCCATTATCTTTGCTACGACTGGGTGGGATCATGCCAATTGGGTGTGTTTCCTCTTTTCCTGATGGGTGTGGATAAGAGAAAGTGGGGAAAGATGCTGATAGGACTGTGTAATTCATTTATGAGTGAATGTCAACAAGGTTCACTTTAATTGTAAAAACTTGAAACTCTAATGTGGGGATTGGCCAATTCAATTCTATCATTCTGAATATAAGTGAGCCATTTCAGAAGCACAAGGGTGGGGTGTGGGATCTCACTCCCATCAAGAAAGCACCAAGAATGGAGTGTGTCTTTTGAATCTCAAGATCACTGCATGCCCAACCTACCTGACCTAGGACACAGAGCTGGGGCATTAGAAAAACAACGAGAGTGGCAGTCTACTGACAACAGCAGAACCAACAGCCCAAGCACAGGACAGAGGGTGGGCTTCCTGAGCCATTAAGCAAGTAAAGAAGAGCGTCTTCAGACAGGAAGCTCATTTGCAGAGTACAGTGCCTCCAGGCACTTAATGGGGGAAGCAAACCTATCTCCCCAATTAAGTGTCTTCAGTCATGCTTCAAGTTTTTTCCTTCAGAACCATTTGTTTTTGAAATGGTTGAATACCAACCAGTTCTTTGTGGTACAATGAATCAGTGTCTCTCCCCATCCCGACACCCCATTTTCCTTTGATGCTCCTATGTCTGTCAGTATTTTACCCATAGAATCCTTCCATCTTGTAACTTGATGCCGGGCTCTTTCCTTCAGCTCTTTCAGCTGGAGCTATGTGGAGTGGGTTCTTCCTTTTAAGATTTCAACTCCAGGGCTGTGCACATTTCATTTGGTCTCTTGTAGCTGCTCTTTGAAATGTTCTGTTCAGCTTTTTACTTCATCATTTCTTCCGTTTACTTTAGCTACCAGAAGTTGAGCAGCTAGTACCAGGGTCTCTTCTGATACCCAATTTGATCTTTCCTTTCTTTCTTGTATTTTTAATGACCTGCTTTCTTCATGTATGATGTTCTTGATGTCATCCCACAATACATCAGGTTTTCTGGCTGTAGGGTTCAATGCATCAAATCTGTTCTTGAGATGTTCTAGAAATCCAGGTAGAACATACTCAGGGTTGTAGCTTGGTTCTCTTGGGCGTGTTTTAATTCTCTTCTATTCAACTTGAACTTACACAGAAGTTGCTGATGTTCTGTTCCACAGACAACCCCTGGCTTCATTTTGGCTACCAATATTTCAAGTCTTCATTGTCTCTTTCCATAGATGTAGTCATGCTCTTCTCTCTGTATTCCAACAGGCCAAGGCTGTCACAGCAAAACTCTAACTACGGCCTGACCTGGTGGCACTCTTGGAGAACTTGAAAGAGAGAAAATGTGCTAGCCAGTGACTCAGAGGAACTAGCTTTGGGAGAGATTTGAGCCTCAAATGTTGGTGGGCATAGCATTTTCTACTTTCTCTTCAGGAGCAAGTTCCTGGGAGAGGGCAAGGTCACAGAAGTGGAATAGGCAGGAATTTCCAGTTCAGTTAAGGTCTTTAGTAAAGGGGATAGGGGAATAGGTGCATTCCAGGAATGAGGACGTACATGGGGTGTTCTAGTGAATTGGGTTTTAATTCCTAAGGTTAAAATTCCCCATTAATATTTCCCTTATAAGACCATGTATCCAATTGCCATTTATGCTGCTGAAAATGATTTTTGTGATGAAAAAGCCATGTCTTACAAAATCATGAAGTATCCAATTATCTTTGTATCACTAAGGCTATATTTTCAATGACTGTTCTTTCTCCCTTGTTTCTAACTTTGGCATTTGATTGCCAATAATTATGCATAGTGATTGTATGTTTGATCAATTTAAGACTGAAGAAGTCGGTAGAATTCTTCAATTCTTCATCAGCTTTAGTGCTTTGTGCATATATTTGAATAATCATTTTATTAACAGCATTTGTATGCATATTGATATTGTCATATCACAGACAGCATTTTACTTCAAGATTGATCTTGAAATGTTTAAAGATGATTGCTACCCCATTCCTTTTGAAATTGTCATTCTTGGCATAGTAAATTAAATCATTGTTGAATGTAAAATGGCCAATATCAGTCCATTTCAGTTCACTAATGCCTACGATATAACTCTTTATGTGTTCCACTTCTTTTATAATGAATTTCAATTTTCCTAGGTTCATACTTCCATAGATTTACACCAGGATTTTCTAACAGTTGGCCATACTCTGGTGGCTTGGCTTGGCTGTGATGCTGGAAGCTTTGTCACAGGTATTTGAAATACCAGCAGGGTCACTCATGGTGCACAGGTTTACAGACCACCGAGAAGGAATAGGCTGTTCGTTTCGAAGGGATTGGTCACTGAAAACCTCAGGAACAGCAGCAGGACACTGTCAGATCGAATGCTGGAAGATGAGCTCCTCAGGTTGGAAGGTCCTCAAAGTACAACCGAGGAAGAACGTCCTCCTCAAAGTAGAGCTGGTCATAGTGATGTGGGTGGAGGGAGGCTTTCAAGACTTTCATTTGCTGAGGGGGCATGATATAAAATGAGTGTGAACAGTTGAAAACACCATAATCAGAACATTGGATTTATGAATAATGAACCTAATTATAAGGTATAGAACTAACTACCCCACATTGACCTTCTTAAATCTCTGTCCTTCACCCCATGGCTATGACCCTGAGTCTTGCTGCTCTTATAGATTCCTACCACCTTAGGACTTCGACAGATTGCTCAAGTGCATTTTCAAGGAGAGGCAGGTTGTATGGAAACTCTATATTTGTAGTCTGAGACAAAGATAGAACACTTTTGTCCCCAAAATCACTTCCTTGAGTTTTTATATTGAGTTTATGTTTGTGTTTCTTCCATTTCGCTTCATTAACAAATGTGTTAATGGGAAAACTGTGAACTCATGGCATCCTAGGTGTTCCTTCTCCACGCTTATATTCCACTTTTAGTCTTACAAAATCACTAGGAAGCACTTGTCAGTATGCTTCTTCTTTCAAAATTCACGGAAGAGAAAACGCCATCTGCATATGGTAAGCTCTCATGTCCTCACTATGGTGAAACATTTCTCTTAATTAAAAACATTAATACAAATTAAGCGTAAAGACTTAGAGGCGAGGTTACTTCAGATTACATCCTATAAGAATATGAAGAAAAATGTGTGCTTCGTGGCATAATGCTCTCTGCTGAGCTTGAGGCTGGATGTGGCCTAGCCCAAAGATGACTTATATACTTAATTTTACACATTAAAGTTTAATGACTTTTTAAACATAATATGCCTTTACCAAATAGCTTTTTTTCTTTCCCCAAAGCATAATTTCAGGGGAATGTAAGAATAATAGTTTGGGATGTACTGTCATGTTTTATTTTTTTCCTTCCTAGTATACTTTTAACTATTTATTATTGATTTTTAAGAAGCATTTTCTCTAATAGCACTGCTATTTCTTGCCAGGTTTTATAAAATTCTGAGATAAAAGGATCTGAAGCCAATTTTTTTTACTTCTTCTGCCTGGTGGAAAAAATTAAAATTATGCAAGGAGAATAATTTTCATTGATTGTGACATCTATCATCATATATGCATGCACAGTTGCTTTTCACTCCAGAATGATAGGTTTTCTAAATTAAGACAATCTTGGATCAAAGAAAATATTTTTTGAAGGAGCTCTCCATAAGTTTCCAGGGACAACATTTTCCAGGGAAAGTATTTTGATATGCGAGGCAATGCTTGTTTCAAAAGCACTTATATCAGAATGTTCCTGGGAAGACATTCATAGGATCTTAATTTCACATTCCTTTCTCCTGTGGACATTTTATTCCCCATGCAACAAAGGAGATAGTGAAAAGAGGTTACAGAGTGGCAGGGAGACTTCTTTTACAATAGGTCTCTAGGCAACTAGCTGTGGTGGCAGTGTTTGCTGCACAATGGCACTAGGATCTTAACTTTGTCCGCAGTGCTTAAAGCCCATTGCTGTGCAATCCATTCTTACTCACAGTGACCCAATAGGATAAAGGAGAACTGTTGCCGAGGCTGTTCAAGGCTGTAAAACTTTACAGAAGAAGGGCAAGATAGCTTTTGTAAATCTGTACAGAAGGGAGTGGACAGATCCTTCTCCATATCCCTTGTGAATTTGAACTGCCCAGTTCTTTGATTAGCAGCCAATCACTTAACTAGCACATTATTAAGTCTCTGTGGAGAGGTGTCTTACATGTTACCGAGTAGATTCATTCTCACATGACCTCACTTGATCCCCACCTTGTGTAGTATGTAAGAAAAATATTATTCTTTCTATTTTGTGCATGAATGTAAAAGTCAGAGTATATTGACCATGTAGGATCTCATAATAAACAGTGAAGATTAAATATAATACAGGAATACTTGGTCCCCATGTGTAATTCTTTCTGTGTACCTTATAGTCATGTACACTGGCTGAATGAATAAAAATTAAAATAATATTTTCTTTCAAATGATGTACACTGACTGAGTAAATAAAAATTAACAGAAAACTTTCTCTTTAGCTTAAATACAGCTATAATTAATCTAATTCAAATATTAATGACTTCTGAAAATTAGGATAATAATTTTAACTAATGAACACTTTATTCTAATAATAAAAAAGTTCAGTCACTATGAGATTAAAAATACTGAATGAAATAATTTAGAAACTTGGGGAAGTATTAAGTACACAGAATATCTTAAATGATTACTGTTCATTTTTAAAGTGCATATTTCATCCAGGTTTTATAATTAAAAGATTTTTTAATATGGAACATATTTACTTATAGGAATCAAACTAGTATTTATCAAATCTCAGGCATATTAGTAAAAACTGAAAGGAGAGATATGTGAACCTGTATTGTTGGACTGGCCTCTCTAATGCCTATCATGAAAGTAATTTCCTAACTGACTTAACAGATCAAAGATTCAAGTAAAGCAGAAAGTGGAGCAGTAGTTCTGGTCTATAGGAAGCCGAAGAGGCGTCTGTAGAACTAAAGGGGGCAAGGTGAGAATCAGTCATAGGATGGAGACTGATTTCAGGGTAATGAAAAAGAATCCATGAATAAGGACAATTGGGTGAAAAAGGAGTTCAACTTGATTATGTGGAGCAACTATTGGTACTTCTAACCGCACAATGGTGAGTGAATGAATTGATGTAGCAGCATAGGCAATCAAGGCAGAATAGACCATACCCTGTCTGCTGTACCCCCTGTTCCTCCAACATCACCAGCTTTCTTCTCCTTCCCAGGTGGAGGATGACTGGAGTTCACCTGCACACTGGCCTTAAGGATATTCCATCATTTCTAAGTAGACAATGCTCTTGAAATGGAAAGCATTCTTCATGTGAGAAGGACAAACTCTTCATGTGAGAGGACTATAGTTATAGGCATTCGAGCTTATGAGAGAGCTAAAATTATTACTAACAACACATTCTTTTTCTTTATAATAACAGGTCAGGAAAAGTGGTAACAATGAATTATTTGAGGAAAGTGGGATTTGGATGAATTAAGCAGATAACACAATGCTATTGGTTTGATCTCACATTTAACTACAAAGAACTAAGTGAGCAGCATTGAAAATCCATAAGTGAATACATTCACTTATGGAAACCTGATTCTTTAAAAAAGGACCAAAACACATTGAATAGGAAAAGAGATGCCTCTAACAGATGGTTCTAGTTAAACTGGATCTCCATATGCAGGAAAATGAAACATGATTCATACATTGACTCTATACAAAAATAACTTAAGTTGGACCAAAAGCCTAAATGTACACCCTGAAACCACACTTCCTGCGCTTCCTCCAAGATAGACTTGTTTATTCTCCTGCAAAAACAAACAGCCAACAAAAACATGCATAAATATGTATGAACTTGAAGAAAATTGAAGAATGATGTCAGCATTCAGTAAGGGAGAAAACAACACAAAAAAGATTAAGGCAAAGGAAGAGACTAGGAAAAACAGAAGAATAAATAAACAAAAAAAGCAAATACAACAAATATTACATACCCAATTCTGCAATAACAGCAGTAACACTAATCTACTAGTGGATACACAGATAAACAATCCAAACAAGAATGGGAAGATGATGATCACCACACTCACATACATACATACACACAAATAGGTGTCATAGATGATATCTTTACACATGTATTTATATGTGCTATAGATATATCCATGAATATAGTAGAGCAGAAAAGGGGTAAAATTACAAAAACTTCCTAGTCATAACCATTCCTTCAAAAATGTCATGAAAAAAAGGAATCAAAAGATCATGGAAACAATTCCATGAACTTTTTGAAGCTTCTTAGTACCCTTTCACCATACTTATTCAATCTGTATGCTGAGCAAATAATGTGAGGAACTGGGATCTCTGCAGTATCAGAATTGTAGGAAGACTCATTAATGACCTGAAATATGTGGATCTTTCTTGCTTAAAGCTGAGGACTTGAAGCACTTACTGATGAAGATCAAAGAATACAGTCTTCAATATCGATGAGAACTCAACAAAAACAAACAATACAAAATCCTCATAACTAGACCATTAAGCAACATCATGATAAGCAGGAATGGGATTGATAATGTTAAGAATTTCATTTTAATTGGATCCACAACCAACACCTATGGAAGCACCTGCCAAGATGGAATGAGTTACGTCATTGTGCTGTCTGCTACTAAAGGTCTCTGTACAGTGTTAAAAAGCAGAGATTTTGCTTAGAGAATTGAAATGTGCCTGTTCCAAACCATGGTATTTTCAGCTACTTCATATGCATGTGAATGTGGGTCAGCAGATAAGGAAGAAAACCCATTGGTGTGTTTGAATTACAGTGATAGAAAAAAATAATTAATGTGCCATGGACTGCCATAGCAATGAACAACATCTTCTTAAAAGAAGTAACACTACAATGTTTTTTGGATGTGAGGAAGGCAAGATGTTGTCTATTGCACTCACAGTCCTTGGAGAAGGATATCATGCTTATTAAAGTAGAGGGATCCTCAGAAAAGGAAGCCCTTCAGGAAGATGGGATGGAACAGTGGCTGCAACAATGGGCCCCAACATGGGAATGATTGAGGATCACATAGGATTGGCGTGCTGCAGTTTGTCATACATAGAGTTGGAAGCAACTCATAGGCACCTAATGAGAAGTAGTAACCTTACAGTTTCCATCAAAGAAGAGGACATGATTTTTGTGTATCCTTTATCTGCATATTTGCTTCATGTTACTAGCATCGATTCAAGCTTTCATCATTTTGAACACCAGTTGGTATCTTTCTGAATGAATAACCTGTAAGTTCCCCAGCTGACTATCCAGCTGATGAGCTTGCAAAAGGCACATAAATGGCTGCCGTAAACTAAGATAGAAGCAGCATGAGTTGTCATATTCAAAACACATTTCCAACTCTCTTTATCGTAGTTGCCTATACATAAATAAATAAAATATTGAATGCATCCCAAGGTAATTTTAAAAGTTTGAACTTATTAGAAATTTTATTTTGGCACTATCTCTTAGAGTTTAAGCAAATGTGTTTCATAATAAATTGGTACATTCATATAATATTAGACTCCATTGTCAAAGGTGATAAAAGTATTTTGCAATTACCTCCATAATAACATTATGAGACAAATGGATTCATAAATGTAGATGCAGAATGATAACAGTGGTTGATATATGCTACTCTGCTCTCTAGTTGTTAATTGAAAAGAAATGCAAAAATGTCATCAGTTCTTCTAAAAATAATTAACCTCACATATATTTGAAAATGTCTTGCAGTTTATTTCTTTTTCTTTTTACCATCTGAAGCAATGGTGTGTGTTTCACCAAAATGACAATAAAATGTTGGGGCCATTTTTCAACATAAATGTATTCTTTTTATTAAGATAATCTTGTAGTTAGATATGAAAACAAATATTTAAAAGTCATTCTAATATACTCCAGTCCTGATTGTCAGATTACTCAATTACCATGAGGCTTTGATTGACGTGGTTCCATCGGCACGTACTTTTGCACACGCTGTTGTTTGTGCTGCTGGAAATGTTTGCTTATTTCTTTTCCCCCAACAGTCTTGTTTGCACATAATTTACATATCATACGATTGAGGAGTTCAATCTTTCAATTATATGGAGTGGGAAGTGTTTTTAAAGTGGCTGATGCTGTAGTAGAGTAGCGATTAATATTTGTGAAT
This sequence comes from Tenrec ecaudatus, assembly GCF_050624435.1. Classification (NCBI taxonomy): domain Eukaryota; kingdom Metazoa; phylum Chordata; class Mammalia; order Afrosoricida; family Tenrecidae; genus Tenrec; species Tenrec ecaudatus. The sequence goes on along the minus strand of NC_134542.1, from coordinate 86,587,654 downwards.
CTGTATTGATATCTTTTTGAGAATGAAACAGTAATTAAAGGAAAAGAAGAAGATCATAAAAAATGTTTTCACTCAGTTACTAATAAGGCTGTAACTAATGATGTTATAATTCAGTGATAAAATAATCTTGTTAATGTTGAGGAAATTAAAAAATATTGTATTAGTCCATTTACAATTATATTTATCACATATTAATCTATGATTAAAATTGCATTGTCTGGGGTGGAAATGGGGCCTGGAGGGTAACAGCAGGAATTAAAGCACTGGGTCACATCAGCCCTGGTGACAGCATTAATTTGAAGCGGCTTTTCTGATGTGGCTTCAAAATCAGAAACAGATACATTCAGATTAGCACTACGTTTTCAAAGAAATCAGGGTGAGTCATGGAAATTACAATAGAAAAGGTCATGGAAATTACAATAGCCTTGATTTATTTTTTCATTTAATTAACATTAGGTGAATATGCTTATAATATCCATATTTCATTGACTACACAAAAAATCAACTGTGGTTCATAACCAATTATGGATAATATTGCCAAGAATGGATATTCCAGAATACCTAATCGTGCTCCTGTGGAATACAACAAGATAGATTTGTTTTAGAAAGGACATGCAATAGTTTAAATCCAGAAAGGTGAGCATCAGGGTTTATCTTTTCACCATTCACAATAGGTATGGTGAGAACCTGATCCAAGAAACTTGTCTGCTTGGAGAAAAACACAGCATCAGGACTGGAGGAAGACTCGCAACAACCTGCAATAGTAAGGAGACCAGACTTTCACATTGGGAAAGCAGGACACCAGCGGGACACTATTGAAAAAACTTATATCCACTTACTGTTTAACTTTTTTCCACTTCCACACTAAATGCCAAGTCCAGATGTCAAGTGAAGGTCTCAAACTCTGTGCTCCGCCCACAGCATTAAGGTGGACTCAGCTTGAGGGAGGAAAGCGCGTCCCCGGATGTGGGGTGTCTCGCAGCCTGAGGGGCTCATCTCCTAGGACTACATCAGAGGGTTTTCTGCTGGTGTTCAGAAGGCTGTCAGTGTTCAGTTTTTCAGAAGAGCATTGCCTCTTTCTTCCTCCTGGTTTATCTTAGCTTGGAAGTTCCACTGAAACCTGCCCACTAGGAGTGAACACATTGGCATTGAAATAAATTGCCAGCTCACAGCAAAATGCAAGCCATCGCAGGGCAATAACCTGAAACAGAAATGGTGGGATCTCCAGCACACCTTCAAAAAAATTTTTAAGTCCAATTAAAGCAGTGATTTCTGAGGCAAACTGCTGGGCCAGTTAAGTTCAAGGCAGAGAGGTCAGCTCAGAAAGTTATGGAGACCGTACTTGGGGGTTCCAAAGGGATCACCTACACAGATTTTCTCAAAAGATACAGGGTAATAATGAGGCCTTATTATGAAGATGCTTTAAGAAAATTGAAAGTGTAACAATGAGAACAGGCTAGCAAAGCGTGGCTGAGGATTTTTTCCCACCACAGCACTGCACTTGTTCATTCATGAAAAGTAGCAAGCACATCTCATTGGGAAACATTAAGGCATTCACCCTGTAGCTCTGCTCTTGCCAGTACAGACTTCTTCTTGTCCTCAAAACTCCAAGAATATCTGAAAGAAATACCAGTTAAATCCCTTGAGGAAACCATAATGGACATCTTAATGTGGTGTCTCCGTAAAAAAAAAAAGTGCATAATGTTTTCAGGGAATGTTAAAGAGGTAAATGCACAGATGCAGATGGAGAATATGTGAAGAAGCAATAGCTTCACGTGTTGATATTTCTAATAAAGGTTTCTAGCATTTTGTAGGAACACCTTCATATATGTACATTATGTGTGTGTATACACACATATGTGGGTGTATGTCAGAATCATAATATAGAAAGTATTCTAATTGGGTCCAACTGAAATCCACTGCCATCAAGTTGATTCCAACTCTTAGTGATGCTATATAATGTTCCCAAGGCTTTCTCTGATGGAGTGGCTGATGGTTTTGAAGGTGTGGTTAGCAGCCTCAAATCTACCCACCCTCATTTCTAGAAGTGTTTGCAAAGCACTGTACTTATCTTTGAGTTATCTGAGAACAGAAAACTATGGGGAAATGAGAGCGAGTTATTTAATCTCTTCCATTTGCAAATGACCTACCTACCTACCTACCTACCTACCTACCTACCTACCTGCCCTATACTGCCTTCAAGATGATTCAGACTTAAATGTCATAGAGACTACATGCATGCCAAATGTTAGGCAAACAGTAAAATAAAATGTGAGAATCATGCTATCATTTGTGTAAACATTAAATATGAAGACACATGAGACACAAAATATAAGCCTATATAGTTTTAGTCATAAATGCCATCGAGTCATTGGAAGGCTACTATGGGCTTGGGGGTTTAGAAAAGAGAAAGGGAGAGGGAAAGGACGCTAGCACTATAAAGAAGGTTACTTGCATCTCTTGTTGCTGGATGGACACCTCAGTCAGAGTGGAGGAAGGGATACAGACAGGTCCATTTATCTTGGGTAGAAACTACTGGAAGAAGTGGGAAACAGTCAATCTTCTAGATTCAGATAAGAAATGAGGTTATGGCCTAGAGTGGTGGAGTGCAATCCAGCTTTCAGAAAAAGTGACATTGCTGTAGCAATTATAACACAAACGTTAAGAAGACGTTGGCAAGACACCAAATCCTCAACAGTCCCAAACCGGACAGGTAATGATGAAGAAAACAATGAAATGGATGAACGTCTCATAGTGGGCTTGAGGGTGGTGGTGAATCTTCTGCGCCATCTCCATGAAGTCATTGGTTCTGGCACATAGTTGATCACTGGGACTTGGAGAAGTATGTTCTTTTCAGCTCCTTCAAAGATGCTAGAGAAATGCCCAGTGCAGCAAAGACACGTTTCAGATAGGAACATACAAGGGAATTCTTTCATCATTTGACAGCAAGAATGAGTGCCTCAGAAGTGTGTATTGGGACAATGTTCAGGGTGAGTGAAAAAGGGAAGAGACAGTAGGGAGCTATAAGAATATATAGCAACATTTCTCATTTACTCTCACAATAATCATATGAAATGGATAATGATTCATCCGCTCTCTGACAATTGAAGAATAGGAGGCACAAAAAAGAGTACATGGTTTGCTAAGATCAAAAGTGCTGGGTCATTCCAGACATCTGTGGCTAAGCTCTGACTCAACAAGATCCACTACCTTCATAGATGTCATTCAGGATTATATTTATTACAACCTTTAGAATAAAGTGGCTCTTTAGATCAACATTTTCAACTTCAATTTTTCACAATATTTTCCAAGTCAACATTTTTCAGGTGTACAATTGAGTTTTATCATTTACATTGACCAGGCTGTACACCCATCACCCATAATCATGGCCAAATTCCCTGTCACCGTGCACTCACGTTTTTAAGTTTAAGGTCACCTCTTTTTAATCTCCAATTATTCTCTTAGAACCTAAAGCAGTTGACCGTCTATTTGAGACAAGCTTGGCAAATTTCACTATAACATAGCAAATTTGAGCTCTCACTACCCTTCCCATGTGTGTTCGTGTGCGCCTTAGCTACAGTCTCGGGCTGACTTTGGATATTGATTTCATTTGGTTGCCAACATCCCTCAATTGATGTAGAGAAAGCAGGCTGGTCTATTAATATACACAGGGCTGCCTTCTGCAGCATAGGCTTGAAGTGACTTTTTTTTTTTTTTCAGAAAAATAATTTATTTATATAATAGTTTTTAGGAAATACATAAATTGAAATAAAAACCAGAGAAAAAAACGTATGTTTTATATATATACCTTCTGAATCTTTTACTCAGACATGTATTTTCTCTAGAACCAGAATTATAATACAAATATCATTGTCTAATTTGTTTTCTTCACTTACTTATAAGTAATAAACATTTTACCATACCAGTACCTATTTCTATTACATTTACATTTTAGAGTATAAAATATTGTATCAACAATAGATTATTTAGCCATCATCTATGTGCTCATTTTTAAGGACAGCTCCACTGTGGCAGTAAAATAGTGATTCAACTTCTTTATTAGTACATATTCCTATAGGTAAATGTAAAATGTCAAAGGGTACATATATTTTTTCATAAGGCTTCTCATATATAAGACCAAATTGGACTCTAGAAGTTATTCTGATTTACAATCCTACCAGCAGTGTGTAAATGGGTTCATTTCTTTCCCTAATAATATTCAAGTAATACCAGTTGTAATAAATTATCTTAATAATTTTATAACTGTCTTTCAAGCTTTCTTTTTAGACTACACCTATTAGTATCCATACAGACATATAGAAATTGTTAATACAAGATATTCATCAATGTCATGAAATATCTTCCCGACCTGGCAGCAGATATCCGAATTCCAGGCCCAAGCCCTCAAAGATACGGTGTGAACACAGCCCTTCAGAGCAAGCAAGGTGTCACACTGTACATCCAGCCTGGGGGAAGTATGTCGTCCATTCCTAGCTTTAACAAGGAAGGAAGGAGGATTATGAGACCACCTTGATATCAATCACCTACTTGCTGGCTCAGAGATTCTTAACTATCTTTGGTTCAGCACAGGAAATGGTCACCAAAGTAGTGTGGCACGCTGAGCAAGACTCCGCCTGCTCCAGCACTGAGGACAGCAGGCAGTAAATTCTCACATCACCACAAACAGCGTGTTTCCCTTGAAAGCTCAGGAAGCCATTTCAAAGAGATTTAAACACCTTAAATGTTACTCTTAAATAACTTATAAAATTACATTTGTTGCTCCATGCGGGGCTGCTAAACACAGGCCAGCTGTCTGAAACCAGCAGTCGCTGTGTGGGAAGAAGAGGAAGCTTGTACTCCTGTAAGGGTTTTCAGTCCGGGAGGCTCACAGTGAAGTTCTACTCTGTCCTCTCGAGTTCCTGGCAGAATTTGTCCTTAGGATTGTTCAATGAAACACCAGGCATAGTTCCATAAAGTCTATGGTTTTCTCTTTCCATTACGGGAGGTTAGAATTATCCTGTTTTTATAGGCATCTGAGTGTTGGAGGACTTGATAAACACTCAGAAATAGCAAACCTGGTACAAGAAGCAGAAAGATATCTGTTTCAGGACTCCTGATGAAAAACTCTTTGAATTAGCCACATTCCACACACAGGAAATAACCTTGAGCCATATTGCCAAAAACAAGTAGTATCTGGAAAAAAAAAAAACCCAAAACTTCACTATCTAGCAGCTTGTTCTTGTTCGGTGCCAGCAACTAGTCTTCTGCCAGTCTCATGCCTCTTCTGTTGTGTGCTGCTGCTGACTCCAGTGTCAGAGACAGCCAGCGCCACGTGTCTCCTCAGTCCAGGAGTTCTCAGCACAGGCACCCTGGTTCCAAAGGAATTTTTTCCCCCTTTCTTAATGGTAGTGATATCTTCCTTCAGTCTCTGGAATTGGTACTTTTAAAGCCTGGTGGGTTGGCAAAACTGATTAATTCAACTTGGGTTCTATATACTTTATTTGTAGTAACAAGCCCACTCCCCTTTATAATGGTTTCTAAAACTCATTTGCTTTAGCCTACAGTCCAATCTGCACAAGGGTTCCATCCACCTTAATTGCAGAATTGGAGCAAATCATATAGTGGAAATTATAAAACCATAGCTTGAAAGGCCGAGATAGAAGCAATTCTTTACAAAACACAATCATTCAGCAAGGAAGTGTGAAGATAAGGGTCATGCCTCATAAGCCCTGGGTTCAAATCCCATCCCCGACACTATCTGTATGACCCTGGGCAGATTAATGTGCCAATCCTGCAAAATGAAGCCACAGCACACTCCTTAAGATGCCTCCACTGTCTTCTTCTGGATGGTCCAGAAAGAAAGGCCTTTCTCAGGCTGCACCTTGACATCTGGCTTGCGAACAACAGAATGCACAAGTACAAAGGTGAAGATCATAGCAAAACCAGAGGGCACTGTGTGCAATGCAAATGAGGAAGGCTATTAACTACAAGCAATATATTTCCTTACAAAATCAAAATCATCTTTTAAAAATTCAGAACTGATTTTCTAGATTGGTAAGTCCCTGTTTTAATAGCAAATGTAAAATTTTATAAAAGAATTTTCAGATACTGTTTCATTTTGCATCATGAATTTTAAGTTTTATATCTATAGTTGGAATTTTTACTAAGAGATTTTAAATAAACAAAATTATAGCCTCCAATTTTAAAATTTAATGACAAAATATCACAGCCCATTTAAACACTTTTAAACAAAAGAAGTGACATTTGAGTTATTCATTTTCCTAAATCTGAAAAAGCCAAAAACCTACTACTGTTAAGTCAATTCCAACTTAAAGTGACTATCTAGAACAGACAGAATTGCTCCATAGTGTTTCTGAGACTGTGAACCTTTATGGTAGCAGATAAGCTCATCTTCCGCCCATGGGATGGCTGATGGTTTTGATTGCCAATAGTAGTCCAACATTTAGCTCACTGCACCTTTAAGACTCCAAAGCCAAAAAAGATTAAAATAATTTTTTCTTTGCGCTAATTTCCAATTTTTGCATACTCTTACAAATTCTGATACTATACCAGGTCTGAAATAACATGAAATTTTCACAACTTCGCCATTAAAAACAGGTATTTAAGGTCTGGATAAATAACTTCCAACTTTTCTTCTACCATAAAAGCAAAACAAAACAGATGTGAAAATAAAGAAGTTTTATGAAATAATGTGCTTATCCAGCTGTTTCCTTAATTCACTCTTTAGTTAGAACGTGTTCAACATATTATTCTGAGAATGGTGACAAATGACTTAGAATCCATGAACCTATAACCTCTTTCTCATCACAACAAAGGTCTTTGGGGCCCAAGGTTGGTGTTAAGACAGCGCTGGAATGAAATACTGAAGGGACACATCTTCATGAAGCAAATCGAAATGAATTATCCGGTTATTCACAATATTGCACAAGGCCTTTGTAGGATTTACTTGTTGTCCAGCAAGAAACTGTAGGAACTTCTTAATATCTATGCGTACTTCAGCCATTTCTTCCAGGTTTCTACTTTGAGAAGGACTTTCAGAACCTAAAGGAGGGCTTCCAAGATCTTTAAAATGAGTTGTAACACACACTAAATCAGTTTCTATTTTCAAGTTCAATTCTCCATTTAGGTTTGCTTCAATAATAAGGTGATTGCTAATATTTTTCATTTTTTCCACAACACTCTTCATAGTCTTCAGCACTGGTAAGTAAATACTAACATCCGATTCTGGAACTGTAAGTCCTTCCACAGCTTTCTAGGAATAACTCTTATGGGGATGTCATGTGTCACAGTGCGACTACTGTTTGATATAGACAACAGTTCTAGAGAGACTGTCAGGCAGGGGAAATGCTTATTAGTCAGCTTGACTTTCAAGGCTCTGGCATTCTGCGCAGTTTTCAAGGCTCGAGATAAGTTTTCTGAAGTCAATTCTACATAAATCTCATTGTTTTCTTCTGATATACCTTCCATTTGAAATTCATTGAAGAAATTCTCGCGTGAAGTTGTTCAGACAGGCCGCGTCCACGATCTTGGCCCGAAACTTCATGGCTGGCCTCGCAGTCCGACCAGCGGAGCATCGGCTGGCGTCGGACCAGCGTCCCGTCGGCCTGAAGTGACTTTTAAAGAGGGTGTTTGAAGGAAACTTGATGTCTAGATCCTAGTACATAGGATTACCAATAATAAGATCCAAAACTAGATAGCAGTCTCAGTCAAGATCTCTCCGGAACTTTGGCTTCCCAAGCCACATCTCCCCAGATTATCTTATAGAAACATCCTTGAGCCTCATGTAGCCTGACAACCCATTGACTTGTCAACTGCTCTCCTTTTCATAGATTAACTGCTTAGGAACATTCTTTGAAACAAATATCACAACCTACTTCTGGCTCAACTGCCCAGCTTACGTGGATCTCTATCGCCCCTGCATTGTTATTGCACTGATTAGATGCATCACTCATCAGTGATTTCATCTTTAGATTATAATGTGGCCAATTATATATACATATACATATACACATATATATATATACTATTTTATTAGGGACTCATACAACTCTTATCACAATCCATACATACATCAATTGTATAAAGCACATCCGTACATTCTTTGCCCTCATCATTTTCAAAGCATTTGCTCTCCACTTAAGCCCTTTGCATCAGGTCCTCCTTTGTCCCCTCCCTCACCAATTATATTTTTATGAGGCTCTATAATATGTAATTCAGTAGACTAGAGATAACTCACTCACCCTATGGAGTATGCTTTTGATTCTCCTATCAATTTTTATGTCCCATGAGCATATTGTGTATGTATTTCATGTTATTTCCAACAATGCAAGCCAGATTCAGAAGAGGACATGGAATGAACTATATCAAGATGTCATAAGAATGTTGGATGGAAACAGAGAAGATATAAAAAAAGTTTCACTCTGTTTCTTTTTTATGTAAGGGCATTTGACTGTTTGGGTCCTAAAAGTTATGAAAACATTACAAAGAATGGGATTGCCAGAACAATTCATTGTGCTCATACAGAACCTGTAAACAGACTGAGGAAGTCATTCAAATAAGGGGTTATTTCATGTTTTAAATGAGGAAATGTATGTGTCAACATTAAAGTTTTTCACAATATTTATTCAGTGAGTATGCTGAGTAAATAATACCAGCAACTAGACAATGTGAAGAAGAATAGAGCATCCGAATGTAAGGGAAATTTATTAAAAACTTATGATATGCAGATGACAAAAACAATAGCTGAGGATGAAGAGAACTTGAAGCACTAACGGATTATGATTAAATAATACAATCTTCAGTGTGGATTATGCCATAACATTAAAATTTTTTTCACAACTTGCCCAATAAGCAACATTATGATAAGTAAATAAAGGATAACGTTGTCAAGAATTTCATTGCACCTGAATCCACTATGAACACTAACAGAATCAACAGTCAAGAGCTCATCAAAGGACGCATGGCCGAGCTACTGCAAAAGGATTCTTGAAAGTTCTTAAAAGAAACGATGTCACTTTGAGGATATAATGTGTGTCTGATCCAAGTCAGGGTAGTTTCAATCACCTCATATGGCTCTGAAAACTGAAAAATATGTAAGACAGACAAAAGAAGAACAATTGCATTTGCATTGCGGTGTTGATGACAATATTGAATCCACGGCTGTCCTGAAGAATAAACATATCGGTACTGGAAGAAGTACAACCGGAATGCTCCTCTGAAGTGAGGATCATGAGACTCGAGCTCAGTATTTGGGACATGTTGGAAGGAGAGAGCAGGCCTTGGAGAAAAGGACATCATATTTGGTAACATAGGGTCAGTGAAACTGAGGCAGATTCTCAGTGAGATGGGTTGACATAGTAGCTGCAACAATGTTCCAAACACAGCAATGATTATGACAGTGGTGCAGGACCAGGTGCTGTCTTGTTCTGTTGTACCTGTGGCTGGTGTTACTGACTGGACAGCATCCAATAACAACAACGAATATGTTGCAGGAGACCCAGTCTCGAGTTTATGAAGTCCACTGGTGATGACCTGCCCTATTTATAATGGATAACTTTTTCACATGGGAAATTATTGCAACGTACCAATGCATGCTTGTTGCTGGTAGATTTGCATTTTTCCCCTCAAGACAATTCAGAAATCCAAACTCTACTGTGAAATTTATTCAATATTGAATATTTGTTTAAACTAATTTGAAACATCATGTGAGGCAAATAAATTCATCAGTTGATCTATGAATCCACATGGTTTTACCTTTCGGTGAATATGTATCTGATATTTTGATATAATATTTAGAACACTGAACTCAAAAACATGAACATCATAACCTAATATTTTATCACATACTGTTTATTTCTGTAAACCAGAGTATAACATACAAAATTATCTAGGATGATTAAGAAACCCTATTTCATGTACATATATTACCAAAGGGTTTTTTGAACATTTTAATGTTATATCGAAATACAGTAATGATGGGAAATTCAACTATCTGGTCTGAATTCCTACAATCATGAATTAATACATCATTTATAAACAATATTAATATAGACATTCGTAGATCCTAATGACAGTAACCAGATTCTACAGATGCGAGAGTCAAACCTTTTTGTGAAACTCCAAGGAGATGCAATATTCTGTTCTTTCTTAGGTCTGGGTTTCAGCTCAATTTAACAAACATATCTCGAGTGTCTGTTCTGTGTGAGACATCCTGATAGATGTACAGAGAACAAAAAGATGAGTTAAAATTTCATACCTTCCCTACGCATCTGCTTACATCATCTTTGCTTATGTAATTTCTGCCAATTCCCACAAGTCCAAATCTTATCCAACTTCTCTTAAATGCAAACCACTAAACACAAATTAAAAAACACAGTACAAAAGAGAAACTAAAACAATCCTATGAGTACTCACCTTTCAAAATACAAGCCTTTATTAGTTTCAGCGAAGGGGAAAATGTATTAATTCAAACTATGAGGTGCAGCCTCATGCAAATAAGCAGATCACCACAAAGATAATACAAGGCAATTTTCTAGTAATGTGGTAAGGAGGCCTATGGCATAGCTATGACTAACCAAAAACAGGAGTTTTCCAAAATATTATAATTTATGTCTCAATAAATCAGAGATAAGACCAGTTATGTGTATTCACTTATTTTTACAGACAACGCACTGTCTCCTATGGCATTGCATTGCTCTAGATGCTGGACACTTAGCTGTGAACGAGATCGCCAACCTCTTACTCTCATGGTATGTACATTAGAGTGGCAAAGACGGATGCTGAACAAAAAAGAATTATAGTTCAATTGCACAGAATGCTTTGATGAAAATAAAACAGCATAATGTGATAGGAAATGCGTAAGTAGAAAGTAAGAGCAACGTTAGTTGGTTTGGTCATTAAACGTGGAGGTGGTGTGTGAGCAGAGATCTGGTAATATGGAGTAACTAGAAATGGGACTACCAGTAAACCAAGCAGAGAACACAGAATTCGCATCTTTTAAGAATAAAAGAGAGTAAGTGTAGCAAGGACCTGAAGGAACAAGGGATAGAGCAGCAGACAACAACTACAAGTAAAACAGCAGGCTTTGTTTACCAGTATAAGAATTTTGGGATTTATTTGCAATGTAATGAGCAATCATTGAAGGATTTTAAGCAGGAAATTGATTCAATATTTCAGAGATCACTGTGGTAATTGGACTTGATGGATGGTTTTTAATTTTGTGAGATGAAAAAAAAAGATTGGTAAGCTCAGCAGTTCTGAGTGTATTAGCTTTGCCATAGTAGCAACTCACCAATCTCAATGGTATAAAAACAAACATTTCTCATGCTACCTGTCAGCAGCTGCAGTTCGGCTGCTGGCGCTCTGCTCTGTGTGCCTGTTTAGCTCCAGTCCAGGCTGATGGAGCAGCCTCTCTTTGAAACACAGTCCCACGGCAAGGGGTGGGTACCTGGTAATGCCTCATTTTTCTTAAAGCTTCTGCCCAGATCTAATTTGAAGCTGCTTTTGTCACTTTCGTCCAGGTAAGTTCTAGCCACTTTCACTCGCAATGGTCAGAGAAAGTCCTATGACTGAGCACTCTAAGACGCTGGGACAACCTTCTTCTCCCAAAGCGGACGCTGCAGGTGCACAGCACCGTGTGAGTCGAGGCCAGCCTTTTACAGAGGAGGAATTGAATAGCTAGGAGTAATATGACCTGCTGCAAGAAGTAAAAGTGATAGGTTTAGATGGGGAAAAAAAGAAGTGTGATGGAAATATCTTCTGAAACGGGCAAGTCTCAAGCACAAGATTCTTGTGACAAGAGAAAGACGTCAGAATCCATTGTATGAGAACAAACAAGCACTTTGCTTTGCCATCAGCAAACTTTGGACCCTGAGCAATTTACTGCACTTGTTCAGGATCTATTTTCTTCATCTGTAACATAAATGGGTTGGTACTACAATTAAGGATGATTAATGATAATGAACTTGGCTTTCAAGGGGCCCTTGTTACAATTATATGGAAGATAACTTTCATTTTAGTTTTTATTATTTTTACTTCATCAGGTAAATAATTTTATATAGTATATATTGTATTTACACAAAAGTATATATTATATAATGATTTATTTCATTATTTTTATTTTATTATGTGGATATGCATATTTTCCCGGGGTGGGGGGTTGTGTTGGGGGGATCTACATTGGCTGCTCCAAAATCACTGGAATCTGACAAACAACGAGAGCTTTTTTTTCTTCTAACAGGATTGTCTCCTTGAAAATGACTCTGCATATGCACCGAGTCTTCTTGCCGCGGGAAGTTTAATGACTTTCTTTCCCATTCCTGCCTTTTTTATGTACGTTTGTGTGTTCAGTGCCATGGAGCCTCTTCCAGAGCACGGGAATCCCAGGCACGGCAGAAGGAGACACTGCCTGGTCCTGAGCCACCCTAGTCCTTTAAAAAATTATATTAAAGAACATGAATTGTAACAAAGCGACAAAAAGGAAACGATTCAAAACCAACAAATAGCCTGCTAATTAAAATTAGTACTCTAATATCATTTCTTCCACATCCTTTTCCATGGGTATACTAGTATATATAATCAATTCTCTCATGCATAGCTAAATCTAGCTTATTAAAAACGAACACAGAGGAGGTCGAAACAAACATTCTGCGGCTTTCTTTTTTGATAATGATTTTTGAAGATCCTTCCATAGTGACATTATATACATGTATATGTCTATTGTGTGTACACTATATGTAAACAACTGTACTAACAGACAATATCATGTTAGGTGGGGGAAAATGGAAATGGTCAAGAAAATTTTACTGTATTCAGTCCACAACCAATACTCCTGGAAGCAGCAGTCAAGAAATCAAATAACATATACTGCATAGGAAAAATCTGTTGCATGCGATCTGTTTAAAGTATTAGAGAGCAAAGATGTCATGTGAGGATTACGTTGTGCCTAACCCAAGCCATCATTTGTTCAATCTCCTCATAAACACATGCCAGCTGGAAAATGAATCAGGAAGATGGGTTAGAATTTTTACAGTTGAATGATGGTGCTGGCAAAGACCACTGAAAGAACCATGGAGTGCCAGAAGAACAAGCAAACCAATCTTGGAGGAAGCGCCACCCGAATGCTCCTTAAAAGTGAAGCTGGTCAGGACGTCTGTCTCATGTAACTTGGACATCTTATCAGGAGCATGGCAAAGGAGAGGGGCACCAAACAAACCCAACAACACAAAGGAAGATCCTCAATGAGACGGATTGATCCACTGACTCTTACAATCAGTTCAAACATAACAATTGTGAGGCGGGTACAGGACCAGGGAGTGCTTCTGTCTCTGCATGCGTTCACTGTGCATCAAAGCTGACTCAGTGGCACCTGACGACAACTGCTTTCTCTTTGTTCCTGGCACTGGAAGGCTTTGGGCATTTATTTTTTTCCAGGATGTTAATGTTTGTCCTGGATTGAATTGTGCTCTCCTAAAAAATAGGTCAATATTATTAATTATCCTATATCTAGTTACCAGATACAATGATCCTATTTGTTGCAAATCTTAACTACTGTGCAGGTCACAAGGCAGGATTAGAAGTAGTTATGTTAATGAGGCAGGATACAATATGCAGGGTTATGTTGAATCTTGAGTCTATCTCTTTTGAAATATAAAAGAGATTAAGCAAGTGATTAAACTAGAGTAGAGAGGAAGGGGCTTACTACCATCAAGTAAAAAGAATTAGAGCTAAAGGTGTCCTTTGAACGTAAGGTGCCTGTGCTGAGAACCTCCTAGATCCAAGGGAAGACGGACGTGAAGGCACATCCAAGGATCACTGAGCCTACAGATTTGGAAGCACTATGTCGTAGTTACATGATTTTATGTCAACTTGAAGATGGAAGAAACTGTAGGGTGGAATGTAAGCTTTCAATCAGCTCACAGCCTGACGATGTCTCCTTGGGGGGTGTGGCTTTCTTATAGTCTGGTGTCCTGCCATGTTCCCACTGATCATGGATCCACCCATCGTCTATGATCTTCCTCTATTCTGCAGCATTGCATGTAGATAAGTGAGTCTGAAGAGGGACTGATGGACTTGTATCAGGCGTATGGACTTGAGTTGGAATGGGCCGGGATGGCTTCTTGATACATAATTATTTCTTGATGAAAAGCCCTTTCTTGTGCACAGTTGAGTGTCACTGAATTGGTTTCTCTAGTCAACCTGGCCTAACACAGAAGACAAAGGTCTTACTCCAGAGCTAACACAGAAAGAAAACCTTCTCCTAAAGCTAGTGCCCTGGATTCTGAATTCTAGAGCCCTAAACTGTGAGACAATACATTTCCATTCTTCAAATCTGTGGTATTCCTGTTATAAAACAAAAAAAGCAAACCCATTCCCATGGAGCCAATTCTGACTCCTAGCAAGCTTAGGGCTTTTTGAGAAGAAATCTTTTCAGGAAAAGAAAGCCTCATTTGTCTTCCATGGAGATTGCTGGTTTGAATCCATGACCTTGAGGTTAGCAGTCCTATGCTTCCCTGACAATACCAAGAGAGTTCCTTCTTTCTGCCATAGCAACATTTAATAGCTAAGATATTGTCTTTATTTCTTTATTATAGACCCCCCTGCAGAGCCTTGTTATATCTAGGAAATGTACAATCTTTGTTTTGTGAGACGGGGTAGTGACCACTGTGGTGCACTGCCCAGATTCTACCTCTGAGACTGTGACATTCAGTTCCTCACTGCTAATGGAACCTGGTGGCCCCATGGGTTTCACATTGGGCTCTTAACCAGGTTGGCAATATGAAGTCACTGGCTGCTCTTCAGAAGAAAGATGAAGTGTTCTGTTCCAGTATAAGTCTGCGGTCTTGAAAACCCACAGGGACAACTCTATTTTGTCGGTTGGAGTCACTACGGGTTGGAGTCAATTCTGGAATCTACAGGTTGGAAACATTCTAATGGATGACTTTTCACCACTGAATTCCTCTAGAGGATTTTTCCCTTGGTTTTGGAGGAATGAATAATCCAAAAATCAGCTCCCCTCTCTACAGTTAACCCACATCAGATGACTGGATAATGAAGGTCTATAAGGATTTAGTTCCCTTGCTCCAACGTGGAAAAGTTCTCAGGCACCGTCCCAGCTCCAGAGGCCTTGGCATAATTGGCAGTTGCAATAAATGTCAGCTTCTCCCTTACCCTTTATTGAAGAGCATTCTCTGAGAGACTTTCTGCTCACACATTCTGCTTACCTCCATCTCTGCTTTCTAGAGAAGACGGTCTGGAAAGGTCAGAGACAGATTAATTTCTGTAATAACTGCTTAGATCTCTCTGACAATCAAGAAGTCAAATCTAATAACATTGCGCTGTGGGCTCATCAGCAATGTACAGTTTCTGTTGCATGAAGCATCCGACTGCACAGATCTCCTCAGCAATAATTTGCTCATCTAATTGCAATGTGTCCTATAATGAAAATCCACCACAGTAAATGTTGTTTTTTTCCTGTTTGAATAATTATCTTCTACAATCAAAGACTAATTTTGTTGTTGTTGTTGTTGCTTTAAAAACCGACCTGTTTAGAAGAAGTATGGGCAGAGTATTCCTTAGAGGCGAGGATGGAAAGACATGACTTGCGTGCTTTGGACATATTGCCAGAAGAGACCAGCTCCCGGGGGGTAGCATTCTTGGTAAAGTGGAGGGGCAGCATAAAAGAGGAAGGCCTCCAAAGAGATGGATTGATGCCGTGGTTGCAACAATGGGCTCAGGCACAGGGACAATTATGAGGAGGATGCAGGACCGCGCAGGGCTGCATTTTGTTCTGTACAGGGTCGCTATGGGTCAGAACCAACCGTAGGACCTAACAACATACTCTCAAAGAAGCATACTGCAGGATCTTGATGGAAATCATGTATTTGATATGACTGTTTTGTTCTTACAATGGAATAAACAAAGGCTTTCAACGTTGAGTTCACATTTTTGTTTACTGGTATACAAGCACAAAAGGCAAACATTTGTGTTATTATTTTGTTTCCTGCTCTCAGCTAAACCAAAAAAAAAAAAAAAAGCCAAATGCACTTCCATCAAGTCAATGCCTACTCATTGTGTTGTTGTAGGACATGCTAGAACTGCCCCTGTGAGTTTCCTTGACAAATGTCTAAGGGAGTAGACAGCCCCATTTGGACAGGACAGAACTGTCCCTGTGAGTTTCCGTGACAAATGTCTAAGGGAGTAGGCAGCCCCATGTGTTTCCCTTAGAGTGGCTGGTGGTTTGGAACTGCTGACCTTGCCGTCAGCAGCCCAATGCGTAAGCACCACGACACTAGGTTCTCTCTATGTCTTCAGTCTTAGGACAGTTTCCTAGATGCACACTAGTGAGTAGAAATTGTCCAAGAAATTCTTCCCTGTGGAAATCCTTTCAGAGTATTCCCTAGTCTTCTTGCCAGCCCGACCTATTACCCAATGCAGGAGAGCCATCGGGGGAAGGGAAGAATGAGAGGTGTAAGCAGGAAAAATAAACTCTAGCACTGTTGTTTTTCTTCTATGAGTAAATGGATATCTGGCAGGAATTTTAAGTTTCCAATGAACACCTTACCACAGAAGCTTCTACAATTGGTCCACATTTACCTTCCAAGTGGACACATAATACACAATAAGAAGTATATCAAATATGATCAGCAATGTCAGCAAAAAAAACAAAATCATAATTAAAATGTCGTAAAACTAGACTTTTCATGTGTCCCTTCAGAGCTGTAGGAAGAGAGGAAGAGACCCATATGGAAATAATATACTTGAAGTTGATAAGGTTTCTGGTAATGTGCTGACAGCAAATCACTATTTAATTTTGGTCATGTGAAGGGAAAAGAAGAAAATGTTTACTGAGCTTTAAGCTAGTCAGTCGGCTGCAGAGAAATAAAATAGATCGATTTCATTACCTGAATGCAGATGATTGACATTCTGAGTGTCAGTTTGAAATCTGGCTGCAATGAGTCTCTTCCAATTAGAGAATTTTCCCGAAGGACAATTTTCAGTGGCTCTATACTGAGGGGCATGTCTTGCTCATGATAATAAAGGACATGTTAGCAGCTGCCAGTAGAATTCTACTTCTTCATCGTCTACCATGTGCCCTGCTAATTAGTTCAACTTCACCCTGGGAGAGCTGTCGATGTGGGGAAGGGAAGCTATTCTTTCTCATTGCCAGCTTGCTTTTTATTCCTTCCTGAAAAGAAAATGTCAGTCATGCTTAATTGTGTTAAATTAGGTGTGATGGGTTTAAAACAGTCCTGGTCTTCTTGGAACTCAACTAAATCATTCAAATTCTCACTTCTTTCTGAGCCCCACATCGGGGTTTCAAACCTTATCGGAGACGTGTCATCTTTGTGAATTAAATTGCTACATGTGCCCAAGGTTACCTAACTGCTTTTTCTGACCACATGTCATCATCATTGTCATGAGGCCTTAAATGTCATCCTATGTATAGAGTTCTACAAGGAAAGAGTCAGAGCACCAGAGCCTTCAAGGACCCTTTCATGGAATTCTGAATCAGACAATATGGCTGATCACACACACAAGTGTCGGGATGAATGTAAAGTCCTTATTAATTTGAACTTGACACATTTGAAATTGCTAATCTTCCAGACCTCAGACAATTCTCATCCTCGAAGAAAGAATGACTAAGAAAATAACAGATTTCACAGCAGAGACTGGCTGCAAAGAAAAAAAGAAATATGCTTTCAAGCATGTGTGCATTGACTTATGTGTTTTACTTGTATGTGAATTCATTCATTCCACCATAATTCATAGTGCTATGGATGCTTTCGAATCATATAGGAGCGCTCTAGGATCTGAAGGATACAAACCAAATAAAGGTCGCGCAAGCACGGTCTTAAGAAGCTGGTTATATAATTAGATTGTACCGATATCTGTGGTTAGTAAAATTGGGTTGAACCAGTAGGGCATATCCTTTCAAAGACAGTTTGGGCTGCTTTAATTTTGGATTTAAAGATTGTTTTCGCAGGTAATATTTTGTTCTCATTTAATCCCAGTTGACTCATTCTATCAACACCTATTCCAAACTGATTCCAGCTGACGTCCTATTTATAAATTTTATGTAAATTTTACCAGATGTAGTTAATATAACCTGACATAAACAACCTTCAGGGAAAGCAAAGATAACAAACACAAAACATGTATCCCTTTCCAAATACCATATAAATTAACATTGAAAGCACCAGAGACCCAAGCACATAATATGTGTAAAGTGAGTATATGGTGATATAATTTATAAAATATATTTGGGAAAAAAAGGAAAAAGCTTATTTGCATAATTTAGTAAATTTTCTCAGTTGAACTTACAGTTCCTTTTAAATTTGTACTTCATTCATTGATTTCCTGTAATATGTTTTCAACTATCTCAGAATTTTCATTTTATATTAGAACATAGTATTCTATCTAGTACTTATATCTGAAAAAATGAGCGTGATAAAACAGGGCATTATAGCATGTGACCGCTATGTTTTAGGATACTATGTAAGGGTACGTCAAACAGTATCACTTGTATGGTCTCCGTTTACATGTGCATGGGTTTCTACCAAACACAATGTGTTTAAACAAGTGTCTGTGGTCAATCAATGGATGTGGACAAATTCTATCAGAACTGTACTTGGCTTGGTTTGTTAGGGAGTTTTCAAAAAATAAGTATAATCAACTAAGTGACTCCTGAGGGAATTTGCTAAGGCACTTAAATTCAAGTTAGAGAGATGAGCTCAGGTTAAAGGATGGGCTACTGAGTTAAACGTGGGACTGCTGTTTGACAGGTCAGCACTTCTAGACTGCCAGCTCACCTCACCTCCTTGGTGGAGAGAGATGAAGCTGTCTGCTCCGCTAGAGTTTTGGAAAACCGACAGGTGGTTTTTCTCTGTCCTACAGGGTGGCTATTAGTTGACATTTACTCTATAGCCATGAATTTTGAGTTTGAGACTACTGATAGATTTTATCGAAGGATGTAGGTCAATAACAGAGGCTTATTTTGATAGTTTATTTTAGAAAATTTAAAACCGCATCAGAAAGAAAAAGGCCAGCTTTTTAAAAATTTCTCTTTCTCATCAGAATAATGTACCTGTTCATTGTTTGAGGGTTAGCAAGTGCTACTGTATGAGCCTGTCACTGGGAAATCTTATCTACTCCACAGCCCAAATGTTGTGCCTCCAGGCTTCTATTTGTTCCCCAAGCTAAATATATGTATATATACATATATATGGAAGATTATTTGAATTCAAGGATGCCCAAACTGCCATTTGACATGATGAAAATCAAAGAGCACAGAATTCCTTGGGGAATGGCTAGAGAGATGGAAACTCTGCCCTCAGAGTGGACAGACCTAGACTGGGGATATGGTGAGGAATAATAGTTTCATATGTTGATATTTCTTGTTTCATAAGAGATTCTCTGCTTTTAAGGCAACATTCGTTTACTTACCCTTAGTATTCTGACTTTTATATCACAGTAGAAAAATCTGAGGAACTATTGAGCTAAATTGTTTCTGCACAAATTAAAGCATTATATGAAGGTCTTAATTTCAACTAAGATGTTGATTTTTTAAGTTGTCTTAGCCTGTCAGTTGACTTATTCATCAACCTACCCATCTTTCACTTATTTGTCCAACCTTCAGTCATGTATTCAAACAACAGCTATCCAATTAGATACTGTAAATTGTTGTTGTTGTTAGGTGTTAGGTGCTACCAAATCAGTTCCAGCTCATAGCCTTCCTATGTACACCGTAACGAATACTGGCTGGTCCTACACCATCCTCACAATTGTTGGGGACCATAGTTGCACCACTGTGTAAATCCATATCTAGAGATGGGGGCATAGACATTCCAGTGGGAGAAAGTAGTATGAGCAATGCTGTGCGAACAGGAAACCAGACAATGTGAAAGGGGATAAAAACTATAAAGATAGTTGGATGAGTTGGTCATTCTGTATTACTTTACTATGGTTTCACGCTCTTTGACATTTCTCCATTAAAGATTAATGTCGACATCCCCTTTGAATCAGAACAGGTTTGTGACTAATGGAGTAGAGTGGAAGCAATCGGGTTATGAAAGGCCAGGCACCCTGTGCCTGCTTCTCAGGAGGTTCGCTCTGGGGATGGCAGCCACCACATAGAAATAAGACCACCTTGAGACTGCCACGTGGGGAAGGCCATGTAAAGGTACTGGAGTTGACACTAGGCATAGCATGCTGCTTTTACGGCCAGCCCAGCCAAACCTGATTCCTGAACCCCTAGGCTGTAATTATCTGCAACAAAGTGAGAACTGCCCCATGATTCCTTTGGGAATGTTCTGACCCACAAACGGTAAGCTAAATATAATAGTTGTTTCTTTACGCCATTGAGGTGAGGAGAAGGTCTGGTATGGAGAAAACCCACCAGGGTCCCTTTTTAATTTTACTATTCATTGTAAATTATTAAAAGCAATCTGTAATACTTTACTCAGTTTCTTGTCAAGCATTTATTGAGCATCTGTATATTGCTAGACCTTATGAAGAAAAAATTTTCATCCTTTTCCTACTTTCCAGAAACGTGTGGTCTATTGGCAGGGAGAATTTTTTTTTTTTAAAGCCACCCAATGTCATCAAGTAAATCCTACCTCATAGTGACCCCATAGGACATAGTAGAATGCTTCTTTCTGTTTCTGAGACCATAGATGCTTACAGGCACATACAGCCTCATCTTTCTCCTGTGAAGGAGCTGATGGATTTGAACCACTGACCTTGTAGTTAGTGGATCAATATTTAACCCACTCTGTCACCAGGGCTATTTAAGAGTTGGTATATTTTTTAAATGAAAGACTATTACACACAATAAAGTATTGCTACACAATTGTATAAGCCTTTATTAAAAATATTAAAATGTGAAGTTATTGTTTCTTGGCATAGCTTCCATCTAAGGTTGTATACTTCTGAAGGCAGTGATGCCATCTGGTTACCTGGTTCCTGGAGATTTCTGCACTCTTCAGTTTACTTTGGCTTACTCTGTGTCAAAATCAAAGTTTTGGCACTCGCAAAAAGACAAGCCAAAAAACACTGCCATCGAGTCAATTCTGACTCATGGCGACTCATAGGTGAGGGTAGAACTGCCCTGGTGGGCTTCTGAGACTGTAACTCTTTGGGGGAGAAGAAAACTGTGTCTTTCTCTCTCCTTGGTGGCTTCAAAAGGCATACTTTGCTGATGGAAACTTGTAACTTGCGATCGCTACACTACCATGGTTACCTAGAGGGACTAGAATCATATTCTTTTGAAATGATCTTTCAGCTTGGACAAACAAAAAGTCTGAAGAGGCAATATCAGGACTAAGATGAATGGGAAAAGGTTTCACAATGCATTTTTTTTGCATTTGAATTATGGTGTTGTCAAGGAATATTGAAAGAACCATGGACTGCCATAAGAAGATTAAAGACAACAACAACAACAACAAAATGGAACCAATGAGACAGCAGCTAGCAACAACCATCAGAACAACCATCAATGCTGACACTGGACTGTATCTTAGATTTTTGTCACTCTGGATTGTTATTGTTAGATAAGTGGTAGACTTTTGAATGTGAAATTTCAAGTAATTTCTATTTGTAATTTTTTTCAATTATGGCTTTTAGTATTTGCTGTGTTAGTTACTTTGGTTTCCCTTTTAAAATTTCTTATTAAAACTTATAAATTAGGTGTGATTTATATTTCAGATCATCTACTTTGTATGCAACAGTTTAACAGCGCAAATTGTCAATCAAACTCCCCAGTAATTTACCCTCCCCCACTCTCTGATGTCTTTTCTCCAACGTGTGAATTCCTTCATCTCTGTTAACACCTGCCCACTCTGCAGCCCATGGCTTCATCTTCCCTCTGCTGTCACCCTCCCTCCGGCATTCCCCAAAGTCTCTTTCTCTTTGGCATGAAAATATTCATCTTTAATTTGTTCTCCCTTATAACAGTGGTCCTATATAATATTTATCCTTTCATAATTTTTGTAATTTCACTCAGCTAGATATTCTTTTTAAAAAATCATTTTATTGGGGGCCCTAACAACTGTTATCACAATCCATACATCTATCCACTGTGGAAAGCACATTTGTACATCTGTTGTCATCATCGTTTTCAAAATATTTGCTTTCTACTTGAGCTCTTGGTATCAGCTCCTCATTTTCCCCACTCCCTCCCTTATGAACCCTTAATCATTTATAAATTATTATTTTTCATGTCTTACACTGACCACTGTCTCCCTTCACCCACTTTTCTGTTGTTCATCTCCCTAGGAGAAAGGGGTAAAATGTAGATCATTGTGATCAGTTTTCTCTTTCTACCCATCCCTTCCCCCTACCAACCTGGTATCGCTACTTCATTATTGGTCCTGAGGGTTTATCTGTCCTGGATTCCCTGTGTTGCGAGCATTTATCCGTCCCAGTGTACATGCTCTGGTTTTGCCAGATTTATAAGGTAGAATTGTCGGCATAATATCCTTGAAGTCCATCTATGTTGTGAAGTACTTCATGGTTTCATTATTGATTTTTAGTATTCCATTGTGTGTATGTACCAAAATTTCTTTATTACTGATTTGCCTTTGGGTTGTTTCTATATTCTTGCTGTTGTGAACAGTGCCACCATGAACGTAGGTGTGTATATGTTTGTTTGTGCTATGACTTACTTCTTTAGCATGTATACCCAGCAGAGGGATTACTGGATCACATGGACCTTCTATTGCCAGTTGTTTGAGGTAGCCCCCTATCTCTTTTGCTAGTGGTGATATATATTTGCAGTTCCACCAGAAGCATATGAGGGTTTTGATCTCTCTGCAGCTTCTCCAGCATTTGCTACTGTCTGTGTTTTTGAACTTGGCTGTCAATATCTGTGTAATGCGATATCTCATCATTGCTTTGATGAGATGGCTAATGATCCCAGACAGCTAGTGATCAAGAGCATTTCTTCCTATGTCTATTGGCCATTTGGATGGTGTGTTCGACAGGGTTCTCTAGAGAGACAAACCAGATTGCTAGTAATTATATATAAATATATTTATAAAGATAGATATATAATATTAGAAATGAACCGTTAAATTATATACAGATAGATAATACAAGAAATTAACAGTTAAATTATAAAACAGTGAGACACTAACAGTCCTTTAAGGCTTGAGAGCCGCCAGTTGCCAGTTCCCTACTGTAGCGAGAGCTGGGCTATATATCTCCAGGCAGCAAACAGCAAGGCAGGTCCCCAACTGTCATCAACTGTCGGTCCCCAGCTCCAGAGATGAACATTCCAATCATGTGGGCTTAAAGGGACCTCAACTTACAGCGACACAGTCCACAGGCTAGGCATCGCACAGGTACTGTACCCCTTTAAACTGAGGCACAGAGCAAGCAAGGTGAGGCTCACCGAGCCATTTATCCCTCTGCCTTTCAGCTAATCCTACTTGTGTTTATCGGCCAGGCTGGCACAATAAACTATCGCAGATGGCTTATTTGGTGAATTGTTTTTTTCCTTTGTCCACTTAAAAAAAACAATTTGAGTGACATATATTCATTTACCAAACAATTCAATGAGTAAAATATTTTTAAATTCTACAATCATCACCACAGTCAACATTGGGGCCTTTTATTCAGTCTTGTACTCCAGTTGTTATTAGATTGTTATTAGCTCTCCATCTCTCCCCAAACCTCCCTGCTTTAGTGCTAACACACTATTAGTCGTTACTGTCTCTGTAGATTTAGCTATCCTGGATGTCATAAAAAGAAATTCATACAAAGAAAAACATCATTACAACAAAATAAAACACAGATAAACCTCAATCCAAAAGAAAACAGAACAAATTAAGAATGAATCAAAGGGAAAACAAATGATAAAATCTTAAATGTAAGATGCTGGGCAATATAAGATAACATAATAATTTATAAATTATTAAGGGTTCATGAGGGAGGGGGAACAGAGAAGGAGGGGGAGGGAAAAAAAGGAAAACCAGCTGATTCCAGGAACCCAAGCGGAAGGCGAAGTTTGAGAATGATGAGGGCAACGAATGTATAAGGGTGCTTTACTCAACTGATGTATGCATGGATTGTGATAAGAGTTGTATGAGCCCCAATAAAATTAGTTTTAAAATATCTTACATTTAAATTTAATTAAATCTGCATTAATCCACTTTCCTCTGTACTCTAAGAGCAAGGCTATTCATGTTTCTAGGCAATAGTTTTAGTAAGTTTAATGGAGATTCTTCCACCAGGAGACTGCAAAATGATTTTGGGTTTTCTGTAATCTATGGCCTTCTACATTCCAAGTGCTCAGATTTTAAGCTGTAATACAGTTCCCTCCTCTGATCTAAGATGTTATTGTTTACAATCCTTAGACCACACAGGCTGGTGTGCTTCTTCCATGTAGACTTAGCTGATAGCCTAGGTGACTGCTTGTTTTAAGATAAGGATTTAAAACCCCAAGACACTATTCTTTAGGATAGCTGGTCTTTTGACTACTTTTTAATTGGGGTTTTTATTTTTTTTTATTGAAGTGTTACAGTTTTCTATAGATTTTAGAGACTAGTTGTTGTGTTTATTATTATCATAATTGTTAACATAATTAATAAACATTGTTAATTATTATCAGTTACTACTCTTTTGATAAAATCTTCTGACGCACATAGGTGTCTCATTTTTAGTAGATCCCTGTCATCTATTTTGTCATCGATTGTGTGTGCTTCCTTCATTATATCAGATGTTGTGTCTATATTCTGCCCTGTACTAAGGCCCTTATGTTAGGATGGCTTTTTTATGTCTTGTGAAAAAGTGAACAAAATACTAGAGTCACCCAGTACAAGTCTGCTAAGGGTCTAGACGTTTCAGAGATGAAAGTTTAGGTCACCTATCAATCAAACAAACATGACCATCTGAGGTGTGTGCTGACAGCACAGAGAGTGCAGACTGAATAGGAGAAAAAGAACATTATACATATTAGCTCAACCACATGATCAGTTGTAGAAAATATGCAATAGTTATGAATATTTTACCCTTGTCTGTAAATATTTTTGTGAAATTATGAATCAGTACTCTCCTTTCTCTTTGTTCCTCTAGCATCTAAAATAGACTATATTATTAGTAATGTAACTTTACATCTGATTTTTTAAATTAAATATATCAAAAGGGTAGAGTGACTCAGAAGAGGAATAAGCATCTTCTAAAAGATGGATGAAAGGAATTTATTGGAGAGAGGTTAGCGTTGTTGGCTACACTCAACAAGCGTCCATTCTGGTGGCTCAAAGCATGCTTCTATTACTGTATTTATTTGGAAGCTTCAAGTGTGGTTATAAGAATATAGTTTCAGTATAGTGCTAAACTGTCAATGGATAGAACATCGTGGCTTCGTACTGCTTCAGCTTAGCCACGTTTGAATCAGTTTTCCAGAAGACCATGAAAGAAAGTAGATAAACGTGAAGCAGCAGTCATCTCGTTATGCTCGGAAGGCCTTGATAGGGCTAGGTACTGCTGAAAATTAAGCAAGTTTCTGATGATCTATCTGCGGTTCATCTTGCATTTTATGTATCTCTTTTTTCAACTTCTCTGAGAAGAGAAGTTCTCTTTTCAGGTTCTCTTTTCTGGTCCAGGTGTAATACCAGTCAGAGAGGGAAGAGAGATAACTTACCTTGTAAAACGCCTGCTTCACTATGATTGACATTTCTGATACACATAGGTTCTACTTTGTCTTTGTGGATTCCCATTTTTTCTTAGAATTTGGAGTTTGTCCTCAGAGATGCTAATATTTCCTTGCTTCCTCCTACGTTACACCCACAATTCCTTCTCAGATATAAAGGTAATTGCATTACCCTAGTCTGCACCAAACAAACCATGATTGCATAAAGTCTAAGTCCTGGAAGTCCCTTGGGGTGTAACGCTCACAGTGATTCTGCTTCTCTAAGCAAATCCTGACTGATACATGAAACAGCTTCAGAAAGTTTGTTTGGAGTTTTATACTATTTTTTTTTCCCCGCCGAGTTGTGGGTGTGGGTTGTCTGGTTCACTAAATACATTTTGGTATATGTCTTTGCTCTAGTTTCCTCATTTTGAAAATTACAAGAAAAATTCAATACATCACAGAAACATGCATACTTTGTGCATTGCACAAATCATCCATTGTTGCATCTTAAGTTTGACAACTTTGTCCAATTCCATCTTCATCCAGGTATCCTTTCAGCATTTCGAACATAGTATATCCAAAACAAAAACAACATATTCTTTCCCAAAATCTTCTGCCTTTTATAAAAGTCAAACAGTATCACTTTTTTTTCACCATTAGCAGACTTCAATAGATCAGTTTAACTCTGCAGATTATATCCCTCCTTTGAATTTTAGAGAGGATACAGCAAAATCTCTTCTGTGCACTTCCCCCTTTTTCCTCATTTCTCTACAACTTATCCTTCAAGCTCAAACTGAATTCAGTTTCTTTCACGTCTTACTTTAATTCATTTCTATACCTTCAACCCAATGCACTCTAATATAGTCCCTCATTATTCTGAATCCCATAATGTATTTTCACTTTTCTGGAGAATTTATCATAATGTTGTTAGTTTATTATATATACATTAGTTTAATACATATATCTATCACCTGTATTATACCTGCATACCACAGAACCATCGGGTAGGGGTCCTATTTTAGTTTCCATTTGACTAAATAAATATTTCTTGAATAGGTGCTTTAATATAGGAAGAGATGTAGAAAAAGGAAGAGAAGTTTTCAAATGAAGCAGATGAATATCCCGTGGAACAAGCATCACACCGTACTATGGGATAAATGAGGAACGGACTTAAGAGAAGGCATCAGCTGTTTTATTTCTGGTCCTACAGAGAGAAAAATGAATATGCCTGCTCCTATTCCCCAAAGGAAATTTTAAAAATGTTTTTGTTCCCTACCTGAAGCAAAAATAATTAGAAAATTTAAAAACAGAAGATAATAAACAGCAGGCATTTATGGACCAAAATGATTTAGTGATAGAATCATATAAGAATTTGTATAAAGGAATGTAAAAATATGCTCAAATTGCAAGGGATAATAATATAAGGATTACATAATTTCTGTCACCATAAACTTGGCACAAATACATTGTACCTTAAAGAGCTGTACAAAGCTCATAGTCTGTTTTAAATTTGATCATCTACTATTTAGGTAGAATTAACACATTGCCTACATGTTGTTTACAGAACCAATGAAAGTGGATGTGACATTCCCAGTTTTCTTTATGGGGTGCCGTTTCCTACGTCACTGGTCATGTGATGACATTCCGAATGTCTCTGTGCCTTTCTCTCATGCAACTCCATACCCTGCCCATCCTATGAGGGGATGACTATATATGAATCTCTTACTCTTTTCTAGTTTCTCATTTTATCATGAGTCCACCTCATAAGACTAGAGGTTCAAGTTGATTCTGACTCAGGTTGACCCTATGTACTCCAGTGGAAAAATACACTCCACGAGCGTTTTGAAGATGGCAAGCAGATAGTGCCACTTTCCGTGGCCATCATGTGCTTGACTGCAACCCCTGGAGCCTCATAATATGTGAATTCCAGTTACAGCTAATACTAATTTTACAGCTTTACACAAAGAGCCTTAATGATATGGGTGATTTCGTCTCCTTCCTCTTCCTCTCCTCCTCCTTTCCTTAATTCCTCCTCCTCCTCCTCTTCTTTCCTATCCCATACCTCTCTCTCTCTCTTTTTGTCTTAAGGTCTCAGACCAAAATTTAGCCTCTGACTTGTCAAAAATATGAAGAGATATGCCCTCCAAAATGGCATGTCAGTCAAATTCCCTAAGGATGTGAGCACCACCGATGATCATCTTAAATTAAGTTGTCTGATATAGGCATAAGAATGTATATTGAGGGGACGAGGATGAAGCTTCGGGCCCACAGTCATTACACCTGCTATAAATTGGTAAAGTGTCTTTGTCAAAATATGCCTTTCAAGGGATACAGCAAATCAAGCAGATCTGAGTTTGTTTGTGGAAAAGATCCCATTGTGACCTTGAATTTTGTCCTGGTCATATTAATCTTGGGAGATTGTACTCATTTCATATTGCTTCTCTGTAGTTTATTCTTATAATCTTCCTGGAATGTTGGTCCACTTATTGTTTTTCTCTTAACTATTATTCTCTTCAGTAGGACTACATCCTTTCGATATAAAGCGTGCTAATTTCCTCACTCACCCTCATAGTATCCGTCCCAATAAAAAGATTTATTAATAAAAAATGACAACAACTAAATAAGGAACAAAAATACAGCCAAAAGTTTCTGTTCATGCTATTATACCCTTCTCAACTTCCTTTTGTCTTTCTTCAGAGTCATCTTCACTCACTACCTGTGTCCTTATTTTGTGCCTTCATCTCCCACTCTTGGACACTGAAACCAGTGTTCTTTTGTCAACTGAAATTGCTCTTTGCATCATTTGTCACGATCTGTGTGACTGTGAAATTCAATGTGTCTGTGCTAGAATCACAGCCTCATTGCAAAAGTCCAAATATAAGAAATATATCTCAAAGGCGGGGTATTGGGGTCTATTTTGTTTATTAAAAAACAAAAATATTATGGACTTGAAATGTGGCAAAGTGAGCATTCTTAAACACACACACGTATATATACATGTTATTTAATATTGCTCTAATCCTCAACTTCAGTGGATACTCCTTGGCACATTTTTTAAGCTCCCATGTACCCAGCTTGCATTGTGGGGATTCTATCTTATTGAGTTACAAATGTGTATCCTAGCAACTCAGCATCACTCTGGATGCTCGGTGTCATAACATGTACTCTAGTGGACACTGTATGTCATTTATCTTAAGAAAATTATGTTGAGTTCACCAGAGTGCATGTTTGATAACCTACCCATAATACACCGCATATTCTTGTTTATTCTTTTTATTTGTATCATTTTTAGCAGATGAAGAGGTTAATTAACCACATTCTTTTGGCTCTCCAACTTCTATTTCTTGTTAATTGAAATTACACAGACTTCTTTAACATCCTAGTAACATTTCTATTTTATGCTCACCTCCTTGCGTATCTTATAATTTTACTACACCTAGGTTTATCCCTCTAATTTAATATCTTACAAAGGCTTATCTTTTGAGCTCCTGCTAAATACTTCCAACTGGTTTTTTTCTAGTCCACAAGCTTATATTTTCATCTCTGAAAGCAATCCATTATTTTCTACATTTAGGAGACAGTCAAAATCCCTGTCCTTGCATAAAATAATAGATAATATGTTGATAATGTAGTTCTTTGGAAATATATATCAAGAATCTTCATCAACAAATTTGGTAAGGCCACAAGTTACTTTATCATGAAATTTACAGAAAACTAGATTTTGTAACATGTTTGTATATACTTGAGGTCTATGTGATTTTGAAATACTTAGTAAGATGAAATTATTTGATGCCTACAAAATGTAATGGAGTGAAAGGACAAGTTTTCAGAACCTCTGGTTTCTGAAAAGATTGCATAAGTACAGAAACATGTCATGGGGAAAGAATGTGACTTCAGTGTAATGATAATCCAGATTAATTTAATTAGAAAATAAATGACCAGAGGGAGGAAATGGTCATTTCTTGTCTGAATTGATTAGAATGCATCTGGGTTATTACCATTAGTTATGGTTTCTACCCTTAGACATCTTTCATAAATGGAATGAAGGATGTTTTGAAAGCCAGGTGAGTGATTAGAATAAAATAAAATTGAGACTACTTAACCAGGGAGGGAAATGTGTATGATAGTTCCATTGATTGATTTTAAATACTTTACAGGATTTTGTGCAGATCAGAGAGATGTGAAGCACAGTGATTGTAACTAATTGAATTATGTTTCCTAAAAATGATGTGCTAAAGTCTTAATTCCTGTGCTTGTGACTGCGATGTTATGAAATAATTTTTTTCCTCTTCTAATGTTATTGACATTATATGCGATTAAGCTGTGTTTTATAAAACATGAAAAATAGACCAGAGATGCCCTGGGCAAGACAGCATATGATGACCTGTCTGTATGTCAAGGAATACCAAAAAATTCCCATGGTTTCTTTGGAGTGGTGATTCAACATCAAAAGATCAAGGACATTTCTCTTACTCCCTGAAAAGAAACAAGAAACGATATCTCGGCAGAGTGTAACTCTGAGTTCCGAATTCTAGCCTTCAAAACGAATTCCCATCATTTCAATAAATTCCCATCATTGTGGTATTTTGATTTCAGCAGCACTAGCAAACTAAAACAGTAATTAATATTCAAGGGTTAATATCAAGCAAACTTGAATTGAAATCTTGGCCATGGC
Organism: Tenrec ecaudatus; assembly: GCF_050624435.1. Classification (NCBI taxonomy): domain Eukaryota; kingdom Metazoa; phylum Chordata; class Mammalia; order Afrosoricida; family Tenrecidae; genus Tenrec; species Tenrec ecaudatus. The sequence continues at coordinate 86,557,328 of NC_134542.1, read as the reverse complement.
ATTCCATAGTTGTGTGCAATTTTAGCAAATCATTTAACCCTTCAGTTTCCATTCATTTCCTCTAGCTTCATTAAGTGTCTGGGACATTGACATGAATAATCTTTGACTAGTATGTAATACTCACTCACTGCCATCGCCATTGAGTCAACTCTGACTCATAGCAATCCTAAAGGACAAAGTAGAAGTGGCCCTGTAGTTTTTGAAGCTGTAACTGTTTATGGAAACAGAAAGCCTCATCTGTATTCCCCTGAGCAGCTGATGAATTTTAACTGCTTACCTTTTTGGTTAGCAGGCCAATGGAAAACCCATGATGCTGCCAGGGTACATTGATGCATAGTAAATTGTCAGTGGTTATCATTATTTTTATCTGTAAGTGTAAACTACAAAAGTAGATTTTAGCAAAATGAAAAGTTTTCATCCACAAATACAGAGAACATGTATAAATTAGAAAGATTACTCTCAAGACATATCTCATCATATGGCTCAACTTCATCTCAATAAATTCCAGTGTGATTTCAGGGGATTAATGAGTTGAAACATATGATCTCTAATCACGTTACAATTGTACTCTATGATGATCCTCAACCAGTGCATATCCAAAGCAACACATGTTCCTGGAAGAAATGAGTAGATGAGTTTAACACTAAGGTAGTGAGAGAAATGACCTTGATCTTCTGACGTAAAATAACCCTCCCTGCTTCCGCATTTGATCTGTTAAAGCACGAGTGAAAATAATGGTAAAAATAACTTTTGCCAGGTACCTTCATTAATATGTTTTTGGGAGTAACTCCTCTTTCCGGAATCCCTACAACCTTAATGAAAAATGATTTGACACACCTGGGAACTTCTTTTTTTTTTTCTTCAAGGAAGTTGGTTGTGCTTTATTTTCAGAATCAGAATCACATCACCCACACAGCATACACTTCAATCATTCAATCATATCAAGAAGAATTGGGCAATCATGGCCACAGCCCATTTTAGAAGCTTTTATTCCTTTCTCTTTTTCATGGTTAAATCGCCTTTAACATGGGTTGTGTAATCACCGCCAGTTCTAGTGCTGCCTCCCCCTTCCTCCTGCCTTCATGGTTTGCTCCCTGCATTCCCTCCCCCTCCCTAAGTAAGGTGTATTTTTTGCTTGTTTTGTTGTTATTGTTTTTAATAATTTTATTGGGGGCTCATACAGTTCTTTTCACAATCCATACAACCATCCATTGTGTCAAGTACATTTGTACATATGTTGCCATCGTTATTTTCAAACCTTTTTCTTTCCACTTGAGCCCTTGGCACAACTGCTGGCTCTTAACAGTTATCCTTTGGGTCAGATTCAGCTGCCTATTTTTTAAACGTTTTATTAGGGGTTCGTACAACTCTTATCACAATCCATACATACATCAATTGTTTAAAGCACCCTTGTACATTCATTGCCCTCATCATTTTCAAAGCATTGGCTCTCCTCTTAAGGCCTTGGCATCAGGTCCTCTTTTCCCCCTCCATCCCCACTCTCCCTCCCTCATGAGCCTTTGATAATGTATAAATTATTATTTTGTCACATCCTTCCCTGTCCAACGTCTCCCTTCACCCCCTTTTCTGTTGTCCATCCCCCAGGGAGGAGGTCACATGCAGATCCCTGTAATCGGTTCCCTCTTTCCAACCCACTCTCCCTCTACCCTCCCAGTATCACCACTCACATCCCTGGTCCTGAAGGTATCATCCTCTCTGGATTCCCTGTGCCTCTAGCTCCCATCTGCACCAGTATACATCCTCTGCTCTAGATAGACTTGCAAGGCACAATTTGGATCATGATAGTGGGGCAGGGGGTAGGGGGAGGGAAGAAGCATTTAGGAACTAGAGGAAAGCTGTATTCTTCATCGGTGCTAGATCACACCCTGACTGACTCATCTCCTCCTCTAGACCCCTCTGCAAGGGGATCTTCAGTAGCCAACAAATGGGCTTTGGGTCTCCACTCTGCACTTCCCCCTTCATTCACTATGGTAAGATTTTTTTGTTCTGATGATGCCTTATACCTGATCCCTTCGACACCTCGTGATCACACAGGCTGGTGTGCTTCTTCCGTGTGGGTTTTGTTGCTTCTGGGCTAGATGGCCACTTGAAGAAAGCTGTGGTGCCCATCTATCAAAAGATATAGGGCCTGGGGCCTTAAAGGCTTGAAGATAAACAAGCGGCCAACTAGCTCAGAAGCAACAAAGCTCAAATGGAAGAGCAAACCAGCCTGTGTGATCACGAGGTTCCAAAGGGATCAGTTACCAGGTATCAAAGAACAAAAATTCATATCATTGGGTGCACACCTCCATGATACATTCTCTAAGGACAAACGGGTACATAAGGAAATGTGGCGAAGGAAGCTGATGGTGGCCGGCTATCAAAAGATATAGCGTCTGGGGTCTTAAAGACCCATCTGGGAACTTCTATGCTTTCAATTTAAAGCAGTCATGGCAGAAGGAAGACATTAACTGTAAAAACCTGTCTTCACTTTTAGCTACCACTGTCCCCTACAAAACAGATACCGGCATTTAAAAAAATTAACTAATGATACGAGTTGTACGAGCCCCCAATAAAATGATTAAACAACAATAGCAAGAATAAAACAAAGAAAATCTTGGTGAAATCAGCAGCTCTTACTGTGGTCCTATGATAATTTTGCCATACAACACATGTATCCTGGGTGAGTCATGCAGTGCTGTGACTCAAACTCTTGCTGCGATTTACTCCAAACAAAACATGGTAGTCAACATGTCTTTAGTTCTCTAGAGACCACAACCTGGGCCAATAAAAAATCTAATTTTTGTAGAATTTGAAAAGTTTTACATCATTTTACTTATTATCTGGAAGAAACTAAAAGTTCACGCGGATAATACAATATTGAGAGAGATATACAAACAACTTAGATGAGTGACAGGAGTGGAATTTGTTAAGACAATTTTAAGTATAAGTTTATATAGAAGTTTTTTCTTCGTTGCTTTCACATTATGCCTAAGCCATTTCCACAGCAGTTGCCTGCACGATTATGTGTGTATTATGCTTCTGCTATCGCTGCACATGAACTCTTTATTGCTTAATGGGGAAAAATAGTATTTTCTGCCAAGTAAATACTACAAAAGGGTAATTAACCTAATTCTTTCTTCTTGAGAGTCACATTGAATTAATATTAAAATATTTAACTTGGGTACCAGGCATTTCCATGAAGCACTCAGCCATGCAGAGTGTTGACAAACTGTGAAACATCATTGGAGCATGCATTTGCTTTGGCCTCATTATTCTTTCAAATTGTTCATTCCTGGGTGATTTTCTCATTGATAGTGTTAGGATAAGGAGTGTATATCACTCATTCAGAATTCATTTCATTTATTTTGGTAACCCCGCTTCTACCCAAATTAGTACAGCATTTCACTAGCCCAGTTAATAGTAATTTACTGTTTGATCCTAATGGAGTTTCAAATACTTTGTTAGTGCAATCACCCGAGTCCATAAGAAAGCACAGAACCCAATAAAAGTAAATGATTTTCATGTACTGAAGAAGCCGTCAGCACCCACCTATAATTGAGAGAGATTGTCTATGACAGGGGTGCTCACATTTTTCCAGCATGCAAGCTACTTACAAAATGATCAAGTCGAAATGATCTATCAACTACAAAAATGAACAACATATATTTATTTATTACATTTATTCATGAATGCATTGAGAATTCTTTATATGTGCAATGTATGTGTATGTACCTTGCATAACCACAGGAGTCAATATTGCACAACACAACACACTTTTAATTATGTGCATTTTTGGCATTACCTGAGTTGACTCTGATGACTTGCACTGAATGCAATGAGCCAGGGATGCATAGTCCGGACAGTAGCTGCTGACAGCCCGCCTCAAACACACTTCCAAATGATCATCAGTCATGGTGGAACGGTACTTGGACTTATTAATCTTTATGTGGGAAAAGGCTGAATCTCATGAATAAGTAGAGTCGAATCATGCAGTCAAGAGGTAGCATATTTTCTCATGTCTGGGTACTTTCCCTCTGCGAGTAAGTTCCAGGAACTTTTCATGCTCTCTGGACTTCAGCTGAATGTCAGCTTGTAGTGCCAAAATCTCCCATTCCGTATGAAAGTGATACGTCTTTGTTTTCTTACTTGGCCCAACTTCCCACTCACTTTAATACCCTTTCTTAAAAATTGGCCAGTATCTTAGCTTGTCAGTTTTGCACACTTAGCGCAGTTGTTTGCACAATCGTTTGACACCTAAGATTGCATGTGATTGTGTGCACTGTTGATCAATTAAGTGACGGGATTGATGATAGGTTTACATCTATTTTTTTTAATACCATGCGATCTACCCCCTCTACATTTGCGATCGACGGATAGATCGTGATCAGCGTATTGAGCACCCCTGATCTATAAACACAATCTTGACAAATCACAGAAATTAGAAGAGGAAGGAAAAATAATTTTTGTTTGTTATTTTCTTAGGTTGTGTTCTTTCAAATTAAGCTTATGAGAATCAATGATTACTGTTAAGCTTTCATATTAAAAATATATTTAGTATTGAGTTATGTTTTCCCCAAAGATAGGCTGAAATCCTCACCCCTATCTACACTCTTTTTAGGTTTCCTGCATTATTCAACGTTTTACTCATAGAATCCCTCAATATTAAAAGTAGATGCTTCAAATGTTTCTTTAGTTTTTTGTCAGCTAGGGAAATTCAGGTTATGTTATTTTATTTTAGTTTTCTAACTCCAGTTCCTTAAACATTTCATTATAACATATAACTTTTATTTGTCTTTTCAAGCTGCCTTTTGAAAATTCTTGTTCCATTCTTTACCATTTCTGAAAGTCACTCTGGTTACTCTGTAGTCAAGATCAAATTTTAGAGTGTCTTTGGATGCTCAACTTGATCTTCTCTTTTCCCTTTCTTGTCTTTTTAATGACTTTCTGCTTTTATTGCATGTGCTGTTCTTGATACTATCCCATATTTCCTTTGGTTTGGGGTTTTTAGTTCTTGATGCACCAAAATTCTTCGTGAAATAGCCTCTAAATTTCAGTGGAAAATATATCAGGTCATATTTGGGGTATCGTGGATATTTTAATTTTCTTCAGCTTCTTCCTAAATATGTAAGTAAGCAATTGGTGATCTGTTTCCCAACATTCCAATGGCCTTGTTTAGACTGGTGATACTTGGTTTTTCCATGATCTGTTTCCACAAATGGAGTCAACTTAGCCCCTGCTTTTCTCATCTGGTGAGATTCAGATGCCTAGGCAGTCTCTTTGTTGTTTCACAAAGATATCACAGTGAACACCTCATTGGCTTAAATATTCTATAATGTGGCCTTTAGTGTTATTTCTATCCCCAAAGCCCTGTATTCCATCAATGAATCCTTCCTTTCTATCTTTCCCATTTAAATTGCCAGCAATGTATCTTGATACATATTTGATCCAATTCAGCTGTAGAAATCAGTAAAATTCATCATTTTTGAGTAATTTACTGTAGTGTTTGGTATGTAAATTTGATTCTTAGTTGTATTAACTGGACTCATTTGTAGGTATGTGCACATTATCCCCTCACAGACAGCATTGTCCTTCAAGATATATCTTTTAAAAATACCTTTATTGGCATATATGTCGCATGTAATACAATTTGATTGTTTAATCACATCAAGAAGAGTTGTGCAATCATCACTACAATCAATTTCAGAACATTTTCTTCACATACTTATTGTTGTGAGCTCTCCAGCTCCCCAGCTCACAACCTGTTCTGCCATGCCCCTTGGTAAATGCCAGTCCAGTCACGGCATCTACGGATTTACCAATCCTGGATTTAATATACAGAAAATCATATAACACATGGAGAAAACAGGAATATAAAAACAGAAAACAACATGCAACTGCTTTGTCCCTGGTTTTTGTCAGTCCTGTAATAATCAATTACATGTTTACCCAACTCAGCATAGCCAATAAACAGGCATTTCATCTCACTAATGCCTAGGTTGTCAATTGTTATGTGCTCCATTTTATTTTTTACTACTCATTTTCCTAAATTTATACTTTGTACATTCCATGTTCAATTACTAAGAGATGTTTGAGGCTGTTTCTTTTCCTATTGAGTCATGCCACCTGGGCAAATGCAGACCCTGAAAACTTTGCTCCATCCACATCATCAGAGCTGACTCTAAGGAGGCAGCTCTTTTTGGATCATATTTACCATGTGCTACCACCAGAGGAGATCATCTCCCAGCAGCATACCCGACAGTGTGCCAGCATGATCCGCGAGGTTTACAATCAGTCATTTTTCCGAAGTGGTCTGCATGTTTCTTCTTCCTGCCTTCTCAGTCCAGAAACTACTGAACTCTGTTCGCCACGAGTAAACCTGCCAGCATTGGAAATACTGATGGCATAGCTTCACCCATCGCAGCAACATTCAACCCACCACAGTACGACAAACTGATAGACAAGTGGTGGATGATAGTTCCAGGTGTTGCTTTTCTATTGTGTCCCACTACTCAGGGAGTGGGAACCAAGGGCGGTCAGATGACAGAATTATACGTCGATTGATTCAGTCTTACAGTGGGCCCAGTACATCCAGAAAACTATCAGTAATCACTATAAAGAGTTTTTTTTCTTTCAACCTATTTTATTAGGACCTCATCCAGACATCATACCACTCTGTGGTTCGATTATATCAGGCAGGGTCATGCAATCGCTACCACAAGCAGTTTCAAAACATTTTCTTCCTTCTTTACCCATCATATCAGCTCCCCTTTAAACCCGCCCCCCTCTCCACCACCTGTTATACCACCAAGGGACCCTCATTTTAGTCATTTTCTCTGCTGTTCACCTGGTCTAGGTTTCATATGCCGGAAAACATAGAAAACTACATAACAGAAAGTCAAGAAGACTACCAACAGTGTCAGAATACAACAGCCAAACCCCAATATATATCATTTTTTAAGCAGAAAATTTTTAAATATCCAATCAAGCAAAAAGTGTATCAAAGAGGAGGTCAAATGACAAGGATTTAACCATCCAAGTCAGATTTATCAGTTCAATCTACTACAGCAGTCCCTCCAATATTTTCTGATAGCTAGGTTATTCATTCCCCCTCAATTAGGATTAGCGAGAAATTGCCAGAGGCTTCTTTATTCCCTGTGTGGATCCTGGCTTCCACTGTATTTTTGGCTTCCACTGTCATTCATAGCCTCTGCATACCAGAATTCGGCTTTGGATTCTATAATCATTGGACCCCAAATATTGGTGTGCTTCTTCTACATGGGCTTAGTTGATGCCTCACTTACATGGCTACTTATTTGAAAACATCTTTGCCATATGCAGAAGGCCATCTTGCTTTGTGAAAGTAGAGAGGACATGAAGCCATTACTGATGCAAACCAACGACTACAACGCACAGATTAGTATGACATAGAAAAAGTTTCTCACTCCTGGACCAATAAACAATATCATGATGAAAGAATAAAAGAATGAAGTTTTCAAGGATTCTATTTTACTTAGATCCATAATCCATGCATAGGGAAGAA